>NC_052632.1:81816268-82119299 GCF_016161935.1 Mauremys reevesii | reverse complement strand
CCTGCCTACAAGGCAGCGGGAAAGGTGAATCTGCTCATTTCCAGGGATGTCCCTCTTTTCGGTCCCAGAGCGCCACACAAACCTGGCGTCCCCTCCCTTTCACTGGGGAGGCCAGGTCTAGGCAGAGCCATTTACCCAAGGGAAGGAATCCCCCAGCATTCCCACCCTCCTGCACGAATACAGTTCTGTTTCTCTTTCTGGATCTCCGCCCCAACGTGTTCCGTGTTCGGGCCACAGGAGGCTGAGAGGCATGATGGCAGTGATGGGTTTTGTGATGTGGATACTTCCACTGGGGTGGGACAGAAACCCTCCACTGCATTTCCTTAGATACAGAATTGCACCTAAGAAGAAGGACCTGGTTGATGGGGCGCCTCATACTGCAAAATGTCTGGTACTTGCCAAGGAATCTGCAACCACCTCCCAACCTTATGTGCTGAATGGTCCATACAGTCCAGTTAAGAAGCCTCATATGTGTATCTTTCTTCCTCCCCGCTCCCAGCTTCACCGGGGTTGTTTCTAATGCTGCTGCAAGGGCTGTTTGCTGGAGAACACAGGCTGGCTCCATGCACTGGCTAACGGTGGCAAGGATGGACATGGGGGGTGGGGTGTCTCTCACTGTATCTCGCATGAGCCCCTGAGGCGTAGAATTTCTTTAGTTCATAGCAGGTATTTTAATGACAAAAATCACAAACTTCTGCAAGTCTGTACAAGAGGGTTACACATCCTTGAGCTTATCTGCACAGCGCCTAGGAAAGAATATTACAGGGCAGAGAGAGGGCAACAACCTGAAATAAACGGTGAGCTGGGATAGCTCAGTGGTTTGAGCATTGGCCTGCTACACCCAGGGTTGTGAGTTCAGTCCTTGAGGGGGCCACTTAGGGATCTGGGGCAAAAATCACTACTTGGTCCTGCTAGTGAAGGCAGGGGGCTGGACTCAATGACCTGTCAGGGTCCCTTCCAGTTCTAGGAGATAGGTAGATCTCCAATTATTAAACAGTCGAGCCTGCTGGGCCCAATGCAGACGGAAAGGGAAGGACGTGTTGGGGGGGGGGACGGACAAAATGATGGGGAATCGGTAACTACGCGTATCTCCCAGGTTCTGTCACGGTCCCTCATACCCAGAACTCTTCCCTGAGCCAGCTGTTGGGTGGTCAGTTACTCCACATAGAATCTGCCCTCATGGGCTGAACTTTGTCCACTTTGCCAAGCTGCAGTAAGAATGGGTTGTCCCTGTTTTACTTCCAGGTCAAAAAACGTTGTCTGATGGAAAGCTGAAAAGCCACCTTCTGTTGAGAACCGGTTCTTGGATTCAAGGGAGGGCTAGAAAGACTGGTTACAACACGCAGGAGGCCGGCTCTGGGGATATCACACTTCTCTACTTGATAAAGAATTCCGGACACCCGAAGACAGAGTCACACGTCAGGGCTCAGCAGACCCTTCTCTCTCTCTCTCAGCCTTTAACTGTGTGTATGCGACAGAGACAGCCCTAGAATTTGCAATTCTATGCACAGAGCACAGAGACAGCGCAGCCATCAGCAGTGTGAGCCTCCTTCCACCGTCAATGGGTCACAACTTCTGCCCTGGAGGGGACTCTGTCTCTCTACGACTGTGAGAGGAGTTCAGTCTCTGTGGCTTATTCAATCCTTGACTGGCACAAAAGCAGGCAAGGAGACCTACCCCTGGCTCTGCCACAGGCTCACCAGGCGACCTTGGGAGAGTCACCTCACCTTTCTGGGTCTCAGTTTCTCCATGTGTCAAATGGGGATAACAATACCCACCTCACAGGGGCTGTGAAGCTGAATTAGTAGATTGCGAAGTCCAGAAGAGACCATGATGATGATCTAGTCTGACCTGTACAAAGCAGGCCAGAGAATTCACCAGGTGATTCCCGCAGCAGCCCGTAACTTCTAGGTGAGCTACTGCAAGTCTTTTAGAGAGTCTAGAAACCACGCTGAGACTCGCCCACAGACTGTGCTGGAGAAATGCAAAATATTGTTAACAGAGGTACAGTAAAGGGGGCCCCAGTCACTGCATTCAGAGCGGCAGGCTTTGTAGCACTGGTCTCTGTTCTTCAGGAACAGAATCAGCCTTTCTAGTCTATGTATGTTCTTTTGCTGGGCTCACACATGCTTCTTCTCTGAGCCCCTCTGAAGTGCACATCACAGCTTAGATCAGAGGTCAAAGGTCACAATCAATCTGGTCAAAGGGCTAGACTTTCAGAGGGTCCGGCACCTACAGCTGGGGACACATTTTCAAGAGTTCAGCTTGACTAAGTGGTCAGATGGTCAGAGGAGATCAGCTTGCTGCAGGACTCTTTTGGGTTGTATCCTATATCACAGCTAGACCCTTTTTTGGAGGTGTGCATTTTTATTGAGTTACATCCTAAGGGCCCAGTCTTGCAGCTCTCATTATTGAGAGACAATGACCCCAGCTTCAATGGAAGTCAGGGCTTCAAAATCAGAGCATGACCATGAGCGATGACATTAAAAATCACATCACAATTGGCACTAATTGGTCCCACAATTCACTTTGTGAAATCTGAAGCCATTTTCAGTTACCAAGGGCTCTCCAGAGATACGTCCGACAGGCCATTACCAATTGCAGACCAGTCCCAGCGCTACCATAATTAAATAAACCCTAATGCTCAATTTAGTACTTTACCTAATAACACAGAACATGTACACAGCATTTTCCATGTTCAGAGTTCTGCAGATGTACTAGCTAAGCCTCGCCATACCCCAGAGATATAGGTAAGTATTCTTCCCATTTCACAGGTGGGTTAAACTGAAGCACAGAATGGGGAAGTGCTTTTGGCACAAGATCATGCAGCAAGTCAGCAGCAGAGCCAGGGTGTGGAGGAATCCACCCCAACCTCAGCCCTGGTGGTGGTGCACAAGAAATACACATCTGAAACAAAGCACAACTGTCTACTCTGGGCAGGATGTCAGAATTAGCTGACCAACCCAGAAGTAGTGATAACAGACCCAGGAAACTACTGTGCAAACACAGACCCTGATCTCATTTCCACAGCTCCCATAATTCATACACAGGCTCCTCAAATATTCTGTGGCAGAGGAATTTGCCTGTGAAAAAGAAGCAGCTGAACAGAAACTAATCTGTCCTCAATCAATCAAACCGTTGGTGTTTGACTCACATTGGCTGCAGCGGATTTCAAAGCTCTCTTTCACTTGAAATGTGAAGGGATTTAAACACCACCAAATACCCAGCGGTAAAGTTTAATAAGTGATCGGAGAAATCCCTGTCAATATCAAGGGAACGGTTGCCAAGTGGTAAAAAACCGGCCTCACCCTCCACACTAAAATCAGCACATTACATTCTGCCTCCCTAAAACTCACCCCAGTTGGATGACTTTTTCTTCTTTACCTCCTGTCCTAAACTGCTGTGTACTGCTATTGTCCGCTGTTAAACAGCCACTATGTTCCATCCTAATGGTGGCTGCATTCCTCCGGCAGGGTCCAGCAATTCCATTTTTTAAAGCACCCTACGGGGATTCTTCTGGCTGAAAGGCATTCCGAGAAACACAAGCCATAATCTCTACCCAAGCATATGTAGCGTACATTTTTTTTTACACTGCTTTGAAATTGGATGACTTGCTTAACGCATGGTCTGGGTGCAACTGGTTTGCTTTAAAGACTCATCTGAAATATGCCAACCATTGCCCCCCACTAGAAATGTCACAAAAGCAATAAGAGAAAAATTTCAGTGTGTTTCAGCTGTCTGCTCATATTACTCCATCTCCCTGAACTTTGCTGCTTAAAACAGAAACAATCAGATGCAATGCAAGCCAGGCAACACTACTGCTAGAGAAACTTTCAACTAGCATCAGAGCAAAGGAAACAGATACTACTGATAGAAGGGACTGGAACGGGTTGCAAAAGATAGCCATGAACTGACCTAGGAACCCCGTGCACTTTGACACTTGAGAACAGACCCTTGATTCCTTCAGATAAATGTGACAATGGTGATTTCCAAATGTAAGCGCAGAAAACTAGTAGCAGCTTTTAGATAGAAAATGTACCAAATCCCATACTAATGAACCATTCAAACATTTCCTTTAATAACACAGAGCACTTTACAATGGAGTGGCATTTTTAAGAGTAGCTGACAGACAAGACCTCCTTAGTTAGTGTTTGTGACACATTTTGGAAATGTAGAATCCCCCGATCCTTGAATTTTAGCTCCATTCAGCTTCCTTACTCAGCTTTGCACACAGTTATGAACACGCATAACACTTCCCTCACTTGTCACTGATTACTAAAAACAACAGCCACCTTCCCCTTGTGCTTCAAACAGAAACTCTGCCCACATGCACAGGACACTCCTTACCTGGGGCTTTACCTTGCACGAAATTCACTGGGGCTAGTCAAGCTGGAAGCAAGAAGCAAAGCTGGCCAAGTAGCTCCCAGGACAAAGCGCTCCAGCTCCAGGCAGACTTTTACTCTTTCAAAATGTCTCTTCCACTATCTGTGTGCGCTGGCTCTTAAGTGATGTAAACAGAAAGGCATGCAGAGAAGTGGGTGATATGTAAATTCAGCTGGAAAATCCCACAGCTCAGCCAATCCCAACTCTTCATTTCGGCTTTGTCTGGGTTGTTCTCTCAGTCCAAAGAGATTTAGACTAGCAAGGAAAACCCTCCCCACACGCAGATTTACTCTGGCCTGCCCCAGGGAACCTTACTGAGTGGAGAGCCTGTCTGACTAGCTAAGGCTGACCTGACGTAGATCAGGAGAAGGCTCGCTGGAGTTACAGGCCTGTGAAACCTGCTCCAATGAGATAAGCATCAGGTTGTAGGATTTTAGGTTTGTCCCTGCTGCAGCCAGTGATCTCCAAGGGGAAACACATGCGGCCCTTTCTCCATCACTTTCAAATCAACCCCCTAGTTATGTTTTATCCTAGCTCCTAAGAGTCACTGTTGACTCAGCTGAAGCCCACCGGAGGCTACGTTAAGGGGAAGAGGACAGTTTGCAACATCCAAAATGAACCAAAACTCTGTCAGTGACATTGGGACAAACACGCATTTTTTGGCTTTGCTTTTTAAATTGGTGATGGGATTTTCAGACGTGCCCTGCACTGGCCTAACACAGCTCCCATTTAAATCAATGGGAATTTTACCCTTTACTTCAGTGGGAGCCGAGTTAGGCTGCGGGGGGAGGGGGTGAAAATTCCTCACTCAAACCTTCTAATGCACTTATCCACCACGGAGACCCCTAACGCCGCAGTGATGAGACTGTGCCTGTTTGGGAAACCGAGCAGGCCCGGATCCCTTGCCCAACGAGAAGAAAGTGACGTCTGAGTGCGTGGGAAGCAGCGTAAAAGGGTGAAAAGCAAACAGGATTTTTAAAATGCTGCTTGTTTTCATATCTGAAGACTGGGAAGGATCTTCTCTGCATCCTTTGGATGACATGGCTGGAGGAGATGTGTTTGTTTGACCGGGGCCATAAGCAGTCTGAAGGACTAACATTATCACAGTGGAAGATGTATAGATTTTAAAGCCAGAAGGGAGAGTTAAGATCATACATCATAAAAAAAAGTCTTGATCCTGAGGGTGCTGGGCACCCACAGCACACCCTAAAGTCAACTGGAAGTTGCAGGATGCTCAGCACCACTCAGAATCAGTCCCAGATAAACATATTTACTTCACAATCCCTTTGGCTGTAATTCCCCTCCAGCTCGTCACATGACACAGCTTCCTGCAGACCATGTCCTAGCCACGGGGAGTTGCACAAGCAAGAACAACAAACTGAACTGAACAAACTCCCAGACCTCTTGCCTCTGGGTTTCTCCCCCCGGCAGCACGAATGCAGCGTTGATGGCTGTCCAGCGTGGCTGTGGAGGGCTTAATACAGGTACGACTGTTACCTAACACCACACCACATCTCTTAGGCTTCCTTCCTGGAGCTATTTTCACTCACTGAATGCTTACACCTACCCCTTTGTGCACGGGTTTGGCCTTGGTTGCCCAACACCACTTAGGAATATTTCACCAGAGAGAAACTGATCTTCACCTTTTCCTAGCCACACCCTGCTGGGGCATTTTATTTGCAGCTGAGCAAGATCAGCCACAGTGCAGAGCACTCCAGAAAGTGAATCCAGCCCTTTCCAGATTGTCATATTTGAGTTTACTGTGGCATTCCTCAGTCTGATTCTGGGAAATAGTGCAGCAAGCTCCATCCCCACTGCATGGGAGTGAAGGCACTGGGATTGGAGAGCTGGGATCTATTTCCTCTGCCACCAATTTCCCACGTGTCCTTGGGCAAGTCACTTCATCTCTCTGGGCCTCAGTTCCTCACTGTCAAATACCAAGCCCTTTCTCCCACCTTGTTCATTTAGGTTCTAAAATCTCTGGGGCAGGGCCCAGTGCTTACTATGTACATGTGCAGCACCTACCAAAATGGAGACCCATTTTCAGTTGAGGCCTCTAGCCACTACGGTAATACCATGAATAATGATAACTGCAGATTTCTTTAAGTGGTAACTGCTGAATGTGTTCCAAAGAGCTGACTGCACCATGCACTCACCTCAGTGCTTCTCCAATGATGAGCAATGGTATAGCTACAGATAGGTTAAACAAATGGGATGGGATGGATTGGCAAGGAAAGGGTTAATCCCGCTCTGCCTAGATCTTTGCCTTCACTGTAGGGATTGTTACAGAGCAGAATAGGGCTGGGCTACAACGGAGCAAACTCCTTTTCTGGGGTGGTGCCTGAGGGTCTGCACTCGGACTCCGGCAATGTGGAGCCCTTTAGACTTTGCCCAGCGAGCCTTGGCTACAAGGAACCCTTTGTCTCCCTTCCTCAGAGCTCCAAAGGTGTGAGATGTTCCTCCTTCCCCCATATCCCCTGACTGTCACAGAGAGCCACAGTCTGCTCCCAAACCCAGCAGAATTCCTGCTGGGGACAAACTGGGCAAGGGAGGAACCCGTAACAGAAAGAGATTCTTTAGCAAGTTACCGTGTGCGGCTGCAATCTCCTATTTAAAGAAAGTGTGTCCAGGCTTCTGCTAGTCCTGGCAGCTCACATAATAGCAACCTTGGCATGTTCCAAGAGCTGCACGAACGCTAACTAATGGGAACAAAACTCCCAGCTCCTGCCCGTGGATGAAGGAACCCTCCGTTGCGATTTGCTAAGGGGGGATTTGAACAGCAATTATGTTGACAATGGAGGAACTTGGAGCTGAATTTATTTTTAAACGTTCAAGCTTGTCCCAGTTGCTGACCCTTACATCAGTGAGCCCTTCATGCGTTGGCTAGGTTAGGCTGGCTCTACATTCCTGAACCGTTCATCTTCCTCTGACTGGGAGAATGCCAAGGCTGGACAAATGGGAGAGCAACACGGATGCAAAACAGGTTTCTGGGCATAGGATTTAAACTGAAACTTGTAAGTGACAAGTGCTGACTAGTGCAGTAATGATGTCCGGTAGACCCGGTATAGGAAGCCATGTCTTGCAGCCCACACTTCCTTGATTCCCTGCAGAATCCCACAAGGCCCTGCCTGAAACCAGCATCACTTCTCAGCTCGCTCTGCTGTGAGCAGCATCAGGAACATAGTCAGCATGTCAACAAAGCATCCACAACCCAGCCTTCTATACTCCTGGGTAACCCTTACAGCCATAAGCCACAAATGTTTGATTAGCGACATTCAGCTTTTCCCAGAGAGCTTGGGATCAAAATCTTCAAACTTGGGTGTGGAAAGTTAGGCCCGAAATCGACATTACGGCAACTAACCAAGTGGCAACATTTTCAGAAGAGTCAAGATCCCACAACGCCAGTTGAAGTCAACGTCGACCCTTCAATGGGGGCCAATGGCTCACTCTATTTCAGACACTGCAATAGCTGCTAGGTCCAGAATGGTTTTCCTGTGTGAGGAGTGTGGCCTATCATAGGTTTTATTGCAGATTTACAGGTTTTACAGCTGATTTACCAGACAGTCACTCCTGTTACCACATACACACGTCAGCATGCCTACTGCAGGCAGATCCAGTGTGTGAACCAATGCCCATTGTAGTAGACGGGAGGTTCGCCATTGACTTCAATGGACATCAATTAGGCCATGGATAGGTTTTATTTTTATATGCATTTTTAATCCTTATTCAGAAAATTGCACTGTTAACCTCCCCCCCCCCCCCATGGCAGGTAGATATCTATACACAAGAATGATTTAAAATCCCTAGCCAACCGAACAACCCTATGCAGTTATGTATGTAAATGTATATAAATATTCATTGTCACACATATGGATACAAATCAATTCCTAACTCACTTGGGCATGCATGCACAGAGAGGCAGGTAGTTAGCACATATTTCCATTCCTTCATCTCACCTGATGCGTGAGAGAGATAGAGGGCCAGGAAACTCTGAGAGAATCTCTCTGCATTCTTCTGCTGGGGAGAAATTGCAGAATGAAGCAAGGATCCTGCAGGGACACTGGTCTATGGGCATGGAGGCCTTGTGTGCCCCCCTCACCATTACCTGGCAACACAACTCAGTGCTCAGCTAGTGCTGCCCTTGGCAGTGTCAGTGGGAAAGTCTCCAGAGCCAGTGGGGAGGGGAAGAAGGGCAATGCACAGACAGAGAAGCAGGCAGGGATGCTGCCATGGAGATGGCTGACCTGCTTGCCCCCATTCTGCATGGCGAGGGTAACCAGGGCACAGTCCGGCCCTCACCCACTTATACAGCCCTTCCAACCCAGAGCACATAGATACTCCAGCTCTATATAGATTGCTCACCCAGCAGCCATTCTATGCTGAAACACAACAGGTACTTACCTAATCAGGTTAGGACAGAGGTGAATTGAAACTGCACAGGGACTTTAAGGAGAAAAACTGAAATTACCAGAGCAGAAAGGAATGATTTGGTACCATTTTCAAAGTTCAGAAAATACATTAATGCCACACAGGGGTTCTTTACAGAGTAGTTAATCTCCACAGGGAGAACACAGTAACCTGCTCTTTACTTGTTTCATGTACATCAAAAGTTGTTGATGTCTACACTGATCTTTCCTTTCATGTCTATCAGCATACAGCAGACAGGTTCCCGATTAGTGGCTTACAATGGGATCCCAGCACGAAGGCAAGCTGAATTGAAAGAGAGCCCACACTTCACAGCTCCACAGAACAAAAAAGATCAGTGGGTTGAAATCTGATCAAGCAGGAAAAAGGGGCTCTGGTCACATGCTAGAGGTTGGCATGAAAATCAAGCTGAACTGAAGAGCCAATCTGAGATGAAAGATTCAAAGAGCAATTTTCTACTCTGCCCCAAAGAGGAAGATCTGTAACCAAAATATGTTTGAGGCAATTGCAGAATCTTACTACTAAATGAACACTGAAAGGCAAGTAATAGGAAAGCTAAGGGCACAAACCTGGAGGAAATGTGGTTTTTAAGGTGATCAAGAGAAATAGAGGATAATCAGCAGCACATGCCCCAGGCAGGACATGCAACACAACTAGCCAATATAGATTTGAAATGTACTGTATGATAAAGTAGTACATAAAATAGCACCTAGCAGAGAGAAGGTATTGAGATAAGAGATATGGCGAGCGAGAGGCTCTGATGTGCACAGGACAGTCACAACCCCCATATTGGGATTTAATAAATTATTTAACTTTTAATAAAAGACAAGGAAACAGCAATCAAGAGAGCCATCCCAGAGAACCGCGTGCATAGCTTTATCCAGGGGCCAACTGCAGCGCTCAGCACCTCCACACAGCTCTCAACCACTTAGCTAAACACAGGTGCAGCACAGAACAGCTGTTGCAATAATGTGTCACGCTTGTCAATCCCAGGCAAGGCTAACCAATAGGAGTGCCCCACGCATAGAGGCCAACAGCCTCTTAACCCCTGAGGTGCTGAGCTTCTAGAACCAGCCCTGAGCAGCAAGCCCGACCACCCCCGTGCAGGGGAGATCAAACTGCGCCCCTGTTGCAGCCCTGGGGACAGATCACACCTGTGCCCGGTCACACAACCAGCCACAGCCTCCCCCCACTTGACAGCTCCCCTCCCCATCCCTGACAGCTCCTCCCCATTCTCCTCACCTGCAGCCTGCCCCACAGAGCCCCCAGACACACACAGTCCCCTCCCCACTTGACAGCTCCTCCCCATTCTCCTCACCTGCAGCCTGCCCCACAGAGCCCCCCAGACACACACAGACCCTCCCCACAGCCTCCCCACCCCTGACAGCTCCCCTCCCCATTCTCCTCACCTGCAGCCTGCCCCACAGAGCCCCCGGTCTCCCCACAGAGCCCCAGACACAGATCCTTTACCCCAGATGCCTCCCCATGCCCCTCCCCTCCCTGCCCTACAGCTCCCTCGTGATCCAGCCCCACT
Organism: Mauremys reevesii; assembly: GCF_016161935.1. NCBI lineage: Eukaryota > Metazoa > Chordata > Testudines > Geoemydidae > Mauremys > Mauremys reevesii. Next base: position 82,108,957 of record NC_052632.1, on the reverse strand, counting down.
GCCCCTCCCCCTCCATTCCCCGGCCCTCAGCCCCCCGGACCCCGCCCCGCACTCACCGGTCGGCGGCGGCGGCCCGACCGCGGCTGGCCGGTACCAGCCCATAGTGATCTCCTGCCTCTCCGCCTCCTCCAGCTGCTGCCCCGGCGCTTGCTGGGCCTGCCTAGCCAGGCCGGAAGCGCAGGTCCCAGGGCTCCTTGGGAGTTGTAGTCCCTCATCGCCAGCCCCCGCCCCCTACCATTCGGCTGTACAGAGAACCGCCGTGTCGTATGGACTACAAATCCCAGCAGCCCTAGGCCGCCTCTCCCTGATTGGTGCTCATCTGCTCAGTTTATGCTACAATCCATGTCACTATTGGTCACCCGTGTACGTTCTTCACACCTACTGCCCAATCGCGCAGCTAAAGACGAGTCTCTCGTAGGACGGGCGCGTGAGGGGAGCAGCTACCAATTAGAGCCGGGGGAGGCGGGGCGTAACCGAAAAGCGTATTTGTGACTGGCTGTGCGTGAGGAGGGAGCCTGCCCAATGGCGGCCCGGCGGCTGTGGCTATAAAGGTCGCGGGAAAGGGCGGGCGCCTTCTCTCCGCGCGGCGGTAGCTGAGGTGAGGGGGGGTCAGTGGGGCGCGTGAGGGCCGCTCCCTGGTGAGCGGGGCCGGAACCCCGGAGTCCCCGGTGTGGGGTGCGCGCGGCGGGGCCTCCCGGTGGGGAAGGGTTCGGACGCGGGGCCGCTAACACGCGCTCCAGCGCTAGTGTGGACGGGCCGGCGGCGGCTGTAACCCGGGTTAGCTGGGCGTGGCCAGCCCCCCCTCCCCCGCCTGGCACGTGTTACCCGCCTCCTGCCTTGGGCTTGAGGCTGATTCCTCGTGTGCGCGAGGCCGGGGTTGAGCCCTTGGCTCGTGTAGACGTAGCTTAGTGCATCTGTGTAAACTGGGGCTCGCATCCCCCCCATGCCAAGTGCAGGCCTAAGCTGCAGGGCCAGCTAATGTGTCACGGCTGCCCTGGGTGGGCTCTTTCTCACTTCAGAGCCATCATGGTTTTAATGCACCTGTTTTTCCTACTGTAAACTTAACCCTGGGGTCCGTTACTGATGAACAGTTGCCCAACTTAGAGGGCAGACAAGCTGCTGTTGCAGCAACCTCCACATTAACCATTGCAGTACGTGGCCTGTTGTGGGTAGCCTGTGATGAGCTTTCCATTTCTGACACCTCGTATGAGTATTGCCCAAGCAGTACTTGATTACACTTGATGTCTGAGGCTGCACATTGTACTTGTAACTATCATTACTTGTTTGAGATGTATTAAGTGGGGTGTTTTTTTTTTAGGTTACTTGATGCTCTGGTCAACGCAAGTTGAGGTGAGTCTAGACCAGTGATTCTTGTTAAAATGAGGCCAAAATGACCTGCATGTTTCAGTGGGGCCAGCAAACCCTAAACTTGAGCCAGTGATGAGCTACTTTATTTCTGACACCTCGTCTGAAAACTGTACCTGCAGTATTTGATTATGCTTTTTTTTGGCTGAGGCTCAGAAGCTTTAAATCTTGTTCAGGTAAGGGTGAAAATCCTCTGACAAGGACTGGAATAGAGATGTTTGTAATCTATGGGTGGGGGAGTCAGTTTGCAACCTGTCTTAATACTTTGTATTTACTGGTTGGAGTTTAATGCTGCTGTCTCCCTTTGTAGGAATGAAATGGACCAGAAGAGCTCACTTCCATTGTTGGCATCAAAACAGCTGTAAAGCTTATTAATTCAAATGCAGAGGCTTTAATTTGGATTTGCTTTAAAGCACGTGATCTGTTATGCATTTTGAATGAAACATGAAAGGTATATTGTATGAGTGAAATGTAAGCTATTAAAAGAAGTGAAACAATTTGCTGTTCTTTTAATGTATGAGACTTGCCTATTGATTCACATACATGTCAAAGATACCTTCACTCCTGGGTGAAGGTTGTTTGTGCAGATAGAACTTTCTGGAGTGCTAGTCTAAACTGCCATAAAACTCAGTATTGTTTCAAGGGCAGGGGGCATTTCTTTGGCTTTATCTTTACAAATAAATATATAGAACATAATACATTAAATGGTTAAAACAGGAACTTCAAGTTTTGCCTTTGTGATATTACCACCACTGGTAGTTGTACCCCCACACAGGCTCTTTTCTAATAAGCAATACAAGAGCAGCAGAAGAATAATATGCTGTTAAAACACTGCAGTGTGAAAGCAAGAATAAACATTTATCTGGCAAAGACTGTCCTTAATTCCATGCTGCTCTATAGCATGTAGCTTTGGCCCAAGGTTTAACAACCCTACCCCTTGGCCTTATTCTGTGAGGTGGGGGAAGATTTATCCCATTTAGTCTTATTGGAAAACTATAACAAGTGATGTGCCTAGAGCACCCAGCTAGGCACTGGTAGAGTAAGAATCAAGCTGTCCTAAATCTCAGTACACTGTTCCCCTGAAGTAACAGCTAAAGCTAGCAATTCTTCTGTTTTCAAAGATGGCCTTGGTAGACACAGTCTAAACAAGAAACCCCCTATTAACAAAAGCTAGATGACACATTTTGGCCAGATGTTTAATTCTACAATAGTTGATGCAATGAGGAATTCTTTGGTTTACTACTATGGCCTTCCGTAATGGACAGAAAGCTGTCTTGAGACTTGGAAAAAACTAAACTGCAAAGAGAAAGCTGGAGAAAACTGGAACCAGTTCAGTAATAGCAGGGAGATTATATTGGATAATAGCAAATTTGTGGCAATACCAAACAACCTATCATGTTAGTCAAAGAGAATCTAAGAATGGCCTTTGAGCTGGATACTCATATTGAAAATTAAGCGAATGGCACTCAAATTTTCATTCTGCATTTGACAAGTATCTAATGCTAAGTCAGTGTGGGTATTTGAGGGTATCCTGTACATGGTAGCCATAGGATGTCAGGACATCCAATATAAAAGCTCTGCTAGCAGTTCGAGTAGTGGTGTAAGATGCAATGCTTTTCACAGCCTTCCTTGGTGGAAGGTGACAGTGTAGGCTCTAGAGGGAGAGAAAGCAGATTGTTACAGAATAGTCCAGGGGTAGGCAACCTATGGCACAGGTGCTGAAGGTGGCACGCAAGCTGATTTTCAGTGGCACTCATGCTGCCTGGGTCCTGGCCACTGGTCCAGGAGGGCTCTGCATTTTAATTTAATTTTAAATGAAGCTTCTTAAACATTTTAAAAGCCTTATTTACTTTACATACAATAGTTTAGTTATATATTATAGACTTCTAGAAAGAGACCTTCTAAAAACATTAAAACTATTACTGGCACGTGAAACCTTAAATTAGTGTGAATAAATGCAGACTCAGCACACAGCTTCTGAAAGGTTGCTGACCCCTGGAATAGTCTATTCACATCACTGGGATTAAGCTGAACTGTCCAGTCTGTTACTAGCAGGATTTAATAGTAAATTCACTACAGTTGGTGAGGCGCATGTCCAAAGAGAAGAGTGGAAGGGTTAAACCTTAGATTTAACTTGACTTGGAATTATGCAGAAAACGCCAGGTTTTTTTTAGATACCTACCATAAAGCTGAAGCTGTGGCCTAGCCTACAGCAGTAGACAGTGTAGATGTTCACTCCTGTATTTTTCTGCTCAGAACATTGGACTCTGTCCAGAGCAGTTGGGGAGATCTGCAATGCAGTTTACCTGGCAAAGCTGTTCCTGCCTGGGTAGGTATGTGATCTTCCCTGGTTCAATTCAATCCAGCAGTGAAGTCAATTCAAGTGCTCTGATGGAAGGGAGAGATCAGAAATAGTAGAGATGCTTCCTACAGCAATGGAGGGGGCTTTTTGTAGTTGGGGTAACTGAACAGTTGAGGGTGTTGGGTTTTATTTTTGTTTCTATTCAGCTGGGTGCTCTCAATGTTGAAAACAAGATACCATTGTGAAGACTGAGGCTCATTTTAAAAAAAATTTATTAAGAGGAACAGAACATAAAAACTGTAAAACAAGTGACAGCAAGTTGTTAGTGCACACAACACAGGGTTCTTAGGCTTGTTTATGATTGTACTGAATAATTCTTCCTCGCTTGGGGGCAGTAAAAGCCTGTGTAAAAATAGATGCCAAGAACGTATACAAATCCCAGGAAGTGCTGCAGTAGAGTAGTTTTGAGAAATAGACTGCAGAAGTCAAGCAGCAGAAAGAGGGCTTGAATCAGGTGCAGTAGGACAGTTAGTCTTATTTTTAAAGTCTAGGCTTTTAACCAGAAAAAATATCAGTTGTTTGATACTGGTGGTTACATTTCTGCTATTAAAACAATGTTTGCTTCACACCAGGGGGATTTAATTGGGCAGGAAAGCACACTGCAGTGACACTGACTTTTTTTGCTCACTTAAATATCTGATTTTTAAATAGTTCTATTCCTGCTTGCAGATTGTAAAGAATGGAGGTGGGGGTTCTTTTCAGGTTTATCAAAGACAGCAAAGCTCAAAGGATTATGCCCTGCTAGGAGAATGGCAGCAAGCTGCCAGAACTTTAGGATTAAGTATTCTGGAAGGACTTTGCAATTAGTTGTCACTATTGGGCCTCTCCATACAGTGAATGAGACTGGCGTCTTGCAGTGGGGGATCCCCATATGCTTCTCAGTACTGAGAATATTCAGGTGCTGTTAGAGACCCATGAAAAGCAGAATCTAATTAACAAGTGTTGGTTGATGGGTGATTTCACTAAGGTGGTTCTCTTTCAGTAGTAGGCAGGGGGAAGTACTTTATTTAGGAGCCACCAGAAAGCTCCTTGAAGGACTTCGCTTTGCAGATCAAAAGGAGGAAGTGCTCCAGAGGCAAATTTTGGCCAGATCCAGACTGTCACTGCCCAAATGAATCATAGTGATGCTCTAATGTCCCCATGTATATTTCTGCTGGGTCCTCTCCTAGCCGTAGACAACTACCTCTGCCTATGAGTTCTGAAAATACTGTACTGACTCAGAATATTGTTACACAGCCAGTAGCAGCAGAATCAATAAATAGGAGTGCCACTTATCTCCATTAATATTCTCAGCCAAAGAGGTTGAGGTTGGCTAGCTAAGAAAAAACCTGTTGCCAGCTGGGTGGGCAGGACAGAGATACTGATGTTAGCAGCAATGGAAGCACAGCAAAGCTCACTTGCACACTGTAACGCCATTGTCCAGACTCATTATCTCCTTACTCTCCAACTCCCACTCTGCCCTTGCTGCTGCTTACAAACTTGCAAAAAGTGAAAACCGCCATGAATTGGACAATTTTAGGGTGTATAGTTCTGTGGTCTAACGTGTGACTCACATGGTTGTTATTGCAAACACATGGCTCTTTACCCAGACAGCAAGTACCTTATATGTAGAAGGTAGCCTCTTGTGAGGAAACAATGTTTGTGCTGCAGTTACTAACAAAATAGTTTCCCAGACAATAGGCAGCAGCTGCTCATAGGAGAGATCTTAAACCATCTTTGCTCTGCTTGAACAAATGCCAGTTAAAACATGCTGTCCACTTGCATCTTTTCTAAAATCTACTCCCTGCATGTGGCTTCTGTGATCTACCAGACACAGCTCTGAGGTGGAGAGGGTGGGGATCAGATGAGTTTGCTGAATGGAGTGCAGTAGTTGCACTTCACGGGGCCCTGCTACAGGGCACACTAGCTTCATGGAGACAACTGCCAGGACGTGCAGTCCGCATGATGCATTTCGTTGCCTGCAAACACTGGCAGAACAGCACACTGAGTCCTATCCAATAGCATGGTGGGGGTTAGTTATTTATAGCAGAGAGCTGAGATTTATCAGCATCTCCCTCTTCAGGCCAAGGTTCATATGTTATTGCACTAGAATCTAGAGTAGGTATCTGCTGCAGTACTGTACAGCTGTCCAAAGATTTTCATCAAAATATTTTGACAAATTTTTTGGCAACAAATCAAAACGTTTGGTACTTTTTTTTTGAAGAAAAATGTTTATTAAAATAAAGTTTACAATTTTTAAGCAAAAATCTGAAAAAAATTAATGGGAAATTTAAGAAAAAAATTCCAGGAAAAAATAATTGCCATGTTTTGACTAGGTCGGGATTGCAGCTTTTGTTTTTATGACTCTTCCTTGCCCTTCTGCTGCTACTAAAAATGCATCAGACTGACCATAACAGAGTATCTATATTTTTAAAGTTGCAATTCTTTGTACAGCACTCACCTTTAAAGCAGCTCATTGAGGAAAAGTAACTCTCTGAGGCCACTGCTTCAGTGGCTGTGCCTGAATCTTGCAATCCTTTCAAACTCCACACTCCCATTGGCAGGAGCAAGTTACAGGTGTGGACAGAATGCAGCATCACAACTCAACTCAGTTCAGCTGAACAGAACAAGGGGGTGGATTTTAATCAGCTAAGTAAATCCCCAACCTGCTTGCAGCTGGTGGGGGTTTGATTTGCTGATTAAAATAACTGTTTATTTCACAATTAAAGTGGTGTTGGGAATTCAGTGCAGTTAACCCTGATAGTCCTAAATATGAAATTTGCAACTATCTGCAGTTAAAAATCCCCTTTTGGCAACAATGTCTCTGAACTCCCCCAAACATTGCATTTAGAAGTGCATTACAAAAATAACAGATTCCAATGAACAGTGCTGGCAAAGGGCTTTTAACAAACCTGTACAGTTAAAACCTATAGCATTCTCCTTGGTTTTCTTTAGCTGAAAGCAAGATCTATCCCAAGAGAGTTTTAAAGAAATCAAAGCAGCATTGCAGTCTGAAAACGCTATCACCCACGTTAAGATAGTTAGAATAAGCTGCAATACATTGGGGGTTTTTACTTACTCAGAATACTAGAAACAGCAATAATGGAGAGCAAAAGCCTTTATCAAACATGTAAACAGTCAGGGTTTCTCTGTACAACAGGTATGTTTGCAGGAGCTTACTCAAAACCAGACAGCTAAGCTCTTGTCTTTTGCAGGGCAGAGCAGGAGAAGCCTCTAGCAAGGAATGTATGTTACACAACATAGTAAAACTGACATATGTAAGAAGGGAGAGACTACGAAAATGTTTGCCTTGAAAACAGGGATCTTTCTTGGGCATGTTTATAGATCTCTAATACACACAAAATGTACCCTGGCCCCAAATGTTTTCATAATTGAATTCTGAGTGGGAAAAGAAGAATGGAATGGAGCAGGGTAGCCCAGAAACAAAGGTATGGTGGGGGGGGGGGGTAGGAGGGTGGAGTTTCCCTCAGTTGTATAATAATACCTAGCACGTCTATAGCGCCTTTCCAACATTAATCCTCACAGTGCCCTCTGCTGCTGGGTAAGTATTACCACCCCCATTTTACAGGTGGGAAAACCGAGGCACAAGGAGGTCAAATGACTTGCCGAAGGCCACAGGGGGAGTAAGTGTCCAGAGCCACCATGATAACGAGTTCTTGATGTCTAGGTGTGCATGTGGACCAATACCAAACTCCTCTCTGGACACGTTAGAGAAAGTCTGCATCAAACCCATGTCAGGATTAGCAGCCGTTAGCTTGTAGGAATGGACAGGTCCCCAGTGACTGATGTGGGACAGACAATCCCCCTGGGAGGAATTTGACGTTTTACACCCCACCTGAAGCGATCACAGCGTGGAATTAACGAATACTACTACAATGGGGTGTTGGGCCGTGATGCCTGGAATGTCGTGGCTGCACCAGAGCCGGTGTCGGAGCTACCAAGAAAGACCCTTTTCTTCCGCTCCTTTCACTCCACATCTGAGCTCACCTTTACGAGAATACACAGACAATGAACACACATGCACATACTGTCCACGAGGAGGGAGTGTGGCACATGAACTCTTGGCATGAGTCTCTGTACAGCTGCCCTGGCTCCTGGAGCCTGCACCTTAGGATCTGCAGCATCCCGAGCCTCTGACTTCCTTCTTCACGTAGTCATGGAGCTTGAATTTGGGCTCATTGGGCAGCTTCATGGACCTGTGTTTCAGCTCCCTGCAGGAGAGACAGACGCGAGGTTATCGCTTTGCCTGTAAAAGGAACCCTGGGAGCAAATCACAGGCAGGAAAAGCCTTTACCGATGCCATCTTCCCCTGGGCTAGGTACTTAGGCTGTGGTTCAGGAAAGCGTCTCTACTCAGGAAAGCACTTAACCACGTGGTTAAAGTCCCACTGAAGTTATGTTTCAGACATCAAGTTAAGCACGTTTAAGTGCTGTCCTAAATCAGAGTTCTAGATGCAAGACAATGTAAGAGAGAGCCTTAGAATCAACTCATCTTGCTCCTCAGATACAACTGGTACCAAAAATTAATGGAATTCAGAGTCAACTTCAATGGTTTTTAAACGGCCATTTCTAAGAACTTTCCCCCCACTTATACAAGAGAAGGCTGGTTTAAAGATGGGGGCTGTGATTCTGTCTTGGTGGCAGGGGAGGGCTGGGGGTGAAGCTAGCGGACCCATGCCGTACCATGGCAATGGCAGGCAGTAGTTTTTGTTTCACTGATTAACGTTCAGTGAACTCGTTTTGTGGCAGTGAGGGAAGGGCGCGGAGATCTGGGTGCGGTGCAGATTGCATTCCAACAGGAGCAGCAGCGTAGGACAGTTAACTTACTTTGCAATGGCTGTAAAGGCCAAGTCGACATTCAAGCCGCTTTTCGCGCTGGTCTCCATAAAGGGCACTCCGTACTCCTGCAAGACAAGACACGGCTGAGTACAAGAACCATCAGTGGCCCAGAGCAGGCCACGGGTTCCTGCTGTCTGCCTGGTACAAGACAGCCCAGCTCCAGACACAGTCTCTAACAAACCCATCCAACTCTGGCTGTGCAAAGTGACAGAGGCTTTGGAACCTGACCCTGCCAGAGAGGGTTCTCGAGGGGAACGTGGCGTTTAGGGGAAACTCAGGAAGGACAGGAGGGTTTGCTGGGAAAAGTACCAGGAGGAGGGTTATGCTGCAAAGCACTGAAATCAGCAGCGAGGTGGCAAAGCGAGGGCAGCGTGAGGGGTGAGAAGGAGCTGGAAAAGCACAAGGAGAGGCAGAGAGCAGGAGAGGCAGGGGAAAGAAACACAAGAAATGAAAACGTCAACCAATCCAAGGCAGCACCGCGCAGGCTCCTTCCCACTGCAGACTGGCCCCTGCCCCACCCTTCAGCGCCGGGGGCTCACTGTTTTGCTGATAGAGCCTCACAGCTTAACCGTAAATGCAACTTTCCCAAGCAAATGCAAGCAGCAGCTAATTTAGCTGAGCGAAGTCGGGCTGCGAGGGGACACGTACCTTGGCTAATTTCTCTCCATCTTCCCTTTTTACCACTCTGTCCTGGGTCGAATCCACCTAGCAGCGATAACAAAGAGCAATATCAGGCAAAGCGATGCAGTGCGGGCTGACACGGACATGACTAGTACAGTCACTCAGCATCCCCGCCCCACGCCGCTTCACCAGTAAATCACATTTCACTTCCTCTACCAGAGAGCTGGGCCAAAGGAGGAGACGTCTTTTCTCCCATACACGTGCTGGGGAGACCAGCTTGAGTGGCTGGAGCCGGGAAGGCACAAGGAGGGCAATGTCTGTGCCATGATTTGTTGCTCTATGAAAGAGGGCATATGCTCTAATGCTCAGAGCAAGAGAGAGAATTGGGACTCCTGGGTTCCATCCACGGCTCTGTCATTAACTTAACCTTGAAGAAATCCTCTTAGCTACTCTGTGCCTCAATTTCCCATCTGTAACATGGAGAGACGAATACTTCCCTGTGTGGCAGGGGGGATGGGAGGCAGCATTAACTTATGCCTGTTGAATGCTCTGAGATTCTTTAACGATGGCTCAGTAGAAGGCAGAAAGTCTAGAATTATCGAGTTGGAGAACTAAGCAATGAATCAACACACACTTGGCTTCAGCCCCGGAGAGAGATTAAAGCTGCACTTGTCCAAGGAGTCTCCTGCAATGAATGGATGGAGTGGCAGGGCTGCCCTAAACCGAGTCGACAGGGAAACAAGCACACATCTGATGTTCTCTCTCTACCCAGCAAAGATACAATCAGCCCAGGTCAACTGCCGGGTCACTGCTCTCTGGATAAAGGGAAGGAGCCATGCGCGGGGGTCAGGGGTGCAGAGCAATGTACCCTGAGGGTGTGGAAGAGTAGGCTGGAATGGAAATTAAATTCAACAAGTTCCAGATGGGCTCACCAAGGCATTCACTTCAAAGAAGTTCCTAGAGACACCCCGGAACGAACAAGAGAGGCCCTTCAATAGACCACTGGTCCATGCACACCCAGGCAGATGCATGCAGGTCCCGATCAGACTCAGCATCCAGCAGCTGGCACGATGCAATAAACAAGAAGTGTTTGTAATTCGCTTAGATTAGCGGAAACAACCAGCACTGCGTCGGAGTTGGCCTCTCGTTCCCTCCCCGGTAACGGGAAACTGAAAGGCTAAGGCGGGATTTGTAGGTGAGGAGGTCTGGTCTGAATGAAGACAAGAGTGATTCTGTTCATTCCCAAAGCTTTGCTTCCAAGGCACTATTCCCGGGAGGGCTTCTGTAACGTTCTTGCAAATCAGCTCTTACAGCACCAAGGCGAGAGCAGTCTCAGGCCGACAAAATTGGAGTCTGGTATCAGAAGAATCTGACAAGCATGCCTGGCTCTGGCTAGCGCAGCTCCCGCTCTCAAACCGAGGGGAGCATGGGCAGGGCAGCCAGAGAAACGCCAGGCTGCTTGGATCCAGAGGGCACCTGGCCTTACTGGGAGCTGCCCAGGTTGAGGATGCAGCTGGTTGGGATCCACGCTAGTTTACGAGCGACTTGGGTCCGGCCCTTTGACACCTGGCCAGGTGGGCCGTCACGGTTTAGGTGTCCCAGTGTTTATCACTAAGGAGAGAGAAGGCAAGGATCTGTCCGTCCTGATCTCTGCTTCTCAGGAAGGAAAGCACATGCTGAACCAACCCTCAGAGAAGCATGATCATTGCTAGATCCCCACAGGCAGGGACTGACATATATCCAGACTCTACGGACACCTCTTCATTCCTCCCACTAAGGACCTGCTTTGTAGACTGGGGAAGAAACCTGCCCCCATGCAGCTCAGTAAAGCAGATCTCCAGACAGGCCTGCGTCTTCCATACCGAACACGCCCCTCTTCCTCCGGAGCCTAGCGATGGAAAGCACCTCTCATGGCCACCCAAGAATCAAACACTGGCCAAGTAATAACCCACAGACCCAACCTAGAAAAGAGAACATTAAGGGGGGACAGCTATCGTGCTCTTCAGATACGTGAAAGGCTGCTATAAAAAAGATGGAGAAAAGTTGTTCTCTCTTGCCACAGAGGGCAGGACAAGAGGCGATGGGTTCAAACTACAATATTTAGATTAAATCTCCGGAAAAACTCCCTAACTGTACAAACTGTCGGCCAATGGAGCAGACGCCTTGGGAGGTCATGAAAGCTCCTTCACTAGAGGTTTTCAAAAGGAAGCTGGAGCCCGTCTGTCTTGGGAGGTTGAGGCCCAACAAATCCTGCATCTTGGCAGTGGGTTAGACGATGGTTCTGTGAGGTCTAGGAGTCTCAGCTTAGGTCAAGTAGCTACATTGCTCAGGGCTGTGAAGAATTTTGCACCCGTGTGATGTAATTCGGTCAACCTCACCTCACTGTAGACACAGTTAGATCAACGGAAGAATTCTTCCATTGACCAGGGGGTGGATTTACTACAGCGACGGAAACCCCCCTCTGCCACTGTAGTAAGGGCCTGCACTACGGTGGCGTACAGGGGCGCTCAGCCCACATTCTTCCCCAGTGGAAGCCAGCAAAATCTGTTAGTGGATTGGACCCACTGTCTGCAAAGTGCCTCAAGAGCCTTGGAGAGAAGAGGTGATAGATGCCCTAAGCATCACTAACGCTGTACAGTAGGTTCCGGGCATGCTGACATCAGGCAACAATATAACACAGTGAAGAAACGGGAGTTTCCCCCAAGAAGTATCACACACCCCAATTCTGCAAACAGGCTGAGTCAGAGGAGCAGGGCTCTGCCAACACAAACCTCCCCAGACACAGGACCCCGCCCACCTCCATGTTGGTAACCGGGTGCCCCGCTCCAGGGTCACTCATGCAGCTGGTAATTTGGATACTCAGAAAGGGAGCCCAAATTGCTTGTAAGGGTCAGGCCCAGGGATCAGCAAATGCCGCAGCACAGGGAGGGCAGGGCACTGCCAGACAATCAGCCCAGTCTGTGTCCCACTATAACCTAATTCTCCTGATTACATTTGCTCAGAGACCTTGCTGAGGGCCCAGCAGCACCAGAAGCCTCCTGGGGAGGTTCCCCAGCTTTGAGTGATGCCTGCTTCAGGGAGCATAAGGAACAAAGCGGATTTCCTGCCAACTCATGATGGAGGCATCCCTGGGCTCCCGAGAACCCCCAACATTTCATGCCAATGTTAGGCTTTGAAACGACGTCTGCAGATGGCTAATGCCCACTACTGCGGAGCTCCCATAGGTGGGGGCGTTCTGGACCTGACTGGCAATGAGACAGGGTGACTGTCCGGGAACTAGCTTGGCTTTGTGGCCGGGCCCAACTCACCTTATTTCCCAGCAGCATGAGGACCACATCTTGCTGTGCGTATTCATGGATCTCGGTCAGCCATGCCTAGGAGGGAAACAGAACAGCGGCTGCACAACATGGGTAGAGACAATTCCGGACAGAGGAGCTCCGAGAGGGGCCAGTTCACAAAGCTACCCCCTTCCCAGGCCTGCCACCTCGGGGACACGCCCAGCCCTAGCGGTGGGAGACGTCTGATCCATTCACTTCTTACACACCTGCTACCTGACTGCCGTGTTTTGCTGTTCACATAACAGTGGCCTTTCCTCTAAGATCAAATACAGCCTCCCTGTAACATCTTATCGGGGGGCCTGCAGGGAGACGGACTCAGTCCCCTATAGCGCCTGCATTTCCTAGAGCCAGGATAGAGGAGGCTACACACCCTGCTGGAAGGAGACTGGGTAGGTCTCAGCATCCCCCTCTGTGATGTAACACAGTCCTGTGGAGCTGAGCATCCCCTGGAGTGCAGCCTCTGATTCATAGAATCTCAGGCTTGGAAGGGACCTCAGGAGGTATCTAGTCCAACCCCCTGCTCAAAGCAGGACCAAGCCCCAGACAGATTTTTGCCCCAGATCCCTAAATGGCCCCCTCAAGGATTGAACTCACAACCCTGGGTTTAGCAGGCCAATGCTCAAACCACTGAGCTATCCCTCCCCCCCACATTTACAGGGGCAGGACAGCCAGGGGACTGATTACATCATTACAGGAAAGACCGATTTCTGGCGCGAGGGCACGTATCAACAAGGGCGCGTTGCTGTTGCTCGGAGAGCAGCTCTCTGACTGCAGACACCAGGAACGCTAACAAGATAGACCCTGCTGGGCCCTGCCATTAAGGCTCAGTGCTGCCGAGAGCAGGGACACACTCAGCACACTTACCCTGCGGGGTGGAGAGGCAGGGTTGAGGGGGAGGGTGTCTAGGAACAATTTCCATAGAAACATAGGATTGGAAGGGACCTCGAGAGGTCTCTAGTCCAGCCTCCTGCACTCATGGCAGGACTAAATATTATCTAGACCAGGGGTCCCCAGCGCGGTGCCCGCGGGCGCCATCTTAATGTGCCTGCGTCCTGGCCTCCGGGAGAGCACCCGCCAAAATGCTGCAGCGGCATTTTGGCGGGGACGCCTCTCGATGACGACGCTTGCCATCAACAAGCAACGTCATCGAGAGGTGTCGCCACCCAAATGCCGAAATTCGGCGGTATTTCAGCAGGTGCTCCACCGCCGCAGTGGTCCTTTGGCTGGCGCCCGCCAGCCAAAAAGGTTGGGGACCACTGATCTAGACCATCCCTGACAGGTGTTTGTCCAACCTGCTCTTAAAAATCCCCAGTGAGGGAGATTCCACAACCTCCCTGGGCAATTTATTCCAGTGCTGAACCACCCTGATAGTTAGGAAGTTTTTCCTAATGTCCAACCTAAACCACCCTTGTTTGAATTTAAGCCCATTGCTTCTTGTCCTATCCTCAGAGGTTAAGAAAAATGATTTCTCTCCCTCCTCCTTGTACCAACCTTTTATGTACTTGAAAACTGGTATCATGTCCCCTCTCAGTCGTCTCTTCTCCAGACTAAACAAACCCAATTTTTTCAATCTTCCCTCATAGGTTGGGGTCTCCAAACCTTTCATCATTTTTGTTGCCCTTCTCTGGACTTTCTCCAATTTGTCCACATCTTTCCTGAAATGTGGCACCCAGAACTGGACACAACACTCCAGTTGAGGCCATATCAGCGTGGAGTAGAGCGGAAGAATTACTTCTCGTGTCTTGCTTACAACACTCCTAATACATCCCAGAATGATGTTTGCTTTTTTTGCAACAGTGTTACACTGTTAACTCATATTTTGCTTGTGAACCACTATGACCCCCTTTCGCAGCACTCCTTCCTATGCAGTCATTGCCCATTTTGTATGTGTGCAACTGATTGTTCCTTCCTAAGTGGAGCACTTTGCATTTGTCCTTATTGAATTTCATCCTGTTTACTTCAGACCATTTCTCCAAATCATTGTGAATTTTAATGGTATCCTCCAAAGCACTTGCAACCCCTTCCAGCTTGGTATCATCTGCAAACTTTATAAATGTACATTCTATGGCATTATCTAAATCATTGATGAAAATATTGAACAGAACCAGACCCAGAACTGATCCCTGGGGGACCCCACTCGATATGCCCTTCCAGCATGACTGTGAACCACTGATAACTACTCTCTGGGAATGGTTTTCCAACCAGTTATGCACCACGCCCCCCTTATAATAGCTCCATCTAGTTGCATTTCCCATCAATAACCCATGGAGGAGGCAGCTTTGGGGTTGGTTTGTTTAAAAGGTGAAATGAGTGATTGGAGCAGGCTTCCCAATGCCTTCGCACCCGAAGGATTTGCAGGGGAAAACGGCAGAGCTCATACAACCTCCCTGCGATGCAGCCAGCGTCCCGTTACGGGTAATGGCCCTCGGGATAGGGCTTGCAAAGAGCAGCTGCCTCCTCCCTCTTAGGGATATGGAGGGCAGCCTTCACCCTCCTCCGCAGGAGCCTCTCCTCCTCTGCATGCTGACTAGATAAGGCAACAGCAGCAGGGGACGCAGGTGCTGGAAGTAGGGGTCTGCCGCACCCCCTGGTGTGAAGTACAGTGGAGTCACATCATAGGCGCATTTAACTTACGCAATTTTAACTATACGCGCTCGGCAAAACAAAACAAAAGAGAGAAAAACAACAATTTAAATACTGTACCTGTAGAGTGGGTGATTCCGCCCGCCATTGCACTCAACGAGCGTTTGACTAGACGCGATTTTCGCCTTACGCGCTGACTTTAGAACCTAACCCCCGCGTAAGATGCGACTCCCCTGCAGTGCTAACAACCCAAATACGTGGTTCCCGCCTTCAGCACCCGCACTGCGAAAACTGTTCCAGCACCTCTGGGAGTGGGTCACATACAGGCACCTTCCATCCGAGGGACCTCAAGCGCCGCGCCTGCCTCTGCCAGTGTTACCGACGTGTCAGCCAGCAACCGAGCACAGGCATTTGCCATCTAAGTACTTCTGTCGCCTTGCCCAAGATCTCACACACCGGCAGCATCACAGCCAGGAACAGAACCCAGGAGTCCTGACTCACAAGCCCCTGTGCTGACCATTGGGCAACTGTGCCTTCAGACAGCCAGCCCTGGCAGGCCAGGACTCATACCTCTCTGCATGTCATGGTCCCTCAGCTCTGTACCAGGCTAAGTCTCTCTATGCCCTTTGCTCGAACCTCTGTTAAGAAGAGGGTAGAGCAGCTGGGCTGGATTCCCAGTGGAGTGGGGCCCGTCACTGATGTATTAGCAGAACCTACTAAAGATTAGTGAACACAATCTCTGACAGGTTGTTCCTCTCTGGGTGCAGCCCTAACGCCAAGACGACTGCTTCTCTGAGCCTGCCTCTGATGCAGTCTAACAACAGTCCCTCAGAACTAGGGGCCCCTTAGCCACGTAACAAGAATTGCCCCTTTTTAAAACTAAATTGATCAATTTCTACCTTGGTGGCCATTTGAGTCACATGCTTATTACCCTGCTGGTCTTCCTGTGCTTTTTTCTTACAGGCTGAAATTAACGTCTTGTGTCCATGAATACAGCTTTGTTAGGGGAAAAAAGTCACCATCCAAATCAAAAAGAAAAAAAAAACCCTCAAGGCCTCTAATTTTCCAGCAGACTTTAATTTCAGATCTTGTTTAAAGTGTCTCTCTCCCAGACCATGCTTCAATAAGTGATTCCTCCCAGCGTGTGCCCATCACTCTCCAATATGGCCCGGAGACCGCGGGAGCATCAACACATTATTATTAGCCCAGCACTGCCTGATGCAGCTGTTTCGGAAATGCATTTGCTCCACTGTTGTTTAAAATCCCTAAATCCCTCCGCATAATCGTTCAGATCAGCCATACAACTTGCATCTTCCATGGTAATAGGCTGGGAGCCTCTCTTTCTAACGCTGTGTGGCATGACACACTCCGTCCCCTCGAACAATGCCTGTTTCAGGGCCCCCATAACAATTTATATGATAAACAGACCTGTAGACCCTCCTCCCTGTGTCATTAGTCTGTGCAGCCTGAGTCCGTTTTTAGGTTAAACAGACAAGTTGGGGGATTTGGTGCAAGGAACACAACATGCCAACTTCCCTGCATGCGCTAAAGACAACACTCTTGTCATTTACTGATTGACTTGAGCAGTGCAAGCAGATGCGACCCTGCCCTTCCCAAGCGCACACGCCTTCTCAATGCTCCGTGCACTGGATGCAAAGCTGAGCCACTGTGCTGGTGTGTTCGGAGGTGCTCCCTTCGTATAGCAGCGGAGGGCCTGGCCTCCCCATGCTACCACGTTTCCCAGCAGGTGGTGTGGAACAGTCAATAGGGCGTCCATGCCAAGAGCAAGGGAGACGCTGTAGGGTGATCCTAGGGTGTGTCCATCAGTCTTGGAGCCAGAGTCAACCACAGGGTCTGTCTGTATCCAGCAGCCTTGAATACTCTGTCTGTCCATTACTGCTAAGCAAGCCCTGAGTGCAGTCCCATGAGAGAGGCAGCTGCAGGGAAGGAGAGCTGCAGCTTTCATTCTGGAGACTTCGGTGCGACCTCTCGCTTCTTACACACAGGAGCGGTCTCAGAGCCCGACCCCTCAAACTCTTCCCTTGCTGAGCTGTGGAGGGTTCACGTTTGAAATGACTTTCAAAAAGGCCTTTGTCGGAGCCGCCGCCCCCGACTCGCCAGTGAAGAAATGATGTCTTAACGGGCAAGAGGCGACGAGCGTTGGAGGATCAGAAGTGGGAGCACAAGCACAGGACAGGAATCCCAGGTGAATTCTGGCTAGGGAATGCAGAGTGCTCCAAGCAGCCATGGTAGGCTTTGGGCTGGGTGGACACGGGGCGGGAGTGTTATGGACCCAATGTTAGTGAAGCCCTTGCTCACTATTACAGCCTCAACCACTTCGTGTGGCTCAGGGTTCCGTGCTGAGACTCTCATCGCAACAACCACCCCGAACATCTTTTTAACCATCCAGAAAACAAGGGAAAAACAACTCAAGCCTTTGCAATGGTATCCAACCCCCTTATTCCTTTCCCCTTTAGCTGGAGGGAGTCTTACAGGGGGAGCTCCAGTTTGACAGGCTGGCAGACGGTCCTTTCGGGGCTGGTTTAGAGTCGGATCTGGAAGACAAACCCAGACGAACACCCCCAAAGGAAAAGAACAGCACAAGAATACGGCGCCCGTCTCTGGGGCTGACTCGCTGGAGGAGCCCCGCACATAGTCTGATCAGCCACTCTGCGGCCTGGCAAAATCCCACCTCCGAGTGACTCTCTCCCTCGTCAACACTACAGGGAACCAGAAACACCACAGGGAGACTTGCCAGTGGGACGACATGACTTCCTCTTCTGCTCTCTCTGGACGGCTGAGGAGAGGTCCCGGAGGTGCATTGCACAGCCTGTGACAGCGGAGGCTCAGCACCTTGGCTCAGGTAAGCGTTCTGAAGCTGTGTGACACCAGGCTCAGCCAGATCACTTGGGCTCACAGCCACCCCCAGTATGTTCCAGAGCCCAGTGACCCCTCGGAGGTCGCTGCTGCAGGCCTGGACAAGACGAGGTGCATGGAAAGTGAAACGTGAAATCTAGCCAGGGAGCGCCGAACCGGAGTGCTGTCGCTATTTTCTTTTTCAGATTCTAAAGCGACTCCCATTCTCTGTATCAAAACAGGTGGTTAAAGCACCTCGGGCCAGTTTAATCCCTGGTGTAAATCCACTAGAATCGCCAGAGATGAACTGGGCTCTTTATAAAGAAAAACAACTCGAGTGCTATTGAAAATACTTGGTGGACAAGAAAGACCATCTTCTCTTTAGGGCAGTGGTCACCAACTCCGGCCGTGCTGGTGCAGCGGGGCTGCATGCTGCCAAGGCAGGCTCTCTGCCTGCCATGGCCCCACGCCACTCCCCCCGCAGCTCCCCTGGGCCACAGCTCCCCATTTTCAGCCTATGGGGGCAATGCCTGCAGAGAGGGGCAGCACGCGGAGCCACGTGGTGCACTGCTGGCTGGCAGCCAGCCCGTGATGGGGAGGAGGTGCCGATGTGCCGGAGTGGGGCCCAGCCCCGCTGCGCTGTCGCCCGAGGTAAGTGCCCCCCTCCTGGAGCCAGCACCCCGTACCCCCTCCTGCACCCCAACACTCTACTCCAGCCCAGAGCCCCCTCCTGCACCCAAACTCCCTTCCAGAGCCCATACCCTGCACCCCAACCCCCTGCCCCAGGCTCATCCCAGAGCCCTCTCCCAGATTGCAAACCCCTCTGCCAGCCCAGAGCCTGCACACCCCCCCGAACCCAACCCCCTGCCCCAGCCCGGTGAAAGTGAATGAGGATGGGGGAGAGCAAGCGATGGAGAAAGGGGGGATGGAGTGAGTGGGACAGAGCCTCAAGGAAGGGGCAGGATAGATCCTGGGTCACCCTTAAATTCAAAAAGTGACCTTGGGCGTAAAAGGGTTGGAGACCCCTGCTTACAGGGCACCCGGCTCGTATGATGAGCAATGCCTCTTTTGGACACGAGATGGAGCTGGAGACATGGAAGACCTCGCGGAGGACGCACTGGGGAGGAATTGCCCTGTGACTGTCCTGCGAGGCCTGGCAGAGCCAAGTGGGGAAAGGGCATTAGTCCTCTCCCGGCAGCTGCACCGCCAGACGCTGACACCCCGTCCCCTGCTGGAGCCTCAGCAAGCACACGGGGCGGCGGCCGGATCAATACAGCACGGCCCCAAGGCCAGCCCCTTTGAAGCGACCCCGGGAAACCCGAACCAGCAGCCACAGCCCCTGTCCCAGTGTCAGCGTCTGGGGTCTGCCCCAGTCAGCTCTCCAGCCATCACCTGTCTCTGGGCAGGGGCCCATGTCACACTCCCCTCTGCCCAGCTCCCTGCCGTCCCCTGATCTCCCCAGACGGCCAGCGCCTGCGCGTCGTTCTCTCTCCCAGGGCTACGATGGTGCATTGCCAGCAGTTACACATTACCCCACAGCTCCTGCGAACAAGCATCCTTCTCCCCACGGTCAAAGCCTGCCACAGAAACACAGAGCCCCTGGAAGTTCCCCAGAGGTCACCCGTCCATGTCATGGGCCCATAGCAGGCAAAGGCTTCCAAACCCCAAGGGCTGGGGCCAATGTCGTGTCCGTCTGGGGAGCAGGGAGCAGGCCCTGAGCCCGTTCGCACCCAGCCTTTTCTGCTAAAAGCCCTTCCTTTGTCGTTGCCCAGGCTGAAGTGATCCGGGCTGATCGCTCTCAGGAGCTGGGGGCTTCCCGTCCCCCTGGGGCTGGAGCACGACCGTCTCCTGCGTCAGTCTAGGGTAACCCCCGGCTGCAGGGGGAGCAGGCTGGGGAACCTGCCACCTAGAGCTTCCAAGTTCAGTTCTGAGTTTGGGGCCATTTGGAAGGACTTTGGTCTGAGCTCAGCCTCAAAGAAGAGCAGTTCCCGCCAAACCCCAAACAGTGGGAGACAGGCGGGGGGGCAGGCTAGGAAAGTGAGGCTAGAGACAGGCCTGGGGGGGCCCAGATCAGGGGAGTGGGGCTAGACCCAGGCCTGGGGGAGGCAGGACAGGGGACTGGGGCCCAGGCCAGGGGACAGGATAGCACAGTGGTGGGTGCCATCTAAGAACCTGGACAAACGGCTCTAGACAGACGGCCAAAGTGGCAAATTGAATTGGAAAAAATGGAACCGATTTGGTGTCACTCCTGCATTTGGCCTACAGCAGCGTGGAGCTATTAGCGCCCTGGTGTTTGAGTCAGGAGGAAAGGCCAATAGCCAGCAAGTGCCCTTGGCTGAGCTGTTCCAACTTGGGTGTGCCTGGTGCTGTACGTCCTGGGAGCCCTGAGCTCGACCCAGAAAGCAAGCCCTGCGAAAGACTCTTCCCCCAGCTGGACTAGACAATAGACTCAGCTGCTAGGCAGTGCTCGAATTATAGGGGGTTGGGGGGGACATTGCAGGGCCTTAATGAACACGGATGGTCCCGGACACCATGTGCCCCCACCAGAGCACCCTCTCTACCCGCCACTGCCCCTTCCCCTCCGTCTGCCCTCTGCCTGTAACCTGCCTCCCTGCCCTCTCCCGCCTTCCCCAGCCTTCTGCACCCACCAACACCCCCCAGCTCACCGGCTCCACTCCCGCCTGGCCAGCCTGGTCTCCCCTCTCCTCGGTGCAGAGCTCCTAGAAGGGGAAGGGCTGGGTCTTTGCCCCCCTCGCCTGCCAGGGTGACAGCTCCCATTCTCTGCCCTCTTTTCCTCCTGTTGGTCGGCTGGTCCTCCACCCCCTGGGTCCCAGCTCACCGGATCACTGACTCCCTTTCCTGAGCGTGTGGAATGGGACGCAGCAGGCTCCTCGTTTGCCAATCCCTCTCCTTGGTGCATCTCAGGGGCTCCTCGCTACACGCTGCAGCCTCAGTGGGCCGGCCAAGGAGCGAGTGGGCCACAGAGATGGAATTCTCTCCCCCGCCTTGCAGGGCCGAGACAGGCTGGCAGGGGAGACATTCAGTGTGTTACTGCCCATGCTGCAGCGACAATGAATCCTTCAACCTGCGGGGAGAGCGGGGGGGTGGGGGGGGGCAGCCAGTGCAGCCCCTTTCACCAGCACAAATTCCCGATTTGCTCCCTCGGGCACTGCTACTTGTACACGCACGGTCTAGAGTCCAGCAGCGTTTTTAATGAATTGGTGAATTGCCCTGGTGGGAAGGGAAAGGCCCGGTCATCATACGGAGCCCGGCCAATGTGCTCCCCGAGCCGCACGCTGACAGGCGGGAGAGGAACGGACGGGAAACTGCTGCCAGGCTTGTCTGAATCCGACAGCCTCATTATCACCAGGGTCAGGGTGTGACCCAGAGGGACTGGTTGACAGCAGCAGTTAGAGTGTGACTCAGAAGCAAAGGCAGATACATCAGATTGTCAGCTGCCAAGTCTGTAACACACAGCATGAGCGATGACCCAGGGAGAGACGGCACAGGGCAAGGTGCCATTAAGTGCAACACTCAGCCCCTTTCTCAGAGAGATGGTCACTGAGTTTTGTGTGCGCAAAACTATATACAAATACAACCGTCTGCTACAGTCATCATTCACCGAACCCGGCAACGCACACATACTGCTTACGGCAGCTGGTCTCAAGCTGTGCCACTGCCGGCAATTCATTAGAAATCCAGTGAGTACAGCCACCGAGGTGGGCCACCAAGGACTGCTGGGCTTTGGAGGACGTACACTAGGCCGGAAAGGCTGAGAATCGCTGATTTAAGGGACTGGGCCAAGGGATAATTCTGTGTCAAGGAACGTTTTAAAAGGCGACAGGAAAAGCCAAGTGATTAACTCTCCGAGGGAGCTCCTGAATCAACAGTCTTTAATTGGAACACAACAATTTAAGGACAAAATTATGATTTAGAGTCAGTGCCAATTTTGCAGGCTATAAATGGGCTGCGTGCGTGGATGATAAACCCTGGGGAAAGGGGGAACCGGTGTATTCCAGTGCCGGGGAGGATGCAGCATTACACTGCGTTCTAAAAAATGGATTTTTCTGAGGAGGAATTTAGTCACGCCTGTCAAACTCCTTTGCACGCGGAGCTTCGTTTTATTACCCTCCCCCCACCAAGCAATCAATTTGCCACCTCCACCAAAAAGGTTTTTTCTCAAGTATTCAACACAATCAGCTGCTGCTCTTGGCTCAGAGGAGAGTCTCAGGGTTTGGCTGCAGTGCATTAGGCTGAGAGCTAACAACGTACTGGAATAGAATAATTACAATTTTAGCCATCTGTGGGCTCGACCATGCAGCCCAGAGTCCATTCCGTGGCTGGCCAGCCACCACAGGGCAGACTTTATGAAGACCACAGGTGAGGACGCCCCACAGATCTTTGTAGCCAGGTAGCAGACATGGGAGAGGTACTGAGATCTTGGGATCTTCCCAGCAACATTTAGATTCACATCAGCATCCTCTCTCTTCTCTAGCCTATGTTATGCAGGCTTAATGGTACCTTCTGGCCTTAATTAAAATCTCGGAATGAGTCCACAATGGACCCAGCCTAAAGCCAAGTCTGTAGCCTTTTGAGCAACAGAAGCCAATGAAGCAGGCCCAACCTACTCAGCAGAAATGTCCCGGGGCTGGGCTGGAGACAGGATCTTCCCCCTAGGGGGTGAGGAGCAGAATGAAAAGATGCTGCCTGAGACTGGTTTCTCTGGCCCAGCAGCTGTGGGAGTGAACTGCAGCTGGATTGCCCCTTCTGTAGCATGCTTTGGAGTGGTGAGAAGTTACAGTTTTGCAAACATGGTATGGGAGCAAAGGTCTTTCGCCCCATGTCACTGACTGGGCAGCAAAGCTGCTGCGGAGGGAGACAAGGTAACGGAAGTCGCTGCTTGGCAAGTGCGTTATTTCTAAGCAGGAAGTGGGGGCTTTAACCATGAACAGCGCAGAACTATTCTGGGCCTGTTACTTTATAATCAGCGACAGACCTTGTGGCATTTGACCAAACCCATCTGAAGGCCAGGTCCCCGCCCCAGGAGCGTCCCAGCCACATCCCCGACAACTGGGAGGTCAGGGGCCGGGACACCCTGCTGCTGCAAAGAGGAAGTGAGGCAGCGCTGGAGCAGCGGGGTTTAAAGGAGGGCACTTGGCAGGCGGGCACTGGATGGGCAGTGCCGGCTCCACTTGGACAAGCTGTGAAACTCCAGGACGAGCCTGTGATGCTGATGAGACTCAGCTCACCCGTGTATTCACAACAGGCTGCACAAGCCAAGGGGCCCGGGAGGCAGGCGAGTGCCATGAACCCCATTTTGCAGGTGAGAACACACAGACTAGGTGAAGTGGGAACGCAGGCAGGGCAGATGGGATTCACTGGGCTGATGTTTTACCAGGAACCCCCCTATTCTGCCACTAAATGCCGCAGGATCTGAACTGCAGCAGTGTTACAGATGCAAGCCAAAGAAAGCAGGCTACCGAGAGGCTCCACCATCGCCAGGACATTAACTGCGGCCGGGGCGAGTCGTTGCAAAACGGCTCTAACAAGCCTGCTTCTCCACGTCGCTTTCAGGCTGGCTGCACAATGTTGTTGCTACACTATGCTCCTTCTCAATCAGCCCAAAGAAAAGCCTGCGTGGGGGGCTACACGTGGATGTGTCGCTTCCAATCAAGGCTTTCCGGGGGAGGGTGGGAGAAACATTTCATCCCAAGCACTGGGAAGAGAGGCTCAGTCGCTGTGCCCAATTGTCACAGCAGAAGGGGCCTTGATGCGTCTAGCAAAGCTGCAGCGAGTGTGAACACGCTGCTCTAGGAAACCTGAAGGAAGAGCAAAGGTTAGCGTGTGTTTGCTGGAGGCGGGAATCCTTCCGCTTGGAGAAGAGCAAACACAAAGATTTCCTTGGCCCGGATTTTTCTGGTTCCTTTCAGATTAAATGGATTCACTCTACATACAGGCAAACCTTTCAGATCTGAGAGTGGAATTGTGCACGAAGCGACGGTTCTGAGCCAGGAAACGACTGAGAGCGAAACAATGGAGATTTCTACAAAACATGCTAAGCCCGCTGGTGGTGGTTTCTTTTTTTTAAATTATAACTACAAGATGTCCGACCAAGACAGGCCACTTCACACAGGAGCACCGCACCTTGCTCTGTGATTGCCAGGAGCTGGCCAGTGGGAGGAGAAGTGCTCAGTGTGATGAGGGGAGGCTGGAGTGGAGAGAAAACACTGGAAGCACTTTGGGGTCGGGACCACCTACTCCTCTGTTGTGGCAGGTCCCTAGGCTCTATCGTAATGCCCAGGATTGGGAAGAATGAGCACAGATGCTTGGAGCTGGTCTTCTTCTTAATGGGAGCGTTAACGATGCTTAGTCCGGTGTTTCATTCAGACACTCAGGATACATCTACACTGCAAGAGAGGACCCACTGCAGGGAGTCTCAGAGCCCGCACCCACCAACTAGGGTCCAGGCTGCTGGGCTAACACCACCATCTCCTCAAGCACATCGGTGGGAGAATAGCTGAGGGGCACAAGTTCCCCAAATCCGGTTGTTTCCCGCTTAGGCACCCCCTTAAAAGGCCTGGCTCTAGAGTCAGCCATCACCCCCTCCAGCGAAGGGAGTTCTGAATGCACGGAAGTGGTTAAGCTGGAGCCCATCCAGCAGTACTTGAGGAAAACAAGGAACCTGACTTACAAAAGGTTTTGTCAGCTCTCAAAGCTGGAAATGAAGAGCCGACAGGATAAAAACACCTGACGCCTCACTGCCAAGGCTGGCGTTATCAAGGGAGTCTCTGGAATAGTTCTCCCAGATCTGACAGAAGCCAAAGCGTGTCAGAGATGTGCAGGGCCGCTCATAAACAACACTCCTCGCTAGCTCAAAGAGACGGCGCTCCCAGATCTAAGGGCGGGATCAAGCTGTGGGGAAGAACGTGACCCACGTTTCTCTTTTAAAACCATGAATATTGAGGATCTGGGGATTTTAGAGAACAAAAACCTGGGAAACGGCAAAAATGCAAACTCTGCCATTGGGGCCTTTGCTACCGAGGGCGGGGAGCTTAGTTATGGCCAAACAGGAGAGGACAGGGCAGCAGGGAAGGTGAAGGGGTGGCTTTTCCCCTCGGTTGTGTGTCTGTTATTAGAGCTGAAGATCTCCCTCGCTGAGGTAGGTGCTCCATTGGGGGCTGACCTAGACCCCACCCCACCCGCTCCCAGTCCAATAAATGGGGGAGGGGAGAAGCACGTACACCCCAGACAGTGGCAGTGCAACCACCAATGGCCAGGACCTCGGGATCACGTCCCAGCCCACCATCACACAGCCCAAGGAGATGCTAATGCCAGTGTGTGCTTCCTCACCACATCCCCTCTGGGTGGAGACCCCTCACCCAAATCCACTGTGCTCTCCTGACACAGCCGCACCTGCAGGCCACTTCCTACACAGCGTCTCCCCAGGCCAGTCATGGGCCTTCGAAACCCTCATTCACAAACAAACCAGGCGAATGGACGATTTAACGAGGGTAGGAAACACTGCCACTAATCGCTGGTTCCTCTTTATTTCCTCTGTGTAAAAACGTCTTTGATTAGGGCCATTAGCCTGAACGCGATTTCATTTCTACACAGTCTCGGCACGAGATGGGCCATCGATTCTCTTATTAATTTTCTATGTTTTTTCTCTCCCCTCACTTTGGTCAAGAGAAATGGTGAGCAATGAGTAGATCGGAAAAGGAAATTAAACAAGGGACAGTGCCGGAGCAAATGGCTCAGGGGACGCTGGCACTTTACTCCGCTAGGGAGAAAGGATGGTCCAGTGGCTAGAACCCAGCATGGGTCTTGGGAAGCCCCGGGGTTGAATCCAGATCCTGCTCAATCTAGGTGATCTTTAGAGATTGTGAAGCACTCTGAAAGCTGCCGCTAAGGAGCTCGGTATAAGAGCGAGGGGGTGTTACAGGTAACAGATTTTAATCCAACCCAGCTCAGCAGTAAAGTGAAGCTGCTCCTGGCTGGTGGCTTTCTGTGGAATGAGTTGTTGGGTCTCACTCCATTTCCTCGTAGCCAGGTTCCAAAAATCATCCAAACCACCACAGCAAGTGGCAGCCTGAGAAGAGAGGGGCCAACACAGCTCTCGCTTTTTGGGGAGCAATGGGGAAAATCCAGCCACAACCCATCATCAAGAGCAAGATGCTAACTGGGCACATGGAGCTTTCTACAACGCCTCTTCAGATGCTTCATTACGCTCAGCTCTGAAGCAAGCCTCTTCCCCAAGAGCTGCGCCAATCGCACGGAACTGAACAGCTCCCACAGGGCTCTCTCATCGTTAGCTTTCAGTCCAGATTTATGCATGGACACAAGCTCATTTCTCCGTCCTCTCGCCTTCCCGGGACCAGCCCATCGCTGCTGTTACACGGTACTGATGGTTTAGAAAAAGGGAGTGCAAAGGAGGGAAGTTAAAGGATTCTCCAGTCTCCTCTCGCACTGATGTCTGGTTGTGATTTCACAGAACTACACTGACAATCACGCCGCCTCTCTGAACAGTGATGCGCAAACGGCAGGGCTGCTTTCCTTGGGGGGGGGTTCACAGACCTTTGCACCATTTTTGCTTCTTGTGCAGATAAAAAGGACCCAGGGGTAATGAAAACATTTCCTCCCCATCCACTGGAATTCCCTTAAGAAAGAGTCCTGCCTATGCGCAATGGCCCCTGCAGATCTAATGCTAAGGAAGAGGCGCTGTTGTACAGTCCACGCCTCTCTCTCAGAGCTGGGCTGCTAACCCGGGGGTCCCACCCAGATCCCTCCTCCTCAGAGCTCGTCAACCAACGGGACATTTCCCCAAAAGCTTTCACCAAAGAAAACTGTTCCTTTTTTTTGTTGTTGAAAAATGTCAAAGGCTGAAAGTTTTCCCACCAGCTCTGCTCCTTACACTCCCAGCGCTGTTTCCACTGGCCAGGGTGTTCGTCTGTGTCTGCTCCAACCTGCACGTACAACTGCAGCGTCCCACCCCAGAGGTGGCTGCACTTCATTAGCGGCAGGAGCGAACGCTCACCTACGCCACAGGGTTTCTAGGTGAGGCTTAATTAAGGTTCGTTAAGTGTTTCGAGTTGCTTGGATGAAAGGCACTAGAGAGGCATAAATAGCTCCAGCTGCTGCCGCCTCAGGAAATGGGACAAAGTAAGTGACAGTATCGAAAATTAGAAGTAAATGCACCCAGACCTGGCACCGGCTTGGAGAGCGCGTCACGCAGCAGGTGAAATGCCAGCGGCTGCTGATTGCATCTCTGCCAAGGGTCCCACTGTCATGGGCCAGCTACTCTCCCGGATTCCCTCCTCAGAGGAGCAAGGCCGCAGGCCTGGCCAGAGCCATCCAGGGTCACTGAAAAGCACGTGGCCCTGCTGGCTCCTGATGCTCTTTGCTCTGCTGCACCCACTGGGCCTTTTCAGGAGGGCGGCGCTAAGGCCAGGCCTCACAGCAAAAACTGAAGGATCAAGAGAAGTGATTCCTGCCCTCTGGAGCCGGGGGATGGGAGGGGCGGTACGCAGAGACCTGCTGAGTGGGCAGCCGGCCAGGGAGATGTAGTATAACCTTCATTGCAAACACTGTCCGACTTTGTGCCAGAGGCAGAGATCACCATCCATAGCTCCGGGGGGCAGGCCAGACAGGAATTCCAAGCCCGTCCTAAAGCCCAGCTGGGCCAAGGTAGAAAGCCTGATGCCCCCAAACTCTCCCTTTCCCGCCCCAGCCCTGGCCTCGGTGGGGGGGCACAGGCTGCACATTCCAGGAGCTGGTACCAGCGTCTCCGCCAGTCCCCTGGTAGCTCCCACGGCAGGATATGGGGAGAGAGGTGAGTCTCTGACGTAGTCAGGTGCCCAACTTGCACTGCAGCTGGAAAATGGAACCTCACACGAGCAACGGGACAAAACACCAGCGTTACCAACCACAACCTAACCCATCAGGGTGTGTAACTCAGCGCCCTGTTCGCTGGAGCCCCGCCCTCCAGGGCCTCTTCATCCCAGCTCACAGAAATTACCAGCAGGAGCGAGGGTCATGGAGGATAATGGGGCTGAAAGGCCTCAGAGATTCAGACAGGACTTGCAACCCAGGTGGCCTCTGCCCGGGGCCAGGGTGGGTAGCCTTCCAGCCAAAGGCGGGAGAAACCCCAAACGTCTGGAGAAGGCTGAGGGACCCAAAGGTCTGTCCACTTCCTGAAGAGAAGATGCCAACCCTGCAAAGGCCACACCAGAGTAGGCGAAACAGGTGTGTTTTCCAGCTGGTGGGGGCAATCCCTGGGGAGAGCAGGGCTAACTCGAGTTCAGAATGCCCCTTTTTCCTGGGGAAGCCAAGGCCAAAGACCACCCCAGCGCAGGCGTCTCCTTTGCCTTTTCCTGACAGCCTCAGCAGAGGCACCACAGCCTCAGGGGGCCGTGAGAGACCTGGAGGTGGGGCACGAGGCAGGGCTCAGGGCTGCCTGTGCCAGGGGGCAGTTTGGACGTAGCTGTGTGGGTAAGGGACGTGCCTGCCCTGCCCTGCTCTGCTCTGCAGGGGCCCAGGGCACCGAGCGAGAACACAGAACAGAACCCAGATAAAACTGCCCTCCGCAGAGAGCAAAGACACGCAACCAGCCAAGCCAGCTGTGGCCAGGGGCTTCAGAGATCTCTGGCTGCTTTCCAAAAGAGCTCTCCCCTGCGTCCTGAGACAAAGTTTCCCAGTGTGCTGTGCACCAGCCGACTCCCATTCTCCCACCCCAGCAGTGGCTGCATTTCAGTGCTGCTGAGTGTGTACTGTGAAGAAGGTGCTTTGGGATGACCAGCGCCGCAAAGGGCTCTCAGGGACAGAGGAGACATGGCTGTGAGGTGCCGAAGCCAGCACTGGCCTCCTCCCTCCAGGGGCTGGGCAAATCACACCCCTCAGAGGGGTGGGGGGATCGTACCCATGCCCATCTGACACCACAGCCAGAGCATTAGCAGCGAATCTATTTTTAAACAGACCCTGTCAGCAGCACGCTGAGGCGGAGAATATGGTGAGGCCTAAACCCCTAGACATGCCAAGGCCGCAGCAGATGCTGTTTGCAAACACTTGTCAAGAGGCGGAGAGAGGATGGAAACGAGAGAACACTCGAGCGCCTCCATCTCTATCGCAGCCTCCCACTGTGCCCCCCGAAGGCCCCTTGCCGCCCGCTCAGCTCAGCGTGAAAGGCTCATCTCTAATTCACCACACTGCAGGCTTTACAAGCCAGCCGTGGGAACACTTTGTCCCGACCAGGGACGCCGGCGAGAGCACAGGCTGTGAAATCAGCAGTCCGGAGCAGCAGAGCAGATGGGGCACATGGACGCGCAGACTAAGAAGGAGGCACCGATGCTCCATCCCCAGGCACTCAAGACCAGCTGGTGGGCCTGGCGTCTGCTCCTCCACAAGGAGCACCTGGCTCCCAATCCGTCTGCTCAGGTGCCCCGTCCCCTTCTCGCAGGGAACATGCTCCTCTCCTTCCACAGACACTCGCTAATGCTCGCTGGTGGCAAACCTGCCAAACTCAGCCTAGCCCAGACACGGGCTTTGAGGAGGTTTCTCAGGGTGTTTGCTACAGCCAAGGCTGTCGGTGCTGCAAGCGCCAGCTGACGGGGGTCCTGCCTCGAGTGGGGGGAGCATAGAGAGATGGGCCCTGTGCAGCGGGGCGGGATCCCTGAGCCGTAGGAGCTGGGGAGAGGTTACTTTCCTGCTTTAAAGCGACAAAACTAAAGTTGGAGGCTCCTCTTTGTTTCTCAAATGGGAGAGAAAAGCCAGATTGTTGGGGGGAGAGGGGGCAACCAGGAGCAAAATCTGCCCTACAGAGGCTGCAGGTGCTCCGGGAGCTGGATGGGCACATTTTACAAAAGTAAAAAGACAAACTGTGTGTGGCCCACGCCTGGGGGAGAGGGGAGGGTGCAGGGCTGCAGAGAAGGGCATCGGCAGAGCCGGGGGCGTTAGGGAAGAAATAGCAGGGATGAAGCAGCTCAGGCGTGAGATCCATCAGCAGAGCCGTGGGTTGGGGGAGTCAGAGCTGAGGGGCTGCAGATCGGGTTTGAGGAGTGTCGGGAGAAGTGTGTGTTTGCCTGGTGTCTGCACACAGTGCCTGGCTCTCACACTGATTCATGTTAAATTCTCTCAGACGTTTGCTGAAACTCAGGAATTTGAAGAAGAGGCTAATAATTACTTGAATACTGGGATAACTAGACACAGCGGGGAAAAGCCTGGACAAACCCCTCTCAGAAACGGGCTTTGAGGAGGTTTCTCAGGGTGTTTGCTACAGCTATTTAAAACGAAGACTTTGAATGAGCTGGAGGGTTCTTAGCGAGAAGTGAAATTGACATAGGAAATGTAAGTTCATTCTTTTAACCAAGAGATGGGCCCAAGTCACCGGCTCTGACCTCAATCCAACCTGGCTCGGACCCTGATCCAACCCATCTCCATACGGCAGGTCTTCCTGTTTGCGTCCAGCAGAGAGGGGCTGGGATCTGGTTTCCCAAAGCCAGGGTGAAGGGAGCTGCAGCCGGGGTTCCAGGCAAGCCCATCTCCGAAGAGACACCTGGAGTAGGAAGAGAGCCTGAGACATAAGCCCTTGTATCAAAGGCCTGGTATGAGGCAGGACCTGCTCACAGAACAGGGCTGATAATGCAGAAATTCACATGCCTAAGAAGTGCTAGTCACAGAGCACTCACGCAAACACATCCCGCTATCATGTGGTACCAGAACATCCCCACATCAAAAATGGTACAAAGACATTCCCAAAGAACAACAACAGGAGCACACTGACCCCTCCTAAAAGATAGGGTCAGGATAACAGTACGTAATAAAGATGTTTTGATCGAACCAACATGTACAAGATAATGGGTAATAACTAGTGATGTCAGGGGGCAGTACTAACTTGTTTGTATCGGGATATAAAGATGCATCTCAGAGGGAATCTCTTTGTCTGGCCTTAGGGAGGAATGGAAAGTCCCACCATTCACTGAGCTAGTCCATTCTTATAGACATACATGTATTAGTGATCCGGTAGAGTTTGTGGGATTCTAGTACCATGCTTTGTCGACTATAAACCTGGCTGGGTGCCTTCGTCCCTTAACGGATCTTGTGGTCATTGGGTGGTTCACTTGGGAGGTCTGCCGTGCCAGCTGTATGCGGAGGACTGGGGCAGCACACAGAGGGAACACACACCCATGCAGCCAAACATCCATCAACATCTAACCAGAACACCAAGAGACATGACAGGAGGAAAGGCGCACATGGGTCTCTGAGGGTGTCTGGCTGCAGTAGCGAGCACTGCCCCCGGCACGGCCCCTCCCATGGATACAGCTGAATGGATTCAGGGGACATTCCCACCCGCCCTGTTCATTCACTCCAGGTCCGACTTGCCCTGTTCATGCTCTGCCACCTGCGTGCACAAAAAGCTCCTGTCCACCGTTTCTTCTGGACGCTCTGGGAAGCAGAACTGGTCTCACTGGACTGCAGTAAGGCTGGTGGTATTTGGACTGGGGCTTAAGCCGAGCCAGACAGATGTTGGTGCGCCAAATCAGACAGACACCTGCCAGCAGGAGCTGCTCCAGGAAGAATCGGAGACATCACTGACATAACAGAGCCTTTCCTGCTGCCCCATGTGCACAGCGAGCAGTGGGTTCCCGGCACCTTTGCACTGACCTCTCAGGTGCAGTGATGCTCAGAGTGCGGTTCGTGCACTGGGACAGCGGGTGGGGAGGCAGGTTTCTCCGGGTGAGTGCAGCCAGCAGCGTTCGTGTTCATTACTTCACCCCCAGCAGAGGGACGCATGAGTTCGCCGGAGCAATAAAGGACCAACAAGAGACGGCGAGAGGGGAGCCGCTGGAAGACAGAGGAACATCTGCCAGCGAATACAACAGGGAGAAGCCGCAACGGGCAGGAGTGTATAATGGACAAATTAACATCATGGATTGTCGGTGCTGCCAAAGGTGTCACAGGCCACTTGGGATGGGGTTACCTCCCCTGCACAGCCGGTCGGATCAGGAGCGGCACTCACACGTGTCCGTGTGAAGCAGGGGTGTAGTTCTTCCCCATGCGCCTTTGATTTCTATTTGAATGAAAGGGTGCCAGAGGCCCAGGAGAGGGCGCTGCCGTGGGATCCACGTGCTCTGGGGGGGCTCCGTGGCTTTCCAGTTCCACTCATTGCTGCCCAATCCACCCAGGGGCTGAGCTTGCTGCTTTCAGGATAAGATGGATAAGAGGTTTGCATTTCATACTCCCATTGCTCAAGGAGCTTGTAAGCCCTGTTCTTTCACCACTGCCCCTTTCTTTTCACCTCCCCCTCCTGCTGCTGCTCAGCCCCTCCCCTTCCCATCTCTGGCAGCCCTTCCTGACCTCCAATGAGCAGCAGGCTCAGCAGAGTTCCTCGCACATCACTCCACTATCCTGGCTTTGAAGGCCAACTGATTAGCTGCTACCTCCAGGCCATGGCTTCCCCTGGCCTGCCAAATCCAGCGCAAAGATTTAAACAACTGCTCCCCCTTAAAAGCAGAATATCGGAGCAGGTCGGTCACGTGAGCCGAAAGGCTAGAGGCCCAAGGGGTGGGGCCGGGTGGGCAGAAGGGACTGGGGATGGTTCCACATCACCTGTTGAAATCCAGCCCAGTTTGGCAGCAGCTGTGAGCGCTGGGCGTAGACATGCATGGCAGGCGCTGGGTGCGTCGCAGGCCAGGGGTGCACATCGCAAAGACCACTGCCACTAACACCACCTCTGCCTGCTTGGCCGTTGAAGCCAGGGCCTAATGAGTCGCAGTGCCCGAGTGGTGCTATCTGCCCTAGCGCAGTTGCTGCCAGGTCGCTCAGGGGTTGTACAGTTGCAGTGAAGCGTGCGGGAAGCTTGCACTATGGCCGGCCTGCTTGGTGGCCCCTGAGAGGGTGTTAGACCCCACAGGTCTCAGTCCAGCCCCTTCTTCCACCACCAAAACGCTAACACAAAAGAAAGCAAGTCCCCAGGGCATCGTTCAAACTGCCGTGCAAATGGCAAGTTACAAACTCAGCCCTGGCTCAAGGAAAACGAGCAGGCTAAGAAATCCCAAGGCAGATTAATTTCCTGCCAAAGCCTCTCTCATTCCGTACAGTCTCCATCGGGTGACCTCTACGATGTTGCCGCGTGAGCCCCGGTTAATGGGAGCAATTAGACGATAATCGTGTGCATGAATCTAATCTGACCATTGATTTTCCCAGGGACATTCATTTGGCTGCCGGCAACGAAGGAACATGAAGCAAAGGCAGGGGAGAGAAAAATATGAGAGACCATATGGCCCCCATGCAGTTGTAGCCAAAGAGAAACCCAGTGACAGGTCAATTTCAAACACCTGCCAAAGAGAAGCGCAGGCAGCATCCCCGTATTCACAGAGAAGTAAAGAGAGGCATGACCAGGATTGCACTGCAGTATTCATGAGACAATGACAGTCTGAGATTTACTAGCAACCGTGTCTCCCAGCTCCTGGCATAGATCTTATGCACTCTGGCTAAGGTGTGTAGAGAGGCGGCCAACTATTATAGACAGGAGTGGAACCCAAAATCGCCACAAAATAGCCTGTGCTGTCCAAGTCTGCCCGAGCAGCCGTCTTCCCATCAGCAGATACGGCAGTGGTGTTACCAGATGGGGCGTCCTCATGGTTCCGTATCAGTACGGCTAGAAAACTCGCCTTCAGTCACCCAGCCGGCAAAACCAAGAGTTAAATGGGTAATTGTGAAGAGTGGAGTTTCAGGTTCATTTCTCAAGTCAATAAAAGCCCTTTACAATAGCCCTCAAGGAGTCATTGTATTCAATAAACTAGGCACAGCCGCAGCAAACCATTTAAAGACAGAATGGTTTTATTTATCAAGCTCCTCACAGAGAGTTCTCCCACGTCCTTTTAAATGTCACTCTGGAGCTGGAATGGAGAATGAAACCGCTGAGCAAGGAGCAGACGCCACAGCAGCATCACCTGTTGGAAAGCAAACTGGGAGCCGATAATGGCTAAGCAGGCACAAGCTGAGATGGCCGCTATGGATATATCAATCCTAGCTCAACGAGAAGGAACCTGACTTAGCCCTTCTAAAAGGGAGGAAGGACGGTTTAACAGATAAGGCACTGGACTGGAACTCAGGGGATCTGAGATTCAGGAGGGGTAACAATCAGAATTTATTAAACAAGAACATTAAAAAATGGATTTCATTTGAATCATGATTTAAAACTTAGATCAATGGTTTATTGCCACGTTTCTAGCTCTTTACTCTTCACGTTTTATAGCCTTCAGTTGCTAAGCAGATGTTTTGTACTTGCTTAGTTAGTTTCCTAATTGCTAGTGAAATTTCAGATCACAAAGAGATTTCTTCAAGTAAGAAATGTCACACTTAAAATGCTCATGTAATGCTGAAAAAGACAAGTCCTGGGTCTCAACATCACCCTCCCTGTGAACTCCAACACCTCGTCAATATGCAAATACCCCC
This sequence comes from Mauremys reevesii, assembly GCF_016161935.1. Taxonomy (NCBI): domain Eukaryota; kingdom Metazoa; phylum Chordata; order Testudines; family Geoemydidae; genus Mauremys; species Mauremys reevesii. The sequence continues at coordinate 82,074,542 of NC_052632.1, read as the reverse complement.
GATACATCTGCAACCAACACTGCCTTCCAATACACTGAACTTCCACAAGGTCACACAGCCACACTGCTCCAAGCAGACACGCTCTCCAACAGGTTTGCCACTGGAAGGCAATGGGAGCTGTCCCCCCAAGTCTCCGCTTTTAAAAATCCACCACTAGGTGCCTAAATACGGGTTTAGGAGCCTACTTTGAGCCTCCCATTTCTGAAAACGTTGCCCAGCACGTATAAAGAGGTCACCATCGCGTCTGCGTATTGAAATTCTGAACAACACTGCAGCAATTTTGCTTCGAAATGACAAAGATATTGAGCCACTAAGGGAAAAGTTTTAAATAAAAACACAATTTAGCCCCTGATGCTGTAAACACTTACGCACGTGTGTAGTGCTTCCATGAGAGTTCAGTCAGGCACCTACTTGTGTGTTTGCTGGATCAGGGCCTTCATTCTCCGATTTTTATTTTTTGCTGTAACGAGTTTTGTAACATTCAGATAAGATCCCACGCCAGCAGTGGCATTTAAAAAACCAACGTTCAGAATTCAGTTTGTTGTGACTTTTCATCTGAATTTACAATAGCACAAATATTCAGATTAGTTTTACGACGTCTCAGCCTGATGATTGATTTAAATCATTATTTAATTACCTTGATTTAAAATTGCCCCGCCCTGTCTGGGTCCAATCCCAGCTCTGCCACAGACTCCCTGGGTGGCTTCTGGTAAGTCGCTGAATCTCGCTGGGTCTCAGTCCCGCATCTGGCACAGGTTCTACAGGCCAGATCAGACCGTCAGTTACCCCTGCATAACCCAGGGGTGTAAATTAGGAGTAAGATCAGACTCAGCTTTACCCGTCAGCCTCCTGTCACACCCCTCCCTCCACCCCCTTCAGGGTGTAATTACAGTCTTCTGTGCAAGCAGCATCGCCTCATTGCTTATAGCCCACCTGCAGCTCACCCCACCCTTCCCGCTCTACAAACCGTAGCCCGTAGAGATGACTGCATCTCAGCCACCTCTGGGCATGAATCTCTCCATTAAGGAGGAGAAACGGAAGCCATCTGCTGAAAAATACCCTCTTGGAAGCTGGGAGGCTGCGGCTTGACTTACAATGGGATTGTCTCCTAAGGGCTCTCTGCAGGTCCTTGGCGGTTACAGTTCACTGGGGCCGGGAATATTAACTGCGTTTCAGTCAGCCGCAGACTATTAAAGGCAATGTTTTTGCAGAAGTAAAGGAGCCGAGCGCGATCGTCTCCTCAGAGACGTACACAATGTACTTCCACATCTGGAACATTAGCAATTATGTCCTATTTATTCAGGACTAATGCCTCCTGCTTAGCGGGGCCTCGTAAAACTGTCTGACTGTATTTATTGAAATGGCAGTGGGACGGCTCGCCTCTCCAGCGGCGAGTGCTGCCAGCCTCTGTGAAAGGAACAGCCCCGAACGAACGCTCCCAGTGCGCTCCCCCAGACCGGGGAACCTGCCGTGTCCTCTCTGCGTCTAGGAAACCGCCCATGGCGTGAATGAGCCAGGCCTCCTGACCGGGGTCCACTTCGTGCTGGACTCCACTGCAGCTGCCCCCAGGCCTGTGGTCTCAGGGCCCGTTCAGCCCTTGACCTCTCTGCTGGGGCTGTCAGCAAGGTGCCAGGTCATGGCCATGCATGGCAGTGGTTTTAGCTGCAATGGGACCAGAGAGAGCCCCACAACTGACACTGAAGGGTATTTTCTACTCTCCCTGGGTTCTCACTGCACCTACTGTGGGGGTATCCGTGTGTCTCCGGGGGTGGCTGTGCTTCTCAGGGCCAGCTCTGCAGGGCTGTTATCCCAGGACATGGTCTTGCCAGGGCAACAGTGAAAGCACCATTGTGTGAGATGTTTGAAACCAGCCTGGATAAAATACCGCCGGGAGCACTCACTCCTGCATTGCTTGGAGGGGTGGGTAAAATGGGCTTTTTTAGTTCTAATTGGTGAGATGCTCTATCCATTACAGGGACCTCTCCTGGCGAGGAACTGAGCCAGTGACCTGCAAATCCCAAAGCAGCATGTAAACGAAGCTAAAGATCCACCCTCACTAGTGGTAACCTCTCTGCCCAGGCCCTTCAAACCCACAGGAATGGAACCATTGCCATGAACTGAAGCCAAATCTTCCTGCATTCTTCGGCACCCAGGAAGTAATCACGGACCGGAAATGTGCCTTGCGCAGCTGACAGACCTATTTGGCATATCGAAGAGATGGTTAAGAGGCACCTTGACTGTGGTCTGTAAGTGCTTACACGATGAGCAGATCTCTGATAGCAGATTGCCCTCTCATCTAGCAGCCGGAGGCAGAATGAGACCCGACGGCTGGAAGCTGAAGCTAGACAAATTCAGACTGGAACTGGGCTGCACGTTTTCAACACTGAGGGTAATTACCTTCGGCGCAATTGACCCAGTGGGATCTCCATCACTTGGGGTCGTTAAATCAAAGCCAATGGCTCTATCTGAAAGCACAAGTCATTGGACTTATGCAGAAATCAGTGGGGGAAGTTCTCCGGCTTGTCAGGCCAGATAAGCCGAATGCCCCTTCTGTCTTTTAAGGCCACCAACGTATAATAGTTTTGCTTCAGACTAGCCATTAACTCCTCACTTAAGACACTGTTTTGTTAGCAAATATCAGTGTGGAGAGAGGCAGGCAGACAAGAGAGATGGTTCTTTGCAGATCTCCCAAGGCTCTTCTTGCTTTAACATGCCACTGCTACATCCTGCGCCGCTCCGCAGCGAGGAACATGCTACCGGGTGCAATCTGCTGTTATCCTGTCTAGCGATTTTAATGCAAGCGCCTCTTTCTGCACCAATGCAGCTCAGCACTTCCATTAGAAAGCTACGAAGGGGATTCACATGTCTGGTGTAAATTGTTTTTTGCTCTGGACTGAAACTCTGTTTATAGTACGGTCTGGCCCAGGGAGCGCTGTCAAATGGTCATTTCGCAACTGGTTCACTGGAGCTGGCCATCGGTTTGCTCATGGGAAGTGCGGCCCCCCACTAGGAAAAGGGGCTTTCCATTTTAGTTTTTAAAAGGACATTGGCAAGAGATTGATTTGAGCCAAACTGAGTTTTGTACCGAGGGGCAGGAGAAGATGCAACCAGTGGAGAGATGAAGGTGAGGAAGCTGGTTCCCATGCCAGAGTGCTGGCATCAGCACAACCGCCCAAGCGACTTTGATACATAGCGACACCCATGGCTGGGTAACTCTAGCTCTCGGGAGAGCAGGAATTTCATCAGTGCCAAGTCCCTGCCAGCTTTGCAAAATGGGAGCGGGCGCAGGGCAGCCTGATGCTGGAAAGCAAGGCTGAACGAGTGGTGCACTGGAAGAAACCGGCTTTGCCACTGACTCTCTGTATGGTTTCAGACAAGTCACTTAACTGTGCTCATCCCAAGTCAGCAGAGCAATTAAGAATTGTCCATCCCTTGCTTAAAGTGATAACGCACGCGCTCAAGTGCTTTGCTGAGCTGAGCCCTCTGTGCCCCAGATCCTGCCCATGAAATGGGGATCTAATACACTCCTCCTTGTACCGTTTTTTTGTCTTGCTCATTTGGAGTGTGAGCTCATGGGGGCAGGGGCTGTCATCGCCTGCTTTGGGTACATCTACGGTACAAGCACTACGGCAGCGGAGCTGCAGCACTGCGGCTGCCTCACTGGAGTGGAGACACTTGCAGCAGTGACGGAAGAGGTTTTCCCCATCGCTGTAGTAAATCCATGCCCTCAAGAGGCGGCAGCTAGGTTGACGGAATAATTCTTCCATTGACCTAGCAGTGGCTGCACTGAGGCATAGCTCAGCTCAATGGCAATCTCCTTTTTCACATCCCTTAGTGACGCAGATCAGTCAACCTAAGTTTTAGGTGCAGACCAGGCCTACGCATGGTGGGACCTGGACGTGCTCCTGGAATACAAACGCTAATGATGGGTGTATGGTGAAGGAACCCAACGTGCCAGGATGCCTCGGGCTGTCCGTGGTGGGTGCAGATCTGTACAGCTGGGCTTTCTATACTGCTCCCACCACCTGGTCTGGAAGGGCTCTTAACTTTTCCCCTTTCATCAGGGCAACATTTTAAAACACAAACTTTAGGACAGGGTCAAACTTTGGGCTTGCCACACTCCAGCCCGTCTCCCTTTCAGCTGGGCTCTTGAGGTTTTATTTTGCCAGCTGTGGTTGTCAATGTTGCGATTTACCGTTTGTAGCAAAGTGACAGCCAGGATGACTGTGGGGTCAAGAGATATGAAAACTGCATTTCTCAAAGAGGCAGAGACTTTAACGAGTTTAATCAGGAAAAGCTTAGGTGCTGCAAAGCTACACATTACGATTTGTTCCTCGAGTTACTGGAGGCATCACAGGTGCCCAGATTAACAAAATGTACAATTTCAGCTTCAAAAACATCACCCGCAAATGCCTCAACTACTCGGATTTATCCTAATCCAGTAAAGAAAAAGTCAAAGCTGGCCGTGAAGGTTGAAATCAGGATTATCTCTGCTGGGCTGACTCACACTTAGCTTAATTCCCAAAGAGAAGAAGCGACTTTCTGTTCCAATTTTAAACCAAGAATTGGCTCAGATTTTGTACTGCTATCTAAACTCCTTTCCTCCTGCTGAATCTGAAAACCCTTTATATGCTGTCCGTCGAGTCACACCTCATCCAAATGCAGCCACCTCAGATGGGACGGCAGCAGCTGTTTAGGCAGCACACAGCAAGACTGGGTCAGGAAGGGAGGAAAGCTGTATTCAGTTCAGAGGATGGAACGAGTTACTGAAGTTAACAGTAACATCCATACTCTTAACAGACAGGCTCCGGACCTTTAACGGCCAGAAAAGCTGGCACTTCAGTTTCATGGAGTTTCTGACAGACAGCACAGCGTAGGGTTGCCAGTTTTGGTTGGATGTATTCCTGGAGGTTTCATCATATGACAAAGATTAATCTTTAATTCCAGGAGACTCCAGTACAATCCTGGAGGGTTGGCATAGTGCCCTCTAGCACCATGCCGGGCAGCACTGATTCAGGGGAAAGCACTCCCTCCCGGATCAGGCTCCTGAAAGCCCTGGATTTCCATTGGAGGTCTCCAAATCTTGGCTCCATCTGCCTCTCCTGGCTCAGCAGGGCAGTTCTGAGCAGCCTCAGGCGGGGTGGCTACGGGTGTAATTTGGACAGGATTTTCCTCGCCCCCGAGTCCCCACCCCCACCCATGAGCCTCTCCCTTCCCTGCTAACAACAGCGCAGCGCCAATGCGACAGTGAACCCTTTGGAGCCCCAGATGGGAAGAACTACACACTACGGCGCTTTCAAAGGCACTTTCCACGCCAAGTGAAATCAGCTGGAAGGAAGGTGGCAGCTTTGATGGGGGTCTGTGCTCCAGGACAGAACCCTGGGCTCCGTCACTGGTCAAACCTGCCCGAAAACCACCACAGACACCAGACAGGAGACTGCCAGTAAGGGAGAGATGCAGGGAGGGGGGTGGCAGTGCCCAGACCAGGGGAAAGGAGAGGAGACGGTTACTGTGACATGTGTCATAGCAACCACCTGCAGAGTGCACATCTGTAACCAGCAGTGGGTGTCAGGCCTCACGAGGAGCCAGCTGAACCTGATTACAACACAGCTGGAAAACAAGGATGGGGCTGCGACCTCTGAATGCTTCCCTGGGCACAGAGTCTATAGACAGCCTTGCTAACCCCTGATTGCTCTTCAGTCATCCCCGAAATCAAACTGCACAAACTAACCACCTTAAAGGCTCATCGGAGAGAAAACACAACCCTCCTCTGCTCCATTAGCAGCCACAACTAGAAAAAAAAAGAAGCCTGTTTGGAAAATCAAACAAATAAATGTGCTTCATTGGGGTTGCTAAGCAAATATCAGCTGCTCCGGGCTCCAAGGCCATGTTTGCTATGAATTAGCAAACACCGAACTGCTAGCAACACCTGCAGCAGCACGGGAAACCAAACAGTGCAATGAGCAGAGAGATCGTTTACTGGTCAGAGTGACACACCAGGGCCAGCGTGGGAAGGAACTATGGTCAATGCATCAGGCATGGGGGGGGATATGAAACCCCAAGGTTAAACAACAGCTGCAGCAGGACGTGACACTCTGAACCCTGCTGAAGCAGGAACGGTTCTCAATCTACCCCACCAGCCTACTGGAAATGCAAAGCCAGCTCCCACGAGCTGCCCAGCCCCTGGTATTTCGCTGACCCATGCCGGCGGGAGTTTCGTTGGGAGAGTTGGATGCCTAACAAACTCCCAAAATTCAGATAAAACGTAGTCAGGTCCCCAGGGGTGACCTGGATTTTACCTCAAATCTGGGTAATTGGTAGGTTTGGAGGGGGAGGATTTTTCTCGGTAAATGCTGATAAACGTTGATTTCATCGTATGCACCCAAAGTGACAAAAACGTTTTCTCAGTAATGGAAATGTACAGCTAGGCCGAGTGAAAACAATGCTGCTTCAGGCCTTATTGCAGGTTGATTCCAGGCTCAAATTCTGACATACGATGGTGACTGTTTGTGTTTGACCCATTAGAAAGCTTCAGCTTTCTGAATCTCAGTGGCTACTGTCATGAAATGATTATTTGCCTGCTCCCCTGCTGCTTGACCCCCCCCCATCATGTCTCACAACTGTGAAGATGTAAAATGTGTAAATCCCCTAATTTAGTGCAACTCTGAAAATTTAACTCAATAAAATGGAACAAATGCTAAACATGAACACGACCTCTGTCCATTGTACAAAGCCAGAAGAACTGAATTGTGCCCAGGCTAATTGGTTGTGAGCTGCTGGGGACTGCGCCCCTGGAGGGTAGCAGGTTTTCCCCACTGTTACCTATCCCGACCCTTCCCTACACGAGTAACGTTTACTAGACTCACTGACCTCAGGCTCTCCTCCCATGAGTAGGGGTTGCAGGACTGCGCCTGTCATCAGTGTCCATGGCAGCAGCTCATCCAAGGATACTGGCGTTATTCAAACAACAGGCTCCGTGGAAGCGCCGAGCTGTGAGGATCTGATGCGTCTCCCGAGGCTCTGAGAAGCCTTCCCATTGACAGCTGCCCTCAGTTCACTGAGGCACCCGGTGGAAAACCCAGGCAGTGTTGTTTTGTAGCGATGAAAATGTAACCTACAAAGAGGGGCAGATTCCCAAGTGGCTTCCTCTTGCTTCTCCTGCCCAGGGCTGTCCTGGAAAGCAAGTGGCAGCTCCTCACTAGGGCCGTTACAGACACTCACCGGGGCAGGTGTCTCACTCTGAGGGGCTGCTAGCGTATTGGGCAGGAGTCCTGCCAGGGCCCATCTAGACAACGGGTCACCTTGTGACACAGAGGCTCACTCCTCAGCCGCTCTCATCAGGCCTGACATACTCAGTGCATTTCACACACTGTTGTCCTGCTATAGACCCAAACGGTGGCATGTAACATCTCTCCGGAGAGCTAATAACTCACTGATCATTAACATTCCTGCATGACGTCGCCATGGTTAGCCTACGAAGAATTATCCAGAAGTGCTGGAAATATGCGACTCAGCTGGGTTTACACCAGGCACGTCAGGGGACGCTGCTAAAGGTTTTTCCAGACAGAAGAAAGGGGCCAGCACCTTAAGCCAGGTGTGGCCAAGGACAGTGGCTATTTGCTTGACTGCGGGAAGACCGCTTGCATTGTAAAAATCACAAGCAGGGAAAGGCCTGCATGGCGTATACAGCAGCCAGCACAGCATCCAAGCCCATCAGGCGATACACCGCCGAGGAAAACATTTCCATGTTTGCTGGGCTACCAAGAAAGGAGGAGAGAAGCGCTGAGTCATCCTTCACCTGAGGAGTCAAAGACACCAAGTGCTTTAAGCTGCGTGCGCTGGGTCCTGGCTAAAGAACAGACCAGCCAGGCTGGAAGAATGACTAGGGGAGAAACAACAAGGAGTCCAGTGGCATCTTAAAGACTAAGAGATTTATTTGGGCATAAGCTTTTGTGAGTAAAAAACCCACTTCTTCAGGTGCAACCCCCCCCCACTTCTTCAGATGTTTTTTACCCACGAAAGCTTATGCCTAAATAAATCTCTTAGTCTGGAAGGTGCCACCGGCCTCCTCGTTGTTTTTGTGGCTCCCCCTCTGATCCGTGGGGAGAAAACCTTCTGTGAACAAAAGGCTCTAGTTTGTTAAGTTGAATTTAGTCTTCGAAGTGGATGGTTATGTCTCTTTGTTTGGAACCATTTCTATCCCGATTCCTTATCCTTGGCATCACCTAAACCTCCGTCTTTTACCAGAAAGCACGTAAGTGCTTTGCTTGGTGTGGAGGTTTTGTCAACCCCAGTTAAGTTGCTCAGTTCTGTGCCCTGTAACCAGCACGTTACCCAGGTGCAGCGAGCCGGATCAGGTTTAGGGGTGGTACAGAAGAGAGGCTGAGCATGGTGGAGAAAGACGTGCTGGGGGGAGAACTGGGGGCTGCTGGTGTCACCCCGGGAGGAGTAACCGGCTGGTGGACGCCAGGGGTTCGTCACTCTACTGTACACAGGCTGTTGGTGTCAGGACTCTGAGCCCAAGCTGCACCCAGCAGAGATATCCATGGTCCCAGGGCAGGTGGTGACACAACCCCTTCCTGGCCCAGGGGAGCATCACAGCACGACAAAGCTATTGCACGTCTGAGCTGGTCAGGACAGGAGTAGAGAGAGGACATCTGGAGAGTGCAGAGCGACGCTGGTTCCTCATAGGATCCATGGCAGGCGTTGCTGCTGGGCCCCCGCAGAGACAACAGAGGCCACTATACAGCGAAAGCCTTGTCCATACAGTCAGTCCTGTGCCGTCAAAGCCTGGCTACCGGCCGCTTCCTGCTCCCTTCCGGGTCTGCAGAGCCCTGGGATTCCTGCAGATGCACATGCTCCTCCCAAGCCTCTTGCCCTATCACGTGGCAGGCGGCCTGGACCATGCTTGTGCTCTGAGGGCTGTCTTGCCTGGGGCTCTGCAGCCAGCCAGGAGCCCTGCCAGCCACCTGTTGTGAGACATGTTTTGTTCGCAGCAGCTCTGCTCAGAGGAGCAGGATAAGCCGGGGCCCTGATTAGCATCCCTTGGCTTCGAGAGCCATTCCCAAGGGGCAATCCTTGCTCCCCTTATCTTGGCTGGGGCAGGAAGGATTTCAAGGGGAAGCTTTCATTATCTCAGGCTTCTCTCTTTGCCCTGCCGCGAAGTACAAATGGAGCTCGCAGGCTGGTGGCATTGCAGGGACCAGAGACATGTCACGGTTATTGCTATAGTCGTGCAGGGCGCAGCAAGCGTGCAATTGCAATCGAGGGGCGCTTACTGGGTAACAATGTGCTGGCCTCACTGGCTTTTCCTGCACTGGACGTTTTTTACCTCCAGTTAATTACTTACGAATCCCCAACCTACAAACGCTGGCGTTTAACACTTGCGGCTTGCTGAGGGCAAAGAACAAGTTGTTTGGTGAGCATCTATACCAGCTTTTACAAATGTCTGAGCCATCTCAGAGTCAGCTGGCAATCACCAGACGGGGCCTTGTCTGCACTAGAGGGTGTTTGCTGGTACAGTCCCACCGGTACAGCTGTAGCAGCAAACCCTGCTAGTGGAGATGCAGCTTAAACTGGAAAGGCTGCTTTTGCCAATACAGCTTATACCAGGCTCTCAAGCAAAACAAGCTATAATCCGCAAAAGCAGTTTTCTGCTAGTGAAACAGCTTCAACACTAGGGCTTTTGCCAGCACAGCTAAGTTCCTTTGGGGGAGGTGGAGTCCTGCACTGCTAACCCACAGATTTATGCTGGCAAAACTTTTAAGTGTAAACCAGACCTAGCTAAAAAAATCTAGGGGTGTGTCACAGAGAAGAGACGAGTGGTCCCCGTGCCACGGAATCCTGTCTCCAGCAGTGGACAAACTCCGATCGTGGGGAGAACGTGACCCCTTACTCTGAATTAACGCACACACGACACTAAGGAGAAAGGTGCGCTCAGCTAGAGCTAGCTAACGCCAGGTAAAAGCCTAGTGAAGACAAGGCAGCTGGCAGTTTTCACTCGAGTTAGCAGGTGGAGTTGACGATGGACACGCCCGCACAGAGCAGTTAACTGCCATTATCGGTGCTCCGGCTACTCCTCTCAGGTCTGCCCCGCTCGAGTGAGAGCAGCCACACTGCGAGATAACCCTGGAGCTGCTGCAGCCCCGTTCCTATGAACCACTCTATGAATTCTTCCCCAGTGAATTGTGGGAGAGCTTCGCTGGCCTTTCTGGGCACGTGGGGGGAATTGTGGGAAGGCGCTGGAGGACTAGCAGCGCTCGAGTGGAGTTAGCCTGCGTCCACACTACACAGTGGGTGTGTTAACAGCCGACGAGTTGTGCTAACTGGAGCTTTGGCCTGTACCCCAATGAGCCAGGAACTCGAGACAGTTGCACCGCCATGCTCAAGGGAAAGGCTGCTTGTGTCGGGAACGAATTCCTGCCGCTGAGCCTGGGAGTCGTGACCTCAGTCTCCAGGCAGGCTCAGGAACCCAGAGGAGCTACAGCAGAACCGCCTGATTGACTGACCCGCCTGACCGGCTTCGGGGAGCCAGCAGACAGCATGTTAAGCCCAGCAGCAGCAGCAGCTCGCTGGCGGCTCAGTGCTTACGCCCACAGCAGCGATCGCTCCTGTTCCCACTTGTTCCTTGCCCTGCTCCAGTCTTGCTCCGGTGCTCAGTTCCTGACTCCGGCCCTGATCCTCGCCACGGCTCGAATCACGAGGCCAGGCCGCCCACACCCGGTCGCGGGCACCCTACGCTTTAACTCACCTCGGTAACTCACCTGAACACAACGAGCTGCCTTGTCTTCACTGTGATTTTACCGTGAGGTGTCTCCCATGAGGTAAGAACACGCCATCCCCCCAACCACTGACGACAAGGCCCCAGGGGAAAGGAGGAAGATTCCCTCCTGACCCCAGCTGGCTATCACCTCCCCCTCGAAGCATGAGGACTGATTCTCAGGGCAATGGGAACTACGCCCAGACGGGGAAGGCAGGAAGCATCCCTCCTCTCCTAGGGGCTCCCAGCGGCCTCCCTCTCCCCCAGGGAGCTTGCTTCTATTCGCTCACCCCTCCCGTTCTCCTGCCATCCGGAGGATCAAGTTGGCAGCAGCTCTCCCCTTCTGCGTCTGAGGGACAGGTCACAGAGCCACCAAGGGCTTCATATTTCCATCACGCTCAGGGATTTTACAATCATGAATGGGCCTGAGTTTCTCTGGACTTCAAATCCACGTGGGTGAAATATACCAGCGCAAGTCACCAAAAACACCACAGTGGGGCCATTAAGAGATTGCAACGGGCTTTGTTAGCGGCAGCTTTTGTTTGTCATTTCAGATCTTGCCAATCAGGATGATTTGGAGGCAGTGGACAATAAATGAGACATGTTCCGGAGTTCACAGCCTCACCCATAAAGCTGGCTGCGGTAAATTACCATGTACATGTTTCCTAGCCCGTGTTGTAATTACACAGCGCATAAATTAGCTGCTCAAGTGAACCTGTCACCCCCTTTCACTCAGTGCTGAGAGAAAATGTGAACTGTCAGTCCTCTAACATCTTCATAAATATAAACACTTGGAACGAGACACAGTCAAGATTAACTGTATATATGTAAATGACTGGAGCTCATGTTATAGTAACACCTTGCTTTCTAGTATATTTTTGGTTAATAATCGAAAATACATTTAAAGCCCTAAATCAGTATTTCCCCAGTGTCAGGAAACACAAAATATTAGCCATGGGGTGTTGGGTAGACCTGTCAATTGTTCTGCAGAGTCTCAGCTTTCATTAAAAAAAAAATAAGTCTAGTTAGTTTGGTTGCAAATTAAAACTTAAAAAATGTGACCTCTGTGAAAATGATACCGGGATGTCTGAGTTTGCAGAGAGCCTGAAACAATAGCTGTGAGGTATGAACTGCCCATTTCCTCTCAATGGGTGCTAACTCCAATGCTTTGAGTGTCAACAGTTAACTAGCTGCTCAAAGCACGTACTGAAGGAGAGGAAGTGTTCTCTCAATGGCAGGAGTCAGCAGATGGTGCTGATATTAACAATACAGGGCAGGAGTGAAGGGGGACACAATTGGTGTCATTTTCAGTTGTCAAAGATTTGCCCTGAATTATGGGATTAAAATGATTTAACAGCAAGCCAATTAATGGCTTCAAATCGCGGTGTTCAGAGGTGGCAGGTTTGTAACTGAATGAAAGACGTATCCTAAACTGGGCCTTGTATTTGTGCTGATCAGCAAGTGTGCAACGGTCACTGGGTGTGCAACAGCCACCACTTAATGCAACCAAACCCTCCCTCCCTGCACAAATAAGGTTTTGCACACACACGGCTTGTTTGGTGGAACCACGAGGACGGATGTGGGGGGCTCAGCACAGAATCCTCCGCTTTAGGTCAATTCCCCAGCAGGACACCCCCACACCACACACACACAGAACATCTGCAAAGCAAAGCTTCACAGCACTTAGCTACACAGACTCACCCAACCTGGGCCTTCTCTGGCCTGCCTCCCTGCACAGCACAACCACACAGTTCTGGTGCCTTCCAGGCCAATGCAAACCTATCTCAGAGAGAAGGATCTGGGCTATAGATATGGCATTTTAGGCCCTGATCCTGGGTCTGGATCCAACGGTGCAGCCCCTCACAACATGCGAGTTCCCAGTGACTTTGAAACCCTTGGATTCCAGATGAAAGTTTGGTGCAACAAGGTAAAATTTCCCTCTGGCCACAACTTTGAAACAAAAGCACATGCTCCAGGAGACCGGCAGGGACCCCGCACAGCCCACAAAAACATGCCCCAGGCGCAAGGGAAGTTCAGTCTTTCAAATTCCTCCCCCAGACACTAGTATGTAATTACCTATTAGGAGCCTGATCCTGCAAACACCGACACACATGAGCAGTCTGCCCGCATTGCCAGCTCTCACTAGTATATTGCAAAGGCCTCGCACCGTTTGGTATTTTTCTTAATGCTCCAGCTCCCGTAGTCCTGTGATTATGTGAGAATCTCAACTTTCATTTAAAAAAAAAGAAAAAGTTTCTAGCTCTTCTAGTTGCAAAGAAAAGCTGCATCCCAAAGGCTAAAAATCCCAGAAGGAAAATAAGAACCCATCAGTTTATTTTTATTTTATTATTACTTTGTTTAATCTCATGAATTGTAAGACAACCTCATGATTTTCTGAGGCCTGCCTCATGATATCTGAATGCTTGGGACAGGCAGTACTGCATATGTCAACATCCCTTCTCTGAGAATGACAGTGGATCTGCCCTTTTATTGTGCTGTGAATTAAAATGGATCACAAAAGAGCACATTACAGAGTGCCCAGACATACTAACAAGTAATGACCCTCTCCAAAAAAGCCTTTCTGCTAGGAGAATGGCTCATGTCACAGACCCCAATCTTTTCCCCTGCAACCCTTCTCCCCCCAAACCCCAACACTGATACCTCCAAACCCCAATGCCCCCACCAGCAAAAAATAATTTAAAAAAAAAACACCCAAAGAAGAAATTAGCAAAATCTAAAAAACTCAACCAAAACTCCTTCCCCAAGCAGAGATTTTGCCCCCAACTGCAGAATTGCCAGAGACGCCATGTTGTCCACTGGGGACTTTGCTATTTCTATTGATTTTATGGTGATGGGCAGCCAGATAAACCCCTAGAATACACCAAGAACGAAAAATGCAGGCCCAGGCCTGATCCTGCCAACACTTTTCACACAAGTAACCTTGTGCAGCTGAGTAAGCCCTGCTCCACCCTCCCATCGGGAACGGCTGCATTCCCACTCCTAAGTGGAAGGAACTCCCTGGAGTGAAATAGGTCTCTCGTTTGGGAAAGCCCTCTACTCACATGCTGCTTGCTGATAACCTGTGATTAAAGGATAGAGGGTGAAAGGCCACATGGGCAGCTGTACTCTAGGTGCTGAGAAACGTAAACTGGCAGCGAAGAGAGCGTTCTAACCCAGCAGTTCTGAAACTGCCGCTCTGAGAAATACCTGCAACAGCAACCAGTCGGCAGGGAGCTCAGAGCCTGTAAGAAAGGAAGAAAAGCCTCTGGCAAACCATTCTCCTTGTGCCTAATTACAGACTCGTGCCAGGTGGTCTTGCTAGAGGTGCTTTCTAATCCCCATCCTCTTTTCTTCCCTTTTACCAGCAATGATTTATAGCAAGGAATTCAGAGAACTGATGAATACACATATCGAACTTCAGCCTAGCATGTGATAAATCTTAAGTCTCCTGTATAGTTACCTGTAATCAGGATTAGCAAACCTGTGAAAGCTGCAGCACCTTCTCTTGTCCCTTGAGAGGCAAGAATAAAGCAACTGGCACCATGGAGCAGACCAAGGGTCCCTCTACTCTCCTGTTGTACAGAATCAGATCATTTGATCCCTCTGAGGTGTTAACAGCCTCCTGCAGAACTGGAGCAGAATACCGGCCTGGCATGTATGGTACCCTGCCACATCAGAGCACATCAAATCCCCAGTTAATCTAGATCCCTGTCTCTAACAGTGGAAAATGCTGGACTCTTCAGAGGATGGTAAACAAAAACATCTCTATAATCCAATATCGTGCTGCACTGTGCCTTGCTACAGTACATCAGAAAGGGATGTGTTCCCTGATCTCAGCACCTGGCTATGCAGGCTGAGGAACACAAAGTAAATAAGACTGAAGAAGAAAGAGAGACACCCCAAGTATTGTTAATTTTTCTCAACTTAACTGTGACACGGTGCCCCATATTCTTCAGAGAGATATGGTTATGATATCATTATGGCATAACTAAGATGTGTTTTTTACAAGATGGGTCATGTGAGATCTCATTGGAAAGATTATGATTTACTGAAGAGGATTATCCTATTTGTATGCATGTATCATTTTTGTATCTGAAGTTAGGAATATTGTCTTTGCCTCTATTACAAATGGGTTTACACCTGGAGAACGCCCACTAGGCAGAATGCAATCAGTCTGGATGGCCGGTTGGGAAGGGCCAGTAGGTCTTTGAAGATGCTAATCTCAGGGAACTCTTCCTGGGGACACTACAAACAGCCTCCGAATTATGGCTGCAGGGTCATCTGACCAAGTCACCTGGTACTGGACTCCACGATAATATTAGTATTTTTCCACTAACTAGGGGTGGGAACCACACTGGGATAAAAAGGGTTCCCGCCCTATGCACAATCTATTTAAGGCAGGGGAGTGACATCATTGTGCGTGGTTCTTCATTGACTCCCTGCCCAAGAAAGAGGACTGCTGGAAACCTGAGAATGGAAAGACTGGACTAGGGGAGAAGGGCTGAGCCCAGGCTAGAGGGTGTCTGGCCTGTGAAAGGAACAGCTGGAATTTTAAGCTGCAAGTGTAGCCTGCCTTCAAGACTCTGCAATTTGCCTAAAACATCATTTAGGGTGAGAATTCGCTACTTATAACCAGTTTCTTTAGTATATTAAGCTTAGTTGGCGTGTTTGTTTTATTTGCTGGGTAATCTGCTTTGATTTGTTTGCTATCCCTTATAATCACTTAGAATCTACCTTTTGTACTTAATAAACTTGTGTTTGTTTTGTCTAAAACCAGTCTCTGTGGAAATCATAACTTGGGGCAGAAAGCTGTGTACATCTCTCTCCACATTGAGGGAGGGGGCGAATTTCAGGAGCTGACGCTGTACAGTTCCCTGTGCAGTGCAAGACGGTACAATTTTGGGTTTACCCGCTAGAGGGGGGTGTACACTTGGTGCTGGGCAATCCCTCAGCTGAGCCTTCCCATGCAGAGCTCATCTCAGGATCTGGGTGTGGTCCTACCTGGATGCATGCTGGTAAAGTGCAGTCCGAAGCCTGGGGAAGGGCATCAGCAATGCAGTGTCAAGGGAGCCCGGGCAGGTGGGTCAGGCAGGCTCACTGGTACCCCAGTTCCAAGTGGCTCCCTGGAGGGGGGGGGTCGTCACATAACAACCAAACTTTTAAAAACCTTTGTTGTTGTTTTTTATTCAAACAGGGGCAAAATTAGCCAAGGGCTGGAATTCAGGCTCCACGCCCAAAAAACCAGCTTTCTGGAATAAGACGTGAACCGCTCTTTATAAATAAAGCATGGAGCAAACCTTTGGATTGAACCACTCCCCTGCAGTGTTGGGGACACATACCAGAGCAGCATGGTGCTAGCGCAGGAGGAACCAGTCAGTAAATCTGGGGATAAATGGGGAACCGGCCTGCGTTAGCTGGGGAAAATGGGAAGCCCTCTCTAGGGAGAGGTTTCAACTTTTGGCCGTTTTAACAAGCAAAGGTGGTTCTAGGAATGGGGGTGGGGGTCGAGGGTGGCGAAGCACTTTGTCTTTGGCATGAATTTCATCTTGACCATGCTCTTTAATGAGAAAAAAGGGAAAAGAACCCTTCTATCTTTAACTCCTTCGCTGCCAGATGATGCAATGGTCCCAGCTACGTGTTTTGGGAGCGGACATCGGCATTCAAGAGGAAGGAACTCACTGAGACACTCAAAAGGTAGAAATGGCAAAGACCTGCCTTTCCCAACGTTGTGGGCACCATCCGTTTATATTCACTACCCAAACCCACGAGCATTGCACAGTCAGCCCAGGGCGGAAGAATGACAGGGAAGTGCGGCCGTGACATTTAAAGTTAATAGGTAGGAAAGGCAAGGACAACCAACCAACCAGCAAGAGAGCCTCTCGGAGATGCTATTAAGTCATTACATTTTCATTCTGCAGTGGACAAATATTGAAGTCAGCAGATGACTATTTTATATGTTTATGTTACTAGGGAGAGAGCTGTAATTATCAGCCCCCTTGACAAACATCGAACATTACTAATAAACAGCACAGCCGCATGGTGCCAAAATATATTCATAATGAAATGCCAGCATATCGTCAGCTGCACCGCAGGGGCCTCAGGGCCCAGTAGGACCGAGGGAGGCAGGGAAAGGCAGTGTGCATTTCGGAGGAGCTCTCCTATGGTGGGTGAGATTGTGCCCAACCCAGCACCCATTCCGAGTCTAGCTGCTAGCCCTATTCCCTGTCCAGCCCCAACTTCTGCTCAAGTCTGGGGTTGCGAGCACCAGCCCCTAAAAGGGCAGAGAAGGAATAAGACTGTGGCCCTGTTGTCTCTCCTTGCTAGTCAGCAGAGCTGATCCCATTTGGATATGTATCTGTGAGAGTAACACTCAAAACGTGCATCCTGACTTCAGAGGATAACAGCCTACTACCGCTCCCTGCTAATGGAGTTACTGCCTAAGCTCAGACGGCAGAGATTGTGCTTTGGTGCTGAAGGTCCGGGGTTCATGTCCTGCGGAGGGCCCATGATGGGGGTGATCCAGGTGCTCACTGTACTGTTCAGGGAGCGCGCACGTCCTGGCTCTGAGAGCCTGTCACAGCGCAGCCCTATCTTTTGTCTTTTAAACTAACTGGGCCAATTCCATCCCCGGACGAATGCCACTGGGTTCAACCGCGTTCTCCAGGGATGGATTTGGCTGCCATGCATTGTTTTTCCTCATAGTCCCACGCTGAGCGGGAGTCTCCAGGGATAAGAAGCCTGAAATCTGTGTGCATTACTCACAAGAATGACTGATCCACAGCACCCCCCATCGGCCCCGGCTCCAGGGGCCACTCAGTGCAAGGAGCAGGGGGCTGGTGCAGCATCAGGAGTTCTGAATATGGGGCTATTCTCCGGCGGCAGCAGGAGCCCCTAGACTCGCGCGCTGAACAGACCAGGAACCTGGATTTTTAAAATCCACCTTCATTAGCTGTTTGAATAATTGCTGTGAACAAGGTGCAGGCGGCAGGAGACCGAGCAGGCCCCAGGGACACAGATCAGTTTCAGAGGGAGCCTCTTCCAGGGGAGCAAGAATCTGCACACCAGATTTCCCATGGTATGTAATGCCCTGAGGAGCCGCCCGCAGAGAATCCCGGCAAAGCCAGGGGCCGGAGACGCACACCGGCCGCTCCCTGGCAGTGTGGCAGGCAAAGCCGAACAAAAATGGCGTCTGAGGAGAACGCAGCACCTCCCAGTCCCACATCCCCCTCTGGCAAGATCCGCAAGCCAGCAAGCCCAGCTGAGCGCTTCTGCCTCTCTAGCTGGCCTGGCACAGGAGGGCGAGCCGGGCGTGTGCCAGCAGGGCTGGCTTGGAACCACCGCAGGGCTGTGGACGCAGTGAACTGAGCCAGGGAGCTCAGCTTTGAATTCTCTCCCCAGAGCAGCTCCTGCACCCCGGGGGGTGGAGGCAGGACGACCTGCTGGTCCGACTGCTGCACCTGGAGACCTCCCTGCCCCTCGTTTGAGTGCACAGCGAAGGCCAAGCCCTTGCATTGCATGTGGTGCGGGGGAACAGCCCCGGCTCCCCTTTGAAGTGGGCTGAAGCAACACCATGTGCTCTGTGCCCCGCTCAGGGCTCCAGAGGGGAAACCTCTTCATCTCGGGAGTTGAAAGGCCTTGCGGAAAGCTTTCAAGTGGGGTCTGGTTAGAGCCTGCTCTGCCGGCAGCCTGTTCTCAGACTTCTCCCTTCTTCTTTCATCTCATCACCCCCTGCTCCTGTTGGAGACATCAGCACAGCAGTGGAGCTCTGGGAAAGGGGCAGGACTGACATCTCTGGAGCCGGGAGCCCTTTGCTGACCCAGCAGGTACGGGAAGAGCAGCAGCAGGGAGCAATTTTCCCCTCCCTGTCACCAGCCCAGACCTGATCTGCAGGGCCCCCTCTACTAAAGAGACAGGGGCCTGTTCGGTTCCTGGCTTCTCTGCCAAGATGGCTCATAATGAGGACGGGGAGAGGGTAAGGAGGGACTAGTTAGTGCCAGCTGAAATGGCGCTGCTGTGGGCTTCTGCCCGCTAACAGCAGGACTGAGCCCCCACCAGTTCGTTTCCACGTGTGCCACCGACCGCGCAGGCATCTGGAGATACGTTTGGCAGGTGAGACGCTGACCTGAAGGGACCTCGATTCCAACGTGACAGGGCTGGTGTCATGCCCGGGCCGACAGATGTACCCCACTTGTGAGCTCAGCTGGAAAAAGGGAGCGTAAGAAGCGTATCACAATCACCTACGACGACGACAACTCGTCAGTAGGAAAAGGCACAAAAAGCGAGAAAGGAAAACTGCATTCGTCCAAACGAAGAGGCCAAAAATGAATCAGTCAGAGTCTGTGTGTCAGAAATTCGGCCTAACTGGGGGACACAATCCCGAGCGGGTGGTCTATTCCCCCCCACCCCCGCACTACCACTCCCTTCGTGGCTCCTTACAGAAAGAGACTGGGGGGGAAAAAGCATCCCTGGGGTTTTGCTGCCGTTGGCCCTTCGCTGTGTGTGTAGCCAGCTGCTCCTACGGGTCTGATCCACACCACCCCCGTCAGGCTGCGCATCCGGCCTTTGATCAACATCCCAATGAGGATTATCCGCAGGAAGAAAACCAGGAGGCAGGAGCCTGCCTGGGCCATGTCTCTGATCCGACACCAGAAGAAGAAATCCCAGGGAAACGTTTGGGGCCGGAGAGGGGGCTCAGCTGGTGCAGGGTGGCTGGGAGAACATGGCAAGGGCTGACTCGTGCCCCACAGGTCTCATTTGAGGCCAACTCCAAAGGGGGATGAAAGCAGAGGGAGAGGAGATGAAAGGCTGGGAAATGAAGTCCACGTTCTGAGACGGTACTTGAGGTAAGGGGCTGCATTTCAATGGGTTCCATGTTACCCTGTGCTATGCCAGAGGGCAGCAGATCCCAGGCTCCTTCTCTGGGCACAGCTGCTTTCGGAGCAGGTGACAGGCTCCGTCAAGCATGGGCACCAGCGGGTTGCTTGTAGCAATCGCTTCCGCTTGGGAACGAGGCTGTTTGTGCCAAAAGGAAAATGTCCTGAGAGTGGCCAGCCCCATGCTACCCAGAGGGCAAGATTCCCCAGGGGCGATTCCTGCAGCCTGGCCTGAACTGTGCAGTATAGAGACAATCATGCAGGCTAGAGGTGCCTCATGCTACCTGCTTAAGACATAAGTTTGGGACCGTGACCGGATGCAGCATGGACGAGCACTGGCAGGAGAGCGAAGGGAGTCAAACAGCAAACACGCCGAACCCTGGAGGGCTCGGTCCCATTCACAAACTACTAAATAAACCCACCACCACCAACCAAAAGTGCTTCACCCTCTGCTAGACGGATGGAAAACACTTTACGGACAGATCCCATTGGCAACAGCTGGAGCTGCAGATGCTTGGCACGTGTGAAAATCAGGGGCTGGGTGTCTGCGTTCGGCCCCCAGCCCGGGGTTCGAGGACACTGTGGGGAAGCCTGGCCTGTGGGACATGCTCACAGCTGCGCAGGGCGTCAGTGGCAGAGGCCAGATCTCCAGATGCCTGAGCAGCAAAGGGAGGTTCCAGCGCAAGCAGTGACCCCACCAGTGAGCGATTTCCATTTCCCCAGAAAGGAACCCCAGGGCTCGTTCAGATCGAGTCGCTGCATTTCTCTGCAGCCTCCCATCGGCTCCCCGGCTTGGAGCCAGCGCAAGGTCTGCGTGGGAGAGAGGACGCTTGCTTCCAAAGCAAATTACCCACCCAGCTCCGCAGTAATTACAGACACAAAGCTCTTCTATTTAGCTTTGCATTTACTTCTATGCTAAACTGCTGCCCGCGCCCCGTGGCACCTTCCCGGATTGCCTAACAGCAGCTCTCTGGGGGCCTCTCACTCCCTCTTCCTGAAAACCTCCCTCGCTGCTTCCCGGGGCTTGGAAGTACGGCTGTGTGACCGGGAGCCATCCTGGGGACCTCTCCCCGATAGCTCTGCCACAGGGACTAGGCCCAGGATGGGAGAAATGGCCCCCTCCCATCTCAGCCCACACAGCGACCAGGCTGCCTGCACACTCAGGCCACGTCCACCCCGTGGGCCCAGTTTCAGCCAGCACTGGGACCCCACACCACGGTGGCCCCCACAAGGCTAAGGTGTTCTGTGGGGCTCAGGCTTCAGCCCCAGGCAGCAGGGTTCGGCCTGCAGCTTCCTGCCCTGGGCCCCAGCATGTCTAGCGCTGGCCCTGGTCTCAGCGGATGCTCCCTGGGCACAGAACCATGGGTCATGGCCACGCTGTGCTGGTGCGGGGAGCGGGGTAGAACAGCAGAGGCACACAGACCCCACAGAATATCCCGGGGCAGGGTCCCCACTGGCCAGCCTCCCTCCGAGCGGAAACACTTCTGAGCCTGGCACAACTGCTCGGGAGACAGGGCTGGGCCCCAGGTTTGGCAACGGGTCCATCTACACAGTTCCCTTTGCCCAACTGAGCCCCAGATGGTCCCTATAAACAACAGGCCGTGCTCTGCAGGAGGGCCCCAAACACAGGTGGCTCTCCCACACAACGCAGGCTTTGGAGACCATAGCACTGTTCCAGGGAAGGGCCAGGCCACCAAGCACCAAGAGGGGACAAATTCTGAAATCCCCAAGGAGCAGTGGGAGAGAGAGAAGGTATCAGCTGCATGGCCCTTCGGGGAAGCTAGAGCTCGGCTCCTGCAGTTTAACACCATGCAAAGATATTCCTGGGCCTGCCAGACTGTCAGCGGCGCTTCGTGAGCCTTGCTGGTACTGCCTGGCCTGGGGTGTGAGGGGATGGGGCACGGGGGCAGGGTTAAACTCAAGCTCGTGTGGGGGGGATCTCCGGGAGTTCTAGCAACAAGCTGGGATGCTTTGGCCCAATCCACACAGGCTCAGGCAGCCACCACAGAAGGCAACCTCACAGACTCACACACAGCAGGGCCTTCTCCTCCCAAATGGTGGCGGGTGCCAGCCACCATTCACTCAGCCTCGTTACGTGATGGAAAACAAATGGAGTCACCATCAAGTCAAGCCTGGAATTCACACAGGGCCAAACCCGCCGATGTCAGGATATGCCCTGAGCAAGGTGGATCACTTGATGATTCCCTGTTCTGCTCATTCCCTCTGGGGCACCTGGCACTGGCCACTGTCGGAAGACAGGACTCTGGGCTAGATGGACCTTTGCAAAGGAGAAGATACGCGGTGCGGTGTAGTTGCTGTGTGCTAGGCAGGAATTCCAGTCAGAACTCTACAACTCGAGCCCCTCGCCGCATGCAGCCCTCTCCTGGAGCAGGGAAGGTGGGGAAGGGGTAAGAGCAAGACTTACTTTAATCCTTTGTCATCTCCTTACAATCCCAGGAGGCGCAAGATGATTAGATAAAGGTAGTAACATCACCATGAGCCACGCACCTCATTATTATGTGAGCTTTGGATACTCCCGGACTTTAATGTGATGCCCTTCACTCAGCGCTTATAAATGGAAAGGCCTGGGAGACGGAGTTTGCCCAGCTGGGATTCACCATTGTTTTGCTGTCAGCCCACTCTGAGCATCCATCCAATGCTGTAGATCATGGAGGACACGACTCTTCAGGGAAGCAAGAGGCAGGAATCAGACGCCACCACAGTCGCTACTTCCCAGTGCTTCTTCCAAGCAGAGTCTCAATTTCACCAAGCCAAAATTCCGCTGCCTGGGCAACGACTATCAGAGACTCAGGCTCTAAGGCCAGAAGGGACGGTCGTGATCATCTAGTCTGACCTCCTGCACATCGCAGGCCACAGAACCTCACCCACCCACTCCTGTAATAGACCCCTGACCTCTGGTTGAGTTACTGATGTTCTCAAATCATGGTTTAAAGACTTCAAGTTACAGAGAATCTGCCATTTACACTAGTTCAAACCTGCAAGTGACCCGTGCCCCACGCTGTGGAGGAAGATGAAAATTCCCCAGGGTCCCAGCCAATCTGACCTGGAGGAAAATTCCTTCCCAATCCCAAATATGGCGATCAGTTAAACCCTGAGCATGTGGGTGAGACCCACCAGCCAGACACCAGGGAAAGAATTCTCTGTACTAATTCAGAGCCATCCCCATCTAGCATCATACTCTGCTGCAGAAGAAATGGAACCGGTTCTAGTTTCAGCAGTCAGTGGGATGGTGGGTGATGCTTTATGGGTTTTTTAAACAGTTCTCACATAGGAGGCCAAAAACGAAGTGGACTTGAAAATGCTCTAATCGGAAAGATCCAACATGAACACAAAACACAGGCTACAACAGTGTAACAGAGAGCAGCTCATCTACATTACAGCAAAGGGTGAAGGGTCTTTGTGCATCTCTTCCCCCCCCGCCCCCCACTCCCACCCTGGTGTGTGAGCAGAACACAGGTGTGTGAAATACTTGTAGTGAAACAGGAATCCACCCAACATTTGAGTTTTTCTGTACTGTATTAGAAATGAAAAATAGCTCCGATTTTCACTAACACAGCATTTTGCACACTGCCCTGACGTTTTCTTGTACCGTTTAGTGAAAGGTAATGGAACGTGCATTTGGAAATGAAAGCTTTCCACCGTTGATATAAAATAATTTAAAGCAACCCACTTCTCAATGCCAGCTCAGAAAGTTTAGTTCCTTTTGTAATTAAGTTACCACGTGTTACATTTTCAAACCACCACCTTCAAGCGTTCTCTCAGCCTTGTCCTCATGCTTGGGCAGCGCTCTCCCTCCACATCTGCCAAGCCACCCCACTGTCCTCCTGCAAATCCCTCTTTCAAATCTCTTCTGCTGGGATGGCAACAAAAAAACTTGACAACTGTCAGGCCACTGGTGGGCTGAGACCGCAGCCGGTTGTGCTGACCAATATGGCCTCATTGTTTCTGTGTGCTCCCTTGTTGGTCGGTTTGTCTCCATCTGGTATATTGTGTCTTACACTTAGATTGGAAATTCTTTGTGCAGGGACTGTCGTTCTGTTTGTACAATGGGGTCCTCACCTGGTTCGTGACTAGAGCTCCTAGGTGCTATGATAATAGGGTGACCAGACAGCAAGTGTGAAAAATCGGGATGGGGGTGGGGGGGTAATAGGAGCCTATATAAGAAAAAGACCCAAAAATCGGGACTGTCCCTATAAAATCAGGACATCTGGTCACCCTATATGATAATATCAGTAAAAATAATAGCGGGAGGGACTGACAATAGGGCAGTAATGAGCAGGATTAGGGGATGCGGATCATCATACCCAGTATTGTGTCACCATGCAAGTTACTTGCGTTGGTTGCAAGGGCCAGTTCTCAGGAGAAGCAGCATGCAGTGTTCTTAGGGAGATAGCGATATATACACCCCTTCTCATCAGACTCCTGTATCTGAATGGAAGACATTCTCCCCTGCTGCTCCCATTACCCAGCAGCAAGTGTCAATACTCTAGCGAGTCTTCGGTGTCAACAGAATCAGTCTCCTGGTAACCAGACTGTGATTATTTCTTTTTCAAGCTCCATAGAGTTACACAGAAATCTCCGTGTCTCGCAAGGTCCTAATTGTTCACAGTAATTTATTCTGTAAGTGCACTTGCCTCGGGAATGCAATCCGGGAAACAAGAGTGCAGAGAGCAGAACAAGCACGTGCTCAGAACTCAAGACAGAGTCAGTCACTCACAGATAGCAGGAAGACTTGGCAGTACAGAGGAGCATGCAAAACTCAAGCTTTTGCTCAAGCATCTTCTAATTCTTGAAGTCTCTTGGGTCTGCAAAAACAGGCTACAGATCATGCCAAAACAGGGTCTTGTGAGACCCCCCAGAACTTCCTACTTCGTGTCTGGCCAGAATTAGCATGACAGCTGCCTGTGCCCGGGTATTCCAGACTTCGCCCTGCCACGCCAGACTGGAGCCCTGAAAGGCTGAGGCAGCAGCCAAAATAACTGCTGAAAACAATGAATCAGACTTCAGAAAGGTTTGGACTGAAGAGCTTAGTGTGAGCTGCAGGGAGGTGAGAGTTGTCCTGGTTTATGGGACCTGGTTCACCAACCCTGCTCTTAAGATGAGGCAGAACAGACCAGCCAATAGGATCTTATAAACACTGCAAAACAATTCTAGGATGCCATCAGCACCAGCCAACCAGCCTGCATACAACAACTCAAGGAACACAAAGTATTTGCCTTAAATTCTCATCACGTTCCACATGGGACCTGACCGGGTCCAACTTACTTGGATGTTGTCAAACGATGCTCTATTTGTAACATCGTACAGCAGTAACAAAGCTGTGGAGAGAGGAAAAGACACAGTTAATGCGGGTAATTGCTCGCTGAATGGTCAAAGAGGTTTTGTTGGTTTGTTTTGCTTTTTACAGCAAGGTGTTTTCAGGGCGATGAAACTGAATGCTGAGAAATTCAAAGTAATGCACACTAGAAAACATAAGCCCAAAAGAATGGGCCTATAGTTAGCTGTTATCACTCAGGAATGAACTTGGAGCCATCATGGCTAGCTCTCTGAAAACATCTGTTCAGCGTGCAGCAGCAGCCAAAAGAGTGAACAGAATGTTGGGAACCGTTAAGAAAGGGATAAATAATAAGACATAAAATATCATAATGCCACTATATAAATCCACAGCATCCCCCACATTTCATGCTGCGTGCAGGTCTGGTCACTCCAGCTAAAAATATACATATTAGAATTGGAAAAATAAATCACAAAAATGATTAAGAGGACGGAACAGCTTCCACGTAAGGAGAGATTAAAAAGACTGGGACTGTTCAGCTTTGAAAACAAACAGCTACGGGGGGGTATGAAAGAGGTCTGTGAAATCACGACTGGTGTGGAGAAAACAAGCCAGGAAGTGTTATTTACCCCTTCACATAACACAAGAATAGGGGTCACCCAATGAAATAAACAGGCAGCAGGTTTATAACAAACAAAAGGAAGCACTTCCTCACACCACACCACACCCAGTCAATCTGCGGAATTCGTTGCAAGGGGATGTTGTAAAGGCCAAAAGTATAACTGGGTTCAAAAAAAGAATTAGATCAGTTCATGGAGGATCGGTCCCTCAATGGCTATTAGCCAAGATGGTCAGGGCAGCAGCCCCATGTTCTGGGTGTCTCTAAACCTCTGACTGCCACAAACTGGGACTGGCCAACAGGGGTGGATCACTCAATAATTGCCCTGCTCTGTTCAACCCTCTGAAGCACCTGGCATTGGCCACGGTCTTCTGACAGGACACTGGGCTAGATGGACCATTGGTCTGACCCAGTCTGGCCGTTCTTACATTCTTAGGTTCATGCAAAGAAGCAAAAGCTTTGTACTTGTATTATGTGTTTTACTGAAATCACTGGTATCTCTCACAATGGATTAGGAAATCATGAAGGCACCCTCCACAGAACAGTCTTCTTTTTGTAAATTTAAATCATAGTAGGAACCTTCTCAGCTATGCCAAACTTGCATGGGACTTGCACTGATCTCCAGAGAGCCTGAGAGACCCAGCAGCAAGTGCCAGGACAAGCAGCGTTCTGAACTCTCCCTGCCACAGCACTGCGTGGGGAAGACACTGAAGATGCAGCCTGTCCTTTTAAGGAGACATTAACACCCCAGGCGCAGGACGCATGCTCCCCTCTCGCTGGTCGGGGAGGCAGCTGGGGACTGGGAAAGCAACTGGCAATTTTAGATAATTGTCATGGACAATAAAGTAGCACCCGAGGCCACATCGTGTTGGGCACAGGAATGTGCCTACGATTCAGGAAAGTCAGAGTCCAGAAAGAAATGACCAAAATTGTGGTAAGAACGATGAACAGAGATGACACATCTGCATAGCGCCTTCACAGACTGGTCTACAGCACCTTAGGCCTGATTCTCGCGTGTACTCGTTCATGACTGCCCGGCGGGGGCCAAGGGGCCTTCGTATTAATGAGACTCAGGCCCTTTCTATAGGTATTATTCAGTTGTAAATGACCCACGGCAAGAATGGGAACTTCCCATGCATCTCATTCAGGAGCCGAGCGTCCTGAGCATTATCACAGTGGTTTACGCAAGTGCCTCTCTCGCCTAGTCTGTAACCTCTCCCCATGATGCTCCCCTGTCGCTCAGGGAAAACCTTACAGGAACAGCTCATGCTGGGGGCAGAAGGGCCATCTCCCTCTTTCATTTCTCACATGAACCAACTGGAAGAATGCACAACACAAGGGAAAAAAATAGAGGTCAAACTACTACAACCCCCTGGGGGAGACCCCAATGGACAAGCCCGCTCCAGCGCAATGCGCCAGTCAGAACAACAGGGGTGTGCTATACGTCTGGGGGCTTGGTACCTCAGTGTGCCAAAGACGACAGCGGACTGGATGACAGGGGAGAATGAGAATGCCACAGCGAACCTTTAATTGCTAAACACTGGTTTAGCCCTCCCTGGGTCCCAAACAAGGGAGCGTACGAGAAGGCTAGTTCTAGGGGTAGTCGTCAGCCAGTCGGCCCCTTGCTGCCTCTGCTCGACCACATCTGCAGATGCTGCACTTACAATCGACACACTGGGGCCACAAAGTCTGGATGAAGATCCCAACTTCACCAAAGTCCAGGACTGCTTGGTTCAGATGCATCTCTACTGTACACTTTAATGCTCTGACTACAGGGCCGGGAACCTGCCGGGAAGCATCCTCTATAACTAACATACACAGTACCCAAGTACAACATGCCCGACGTACAAAGGACACCGTATCTTCCCCAAGAAATCAATTCTCTGAAAGGAAGGTGAGCTGCTGCTCCTTTCTCCAGCATTGTTCATGGGTACATCTAATATTGGCTTGAGACTGTTCAGGGAGCCAAAGCTTTACAGAATAGAATTACGTCCCAGTTCCTCTAAAGGTCTGTGCTCTATTTCCGTGACTGAGCACAATAGCTACAGTAAATCAGAATAAATGAATAAAAGCCTATGTAAGTCACTAACTCATGATTCCAAATTTCACAGCAAGTAACAGCAAATGTTCTCCTAACACACTGGCTATCATCAGAGCAAAGCAACTATAACATTATCCCCTACCTGGCTGCACTCAGAATCTTTCACAGTGAAACAGTGACACCCATAAGCCAAATCCTTACTCAAGACACAGGCTGATGGGGAGTTTTGCCAAGAAAAGACCACCCACATGCCAGCAAAGCACCAGAACCACAGGTACATGATATGCCAAGGCAAGGATGATGCCTGGGATATTAGGTCGGCATGTTCCTTGCAATGCACCGTGATCTTTGCAGGCCTTCCATTGGCTACATGTGATCCTTGCCCTTTCACCAGCATGGGACCCTCTGCACGAGTCTGCTTAATTCCGGAGACCGTCCCCTGAGAGTACTCTCATTCTGTCGAACAGGATAAAGGCGCTGACTAAACGTGGACTGTTTAGAATCAGATGGATTGCTCAGTGGGGAAAGGTTAATCTTCATTTCACAGAAGCAAAGCGTCTGTAAATATCACTGGGTTGCAAAGGAAGCGTTCCAGTTTGCTGCGATCAATGCACTTAAAGCCAGCTGGCTTTCCCTCCAAAGAAAGCACGCCTGAGATACCACCTAACAGCCAGAGGCATTGAGATAACACTAAGCCCACAGCCTGCAGGTACACTGGCTTGGGGATGTGAACTTATGGGCTCTCGCAACCCAAGCAGTCAGCCCTGTTCAGAATGTGGGTGGAAGACCTGCAAGGAAAACAGCAGGAACCGTAGGAAATGGTGTTGGTGGCTCAGTAAATAAGTGCTTCTGCACAAAAGATTTGGGAGTTGTGGTGGATAATCAGCTGATCACGGGGCCCCAGTGTGATGCTGTGGCCAAAAGAGCAAACGCGGTCCTGGGATGCATCAACAGGGGAATCTTGAGTAGGAGCAGAGAGGTTATTTTACTTCTGCATTTGGCACTGGTGCGACTGCTGCTGAAATACTGTGTCCGGGTCTGGTGCCCGCAATTCAAGAAGGAGGTCGATGAATTGGAGAGGGTTCGGAGAAGAGCCATGAGCATAATTAGAAAACATGTCTTATAGGGATAGACTCCAGGGGCTCAACGGATCTCGTTTAACAAAGAGAAGGTGAAGGGGTAATTGATACCTACAAGGGGAACACATATTTAATAACGGGTTCTTCAGTCTAGCAGGGAAAGGCCTAGCATGATCTAAGGACTGCAAGCTGGAGATACACAAATTCAGACCAGAAATAAGGCATAAATGTTTAACAGTGAGAGTAATTAACCATTGGAACAATTTACCCAGGGTCACGGTGGATTCTCGATCCCTGACAATTTTGAAACCAAGCTTGGATGTTTTTCTAACAGATCTGCTCTTGGAATGATTTGGGGGCAGGTCTCTGGCCTGTGCTACCCAGGAGGTCAAATTAGAGGGTCATAATGGTCCCTTCTGGCTTGAGAATCATAGAATCTTTGCCCCCAGTTGGTACTGAGCCATTGCCCCAGCACAGCACTGTTGGGGACTCGCCCCACACAACTCGGGGCCTTAACTATTTGTGGTTAGAGGGGGCCAAAGTTTTCCCATGGAAAAATGGGGTTTCATTGAAAATCAGCCTTTTTGGAAACTTTGAAATTAAACATAGTTTGGAACTGAAATTTTTGTTTCATTATTTAAAAAAAACCACCCCAAAACTTTGGAAGTTTCAGGCTTTTGTTTTCCCCTCTCCATTTTTTTCCTTTTTCACCTTTCAGTGCAATACAATGAGTGCTGGCAATATCTAGCGCTTTCCTCCTCCCCTCCCCCCAGCACGTTTCCCATTTTCCAGTCGAATTTTCCAAAGATTTCTCCAACTCTGGAAATGTTACAGAGTGGAAAAAGGAAAAAGGGGTGAAGGAAATACTAGCCAGCATTCCCTGTATTGCACTCGCGGCAACAGAGGAAAACAAGAACTGGGAAGAAAAAGGAAAAAAGTTTTTCAAAATTTCTTAATGACAAAAGCTGTTGCATTTTAAAATTTTCCTGTGAAACACTGAAAAATTTCAAGCCAGTATTCTGCCTGAGATGGTGTATGTGAAAAATATGATTTTTTTTAGACATCCTCTGGCAGGAGAGCCCAGAGTACTGCCCAAATTCCCGCTTGGGTGATTCCATTTTCCTGTCTTAGATCCCTCTGCAAAGACCTGGGATTCTCCTTCATCTCTTCCCTGAAATGTCGAGCAACAGCTGCATTCTCCCCAGCCTCCCTGGAGATTCCTGCATATACCGTTTGTCAAGCACTTTTGGGTCGTCCCCAAGGAAAGGACCTGCATGAGACCTCTTGTCATTATTACAGCTCATTTCACATGGAGCTACAGGAACCTCCTGTTCGGTAACCATTTCCCAGGAGGGACCCAACCAGGATCTCATCTTCTCTTGATCTATCTATGGAGCTCCATTCACTTTACCTGGAGCTCCCTGGCAGAACTGCAAGAGAAGAGAAGAGGTTGGCCTGGAGATTGCTTAATGGAGGGCTGGGATGCTCTGACAGAGGAATCTCTCAAAGGGAGAGCAAACCAAATCATTATAGCTCCTTCCAGGTCTATCCCTATTGGCCATTAGTTACCGCAGAGATTTCATCGCCACAGAATGGTACGAGATGTGGCTTCTGAGACCCACAGGCAGGGGTGCTGGATCTAGGGGGGTGGCTTCAAGGAATAACGGCAGCTGAATGCCTGGCTTCCATCATCTATGGGGTGTTTACTGTTCTGTTCAATGGCTTTCAGCACCCCAAGTCTACCAATTGTTCCACCAGCCCTGCCCACAGGGCATGGAGAACTGACCGGAGCTGTTAAACACCCACCCCTACCAGCGCGGGTTGGGGCAGAGCCCCATTGGCAAAGGCTGGGTTATGAGTGTGAAAGACAAAATCTTGTATGGTGGCTGCACTGGAGTCTTTCCAAGGACCATTTCAGTCACCAGAGCTTAATGGTCAAACCATAAAATACCCCAGCCAGCTAAGAGCTCATGTTGGGGCTACGCTGGGCATCAGGCGGCAGATAATCAATCGCCCTGGAAGATGAATGCCACGTTTCTGCTACCTGTGACTCAGCAGATGCTCTGGAGCGAGCAGCGAACTGCTCATTAGATATTTAATAATCATCTCGTGGAGTCTCTTTCTGCTCTACAAACTATTCGTTACTTTGTGGCCGCATCCTATTGGGAAACACCCGATCTGCTTATTGCTGATTTATCCGCTCTAGAAATGCCAGCAGGAGGGCGTCTGAGACAGAGACCCAGCCACAGCTTCCCTCTCACCACCGCTGCTCACATGGAAACAAAATGCAGCGAGTACAGAGCATGTCAATAACTCAACACGGCCCCGTCCCGTAACGCTCAGAATTCCAGGCTTTGCAGCAGGGCTGATGCAGCCTGGCTTCAAGCCTGTCCACTGCCTCAGTTTACCTTCCATCACTAATCAAGCAAACCACAACTGGTGTTTCCACAACACTGCTCCCTGCCCTTCGGGGGGCGGTATGTTACCATGAACACTCAGCACCTTCCAAGCCTCCCCCCTGGGTTCAGTTACTCCTCTCAGTAGCACCCTCCCTCCAGGCTCCCAGCCGGGGCTTCTTACCCAGCAGGTCCCTCAGCTGAAGTTTATCTCCCAACAGACTCCTGTTCTTTGCAGGTCCCTCCCCTACTCTCTGGACTCCCCTGGCTGCCCAGACATTCCCCAGCAGTCATGTGTTCCCACGACATGACCCCCAGGGCTCATTCCCTTCAGAGGAGGAGCAAGCTGATCCGGCCCCAGCTCCCTTAAAGGGTCAGTTCACCCTGACAGGCTTCAACCGAGCCTCACCAATTTCCACCAGCAGAGGATCTTAAACGTGAAGGGCAGACAGGGCTTGATCCCGCACCCTGGATTTCCTCGCTGACTCCAACAGAGGCAGGATGAGGCCGAAAATGAATCCATTTGATCTTTTAAAATTCTTTCCATTTAAAATCCACTGCATTTCTAGTGCTAATGCTAGGAATAAAGGGTGTTTCCAGGTGCTAACAGCGTCCTCTTTCAATAACAGCTCCGTAAAATAGCGACGTGCGAGGGGGGTGGGATTTGCTCAGTCACTGAGGAGCTGGACAGTATAGAGAAGCTCATTTTAAATGTCCCTGGGAGATTTTTTTTTTTTTAAATGATGGCCTCCCTTCCTGCCGTGCTGTGCCTAGGATGATCAGATGTTCTACTTTATAGGGACAGTCCTGATATTTGGGACTTTGTCTTCTATAGGTGCTGATTACTCTCCATCCCCTGTCCCAGTTTTTCACACTTGCTATCTGGTCACCTTAGTTGTGCCCCAGACACACTAGCAGCAGGCTGGGGCACAGAAACCAGGAGGGGAAAGTGACGGTAACACAGAGCTGACTAGACTCACTGCCCCGCCCGACTCAAACAGCAGCAACAGGGACCAGAAAGGTGCATGATGCTCTGTGTGGATCCATGATCTCGGGGGCCCTTAAAGCCCCACAGAACGACAGACATTTTCCTGACACTGTCCCTTTAAACTCTATTTCCCCCACCCAGAAAGAAGCAAGCGCAGAAAAACTCTTACCATGGGCGTCTCGGTAATAGGCGTGAGTGACGCTGCGGAACCTCTCCTGCCCCGCGGTGTCCCAGATCTGAAAAGGGCAAAGACAGGACACCATCAGACAATGCCAGATGCTCAAACCAGCCCAGGCTGCTCTAGGAGCCGGGAGGATACGCCGGGCTCCTTTGGTTTCCTTTTAAAGATGTTTCGTTTCTTTTAAGTTTAAGATGAATTAAGGGGGAGGGGCTGGATGGAGCTGATCCCAGGACTCCAGAGAAGTAATAGAATGAGGATTTTGGAAGTCTCCTGCTTAGTCACATGTTGAAAGGGACCTGCAGTCCCCAAATCATCCCTGCCGCAGTGTGCTATCAGAATGGCACCTTCTGATTGGACTGCTAATTATTGTTTTAATTCTACTATAAAGTTACCCCTTTTGACTCAAGTGGTTAGCCAAAAATGTTGGGGTCCTGTGGGTTGGTCCAGTTAGAAATTATGACTGCACATCCTTTGTAAAGAAACAGGATTGCATCAAAGAAGCACCTGATTTGAAGTCCTGTTTCTTTGAACACAGCAGGAATCAAGCACAGGAGATCATGTCTTTGCACATCGCTCCAAGCCTCTTTCAGACAACACTCTGCCCAAAAGCGCTCTCTCCACTTTTCTCAGTGCCAGACTCCCAGTGTGACTGTTCTTGGCTTTTCTGCCCCTTATCACCCAGCTTCTCTGGTCTTTCTGACGCTTTCTCAGACACACGTGCCTTCACAAAACAATAGCCAGTGAACCCCCTTTGCCCAAGTGTCTTTGCTGTGGGTGGTGACATGGGCCTGTGTATGCAGTGGAGGTTGTTATTGTTTCAGCTACCTGATAACTTAATTGTTTCTTACCACTCTATTCAATGAAGGGCTGTGGTCACACCCAACCCATAATAGTATGGAAGCCACCTTTTCAGAGATTTGTTCTTTGTACTTAGCGATCAGAATCTCTTTCCTTTCAACCCACCTCCCTCTGCAGATCTAGCCAGTTAGTTCTATTTGTTATTACTTCTTTGCTAGGTCTTGGCCACAGGCAGGTTCTGGTTCACTCATGCTACCACCACAAGCTACTTGTTCCATGTCTCCATCCCTCCAAGAAAAGCACCGTGGAAAATGGTCCACTCAGCTTCTGATGGCTTCATGTCCTGCCAGGCCACAGACCGCAGGCTGAAGTGACTCATAGCTGGGAGTTCAGCAGTCTGCTCACATGTGAGCAACACCAGCTGTCAGAGCGACGGAGGAAGCATTGCGGGTTTCAGCAACGAAGGGAGAAAAATTAAGACCCAACCGGATATTCTTTCGGAAAATAAATATAAAATCCAGTGCCAATGCGCACTCCTGAGAAAATGACTTTAACGTTTCATTTCAACAACAATTCATGGTCTGATCTATTCACACATGATTAATTTGCAACAGGGGGATGTTTGTAGGGATAAGAATAGAAAAAGTGACAAGCGCAATAAATATTTAAGAGGTGCGTCACCATTCCTCAGCATGTCTGAATACTGAAATGATGGCATTTGACAAATGGCCTACAATGCCTCCGTAATCGAAAATCCATTTGCTGGATGGATTTGTGGGGACCTACTAATTGAATTTAGCAGTTTTTAATGTAGTGATGTGTTCGTGCAGAAACACACAATCCTGCTGGGGGAAAGGAGAGCTAATGTTATTAGTTAGCTTCCGGCACAGAGATCACAGAAGGCAGCCAGACCTTGTGGCATTCCAGCAGCTCAGATTCTTTTAGAACTGAAAATGTTGAGTTGAGATATCATGGGGCCGGGATGGATCAGGGGACCAGGTAACAGTGTCTTTCACCATGGAGTCTTTCACCTCAAGGGTCTTGTCTGCACCAGGAATTAGTATGGATTTCAGCCATCATAATGCACCGCCATTGCAGACAAGGAAAGACATGATGTAGAGCAGTGGAACCCTGGTTTCTATTCTGTTCTATATAGGTTCTTATACCAAAAGCTTATCACCATAATATCTGAGCATCTTCCAGTAGTGTATTAAGCAACACGACTACACATCTGTCACATGTTGTTTGTTCTCCCTGGGGGAGAGGTGGGTACAATGGAGTGTCTTGTTTTGGTAGAGTTTTAAGGTAGGCTTTTTGTTTTTAAATATACAAGTTCATGTCGGGATCGCCTCTAGCAGTTTCGGTTGTGGCTTTCCTTATCTGCGTGGGTGAATTAAATCAGCAGCTGAAAGCAAGGCTCATTCCAAGTATAGACAAGATCCAAGTAACTGGTTTGAATCGGGGCTGTGTCCAATCAGAATTCATTCTCACCTGGTGGCGGTTCAGTCACCAACATGAAAAGAGCTGCTGGGTTTGGACCAGTGTCCCCAGCACAAGAATAACCAGCAGGGAGGTCAAGGATCATGGAGACTCGCCTCCCCTCCCTTCCCTAAGGGACCCCTCACAATCAGGCTTGAGTGGCATTAGTGGGGAAGGCAGGGGAAGCTTGCACTGCAGCCAGCTACGCTGTACTTGTTTAATGGCGCACAGAGGCCTGTCTCCAGAGCTGCCGCTCAGCAGCACTGAGGGAAATTCCCATTAAAGCAATTATAAAGATAAAAAAACAGGTATATAGACACAGAGAGGAACTAATGCAAAATCACAACTGCCAAAGCTATTCTGCAAACTGCTGCTCCCCAGCGTGTGGCTGAGGCTTTGTTTGGTGTTAGATATTGCTGATTTTGTTACCCTGCAGCACATGTTTGAAAGTCGCTTGCAGACGGGAGAGAGCACTCTGGTACGTTCCTTACAGATTCCCTGAGGAGACCATATGCTGGGGAACCGGGTTAAGAAAGCCCAACAGATACAAAAGCCAACCTTGCTGGGAATTCTTCAGCCTGAGCAGATCTGAATTCAGCCCCACTACATGAGTTCAGAGGTCTGCAATGTCCTTCTCCACCAGTGTACTTGTGATTGGTTGATGGTCTCCTGGTCTATGCTGTGGTGGCGACGGGGGAGGTGGGGTGTTCCTTTTTAAACAACAGAGGCCTAACTAGCCCCAAGTAGAGTGGTATGATCACCTCTTGTGACTTGCACGCTGTGCCTCTGTTCATGCAACCTACAAATGCATTTGCTTTTTTTTTGCAACAGCATCACGTTGCAGACTCATGTTGAGGTTCTGATCCACCACAACTCCTAGATCCTTCTCAGCCGTGCTGCCAAGCCAATTATCTCCCATTCTGTATTTGTGATAAGGTTTTTCTTCCCTAAGTGCAGCACCTTACATTTGCCTTTGTTGAATTTCATTTTGTTGTCTATAGCCCAGGTCTCCAATGTATCAAAATCCCTCTGAATTTTAGCTTTATCCTCCAAAGTGTTATCAACACCCCCAGCCTAGTGTCCTCGGCAAATGTGCTCAGTGTGTTCTCTAGTCCTATATCCAGGAAATTAAGAAAGATGTTTAACAACCCAAACACGCTATCCTTTCACACTAAACCCAACCCAAACCAACACTGAACATTTTTGGAAGTGCAGAAGGGTTTCATGAAGCCCTCGATCAACCATGGGAATTTATGGGGTTCTAGTTACCATAGCCAGCAGCACTAGTCTCACAGCCAACAAGCTGACATGGACGAGGTCAGGTTCATGCAGAGCAGATGAACACGGGTCAGGGACTTACCTGCAGCTTTACCTTCACTGCATCCACACTTAAGACTTTATTCTGAAAGAGAAAACAGAAGAATGATGAGAAAAATGTATCCTCTGTACAAAACAGATTTAGACAGAGTTACAACAGCAGTGGATTTACCCCATCTTGTTTTGTTGCACTGACATTTTATTAGTTTGTACGGAACTGGCCAACAAATACTTAAGATTTTCCTGGGTAACTGTCACACCTCCGTATTGTGTTGACTAAACATCAGCCTTTCAGTTATGCAGCCCCTTTCATCCAAAGCACTTTACCAACTAATGCCTGGAGAGAGATCGCTGCAGCCAGTGCTGGAGAAGAACACAGCAATGGTTCAGCAGTGTACGTCAACCCCACACAATAAGGTAGAGAGAACTTTAGGGGGGCAGAATGTAATTGTTCAGAGTGGAAGTTAGCAGGGCAGTGGGGTTACTGACACTTATGAAGGCAGTCAGCAGTCAGGACCTTGATTTTTCAACCCCTTTGAAAGAAAGACTGTTCCTGCCAGCACATTCTGGGAGTTAGTTCTGGGTTCTCAGCCACCGGGCCATTGCTCTCACACCTCTGCTTCCCCATCGACAAAGGGGAGATCGTACCAAACTTCTTCCCAGGAGGGATTAAGTCATTACACATTCCTCCCGTGCTTTGTGTGCTGGAGAACACATGCTAGAGGGCATTCAAAGCACCACCAGCAAATACATCTGCATTACACCAGCTTTCAGCCAACACAGAGCTGTCAGATTTGATCCTCAATAAGGTCCTTGCGGCCACAACAGGAAGTTTTTCTTCCATTCCTGGTAAGCCTGCCCCAGCACTGCCCCTACAGCACAGTCCATGGTGTTAACGCATAATATTAAACGCAAGGCTACAAACAAGGTCACGACCGTCAGAGGCTGCATGTTCTTTGCTGGGGTGTTGCACCGGGGGAAGATCCAGAGATGTATCAATTTAGCTGCTGAAGTGGGCACGAATGAGACGTGTCAGTGAAAACACTCCGTAAGAGTTAGAGTTGGCATGGCAACACACATTTTTTCATATTTTCTGTGTGTATATATATCTTCCCACTGTATTTTCCACTGCATGCATCCGATGAAGTGGGTTTTAGCCCACGAAAGCTTATGCCCAAATAAATCTGCTAGTCTCTAAGATGCCCCAAGCACTCCTTGTTCCTTTTACTCCATACGTACAGGCCCAGGACACCTTCAGACGTCTGGTCACAGGAGAGACTGGCATGACCTTGTCAGACCGCAGCTGTGATGTCCTAGTGACCATCTGAGGAGCAGTGTCGATCACGAATCTCCCCCCAAGTCATGGGCCAGGAATCCAAAAACTTCAGCACCTGCCTTTAAAGAACAGGAGAGGTCGGACGGCTAGGCCTGCACGGACATCCTGGAGGTGAACTCCTCCTGTCCTATAGAGCATGGATGCTCTCTCCCTGCCCAAAGAAGGGGTATGGTGGTGCCTTGGCAATGGATGCATTAGAAATCTGCCAGTAGAACAAGTCCATGTCTTTAATATGGAGATGAGGATCCTCAGCCTACAGAGCCTAGCATGCCACGAGGCCTGGCTGCTCAAATCACGACACAGCACTGCATGCTGGGTTTGGAGTCTCTGCGGGTCACCACCGCTGTGGTTAAGATGACAGTAGGTGCAGAGTGCACTGTGCAGCTAATGGCTGCATATAATCTACGTTGGGTCTGTATAGACAGTGCTAGGCCCTGCTCCCTCTCTCACTGCCTTGGGAGTGTTCTGACCCACACCTCGCACTGCAGGCAGACACGGCCTCCGTCTTCCTCTGCCATAGAGCAAGATTTGCAACTCGCCCAGCCCTGCTCAGAATGTGCCCCTGCAGCGCAAAAGCCTGGCAGAGCTCATCAGCACTTCCCCCATGGAACAGACCCATCTTAGGAGCTATTCCAAAGTCACGTCCAGCTCCCAGTGTAGGGAGGTCTCTTGGTTATGATTAGGAAACCTGACAGACGTGTCAGAAGCGACACAGTCACACTTGGGGTATTCGTACTGCAACAAGAGAATAAATATGAAAAATGATCGTTTTCCACCCGAATGCAGGCACTTTCTTTCAGCAGCAGGGACATGCACACATCGGAGAGGAAACCAACCCCAGCTCCGTGCCAGTCTTGGGCACCTACAGACAAACCCAACCAGTCTACTGGCAGCCGCTAAAGCAGACGGGCAGGTTGTTGAGACAGATTAATTCTGACCATCCCCTTTGAAGAGGCTTTGCAGCAGGACGCAAGCGCCTCTCCCTGGGGATGTCCCCGAGGAGCAGGCACTTTGCACCAGCCGCAGGAAAAGGGAAACGAGTGTGACTCCAGCTGCAGCTTCCCTGACCACAAGTTAGCAAAATGCAGCTGAAATCCAGTGGCAGCCTGGGGCGCTGCTGCTCTGGAGAGGCTCCCCAGGACTGCTGGGATGGCAGTTGCCTGAAGCGTGACCGCACCAGCAGCTCAACCTTAACCGTGCCGCTGTTGCGCCCCAAATAAAATGTTGCTTTGATGGGCTCAGAGGCCTCCATTTCCAACCTGCCCATTTGGTCCCACTCTCTAGGGCTCTGGAAATTAACTGGTGATTTCCTCCCTGACAGCCCTTCTCAAAGCTGCCACAGCCCCCCACCCCGTGACCAGAGATACCAGTGCCGCCAGGCTTTGCACGTCTTGAGGGGCACTAGCTGGCAGGCAGAGGACACTGGAGAGGGTGCAAATCAGGAGCGATGTCTATGGAGTAGAGCCACGTAAAGGAGGTCAGAGCCAGCCCGCTGGCTTGAGGGGCTGGAGGGTTGGCCTGACCTCGCTCTTGGAAAGTTCTCAGCGAGGTATGGATGGACTGTCAGCTCTCCACCCTCCCCTCGACTGTGGGTTGGGGGGGAAGTTGGTAAATCCTACAGCCCTTCAGGTGGCTCTTTCCCACAAGCACTGCAGAGAGAGAGATTCCCCATCATTATTTGGGTAAGGAGTCCGCAGGGGGCTATAACTGGGAGCACGGGTTTCACTGCTGAAGGCTGTGATTACAGACCTGTCTACCTAGAGCGATGCTACTCTGTATTTGCACTGAGCTAGCGCCTACAGGCCCCGCCCCATCGGGCCAGGTGACGCACAAATGTTTCACCAACGAGACTCGTGTTCCTACAATTCTCTTTTACTCGTGCTGCCCTTGTGTATAGGCATCTCCAGCTCCTCTCAAAAGACCCCCACCTGGTGGGGCAATGCTAGCGAAAGTTTGCTCATAAGTTTAGTGACCCCCTTCAAGGGGCAGGGCCCATCCCAGAGTTTTAAAATTCCCACCTTCAAACCAAAGCCCTCCAGAGACCGCACTAGTGTCTGTCTCTGGGTGTCACTGCACCAGGGACTGGCAGACAGGCCAAACCCAGAGGATCGTTTGTGTCTAATGCCCACCAGGGGGATTCTGACAGGCCCTCATCTGATTCTTTCTTCAAATAGATGGATATACTGGGAGGCATGGAGGTCTGAATACAAATGAGAAAACATCTCTTCGTATCCATCTCCTACACCTAGCAGAGCTCTTAAAAACCTAGAAACTGCCATTTCAGAACAGCCGACAGTCCATCGAGCCTGCCCTCTCCCCGAGTTTTACCAGAGTAGACTGACACCCGCTAGTTCAAAATCCCAAGCCCTGGTATCTCACTTTCCATTGTGCCAGAGCAGACCAATGGGCCAACGAGCCCAGGAACCAGCATCCAACAGCGGCCAATGACAAATGCTTTGGAGAACGATATCAACTAACTGCACCATATGGGGGAAGGAATTTCTCCCTGATTCCAGCTGCTGATCAACGTCTGCCCTGAAGCATGAGGATGGGGAGTCCTGGTAACTGCTCTCCTAGCTGCAGGTGTTATTTTTTATTCATAAGTTCTCAGGCGCTTGTTTAAAAACTTCCTCTGTTATATAAAAATCACCTGTGGAAACAATTTATATTGTGGTGCAACTAGAAGATCATTTTCAATGTCAATGTCTACTGCAAGGTACATATTTGGCAACTTAAACTCCAGTATCACTGGTGCTAATTTATACTATTGCACATAGCTCTGACTGGAGGACCTCTGGCAATAAATTAATGAGCTACAGTATGCGGTGTTAATGGCTTAAAAAAGATACAGCCAATTACTTACAAATATCCAGTTAGTAACCACCCTTAGAAACGTAAAAATCACTTCTTTTCCTGCCAATTTTGCTTCTTCTTCAAACACAGAGATGCTCGCTCTCTCTCTCTCTCACACACACACACACTCTCTCTCTCTCTCTCTCTCTCCTTTTCGTTCATTTGGTCTGTGTTTTAGATGATTGGACCATAAAAATCAATAAGAAAACGAGATGAAGCAGTCAGACTTTCTGCACTGTCTCTCCGTACTGCCCTTGTGCTGGGCTAAACTTTAAGGAGATGAAGGATGGGCCAGAGATCATGGTGCAAGCTTGGGAATCGAAAGACCTGCAAGACTTGGGACAAGACAGGCGATCTACCCTGTCCCGCATAGGGGATGGAGAGAACAGCACAGCACAGGGGTGCTGGGAGGACGATTGTGAGGTGCACAGATGCTCCGGTACCCAAGGGAGATAAACGTGCTGAGCTGAGGGTGGATCGGAATTGCTGCTGGCCGTGCTATATCTGCACTGATGAGCAGCAGTTCCGCTCTCCTCCTGACTCGCAGGCTAGCGACACCTTCCCAACCCTCCCCTTACACAAACATTATTGCTGCGCACGACAGCAGACGGGCTGCATCACCGCTATCCATTTTTTTGATGCATCCTAGCAATTAACGAGACTGTAATGCTCCTATTTCCTTTTTATGGCAGTCCCTGCTGCTTCCACCCTGTGCCATGCTGATCAACCAAATCAACAAAACCATAACAACTTTATCTCCACATCTAAACTGCCTGCTGGGAAGGGGCAGCTCACGGGAGCCGAGCGGTGCAGTTCTGCGTCTCTCCTGGCTGCTATGCAGCGACAGGACAAATCCTCGAGTGCCTGTTGTCAGATCACTTCTGCACAGGGAGAGGGTGAGGGTGAAAGCTCCCCATTAGAGGCCTGACGGTTATGAAGAGGGAGTGTATCTAGTGGTTTGAGCAGGGGACTGGGAGCCAGGACACCTGCTTCTAGTCCCATCTCTGCCTCTGACTCACTGGGGAAAGTCACCCCCACCCCAGGACTCAGTCTGTGAAGTGCTTTGAGATCCCCAGGGAGAGGAGGCACCAGGAGGTGAGAGGTTGGGATGACTGGAGGTGACTGGCTGAGTCCCAAGTACCGCCGCTCACGTATGAAAGGAATGAGCTGCTTTCAGAAGCGAAAAGACGCTCTTCCTTCTGGCTGAGGATGGGCTGACGGCGGGAATGGGCCAGGGAGCACCCCAAGCCCTGCTCTACATCCCTCCCTTGCTTGGTGGGCGTTCCCCTTGGCTCTGCTCTCTCCCCACGCCGCCCCCATTGCCTCTGGGGAGGGGAAGCACCAGCCTCTGCACTGCCTGCCCCAGCTGTTCAGTTGGACACGTTCAGTGCTGAGCAAGTCACAGATGCTGCAGGGAGTGAGGAGCAGAGAAGACAGGAGCATCTCGGGGTTGTGGGGGGAGCGGCACAGAGACCAGTGCCTAGAATTCAGAGCCCCCCTGAGCAGCCCGTCCAAGATGGAAACAACCTCAGGGCAGAGCACAGTTCGAGATGGGTGAGATTATCAAGTACAATCAACAGACTAACCAGCGAGAAGCAGAGGTGGCAGAAAAAGTGATCTTGATAGAACACAGCGTGGTTGGTTTGCTCCGCTGTTATTATTCAGTGCTTGGGAGTGTTCAGCCAACAATGGTCCAAAGAAGGATTCAGCTCAGATGGGCGCTCGTTAGTCACTATTGGTCCTTCATTATTCTCCTGATTAAGGAGAACCAGTTGGACCCAAGGAGCAGAATGTTCTATGTCCAGATTACCTATGTCATGGATATATCAATCACACACTATGAAAAATACTAATCTCCTTCAGTATCCAGAGACTGAATCCAGAAAAACGTGTTCAGAATATCTTTGTCACCACAATATGACTCTGCACTGACCTGGCACCTTAAAATCCCATTAAGCCCACAGAAAAGCGGGTGGGGATATCTCCTTGTGGAAAAAATGGGAAGAATCAGCAAAGAGTTACAAGAATGATTCAAAACCCAGACAACCGCAAAGCTCAATCTATGTAGTTTATCCATCAGACGGCTAAGAGGTGACTGGATCACAGGTCATAAGTACCTACACGGGGAGAAGATTTAGCAGAAGGTTCTTTAATGTAGCAGACACAGGCTGAGCGAGATCAAAGGGCTGGAAACCGAAGCTAGACGAATTCAGACTAGAGATAAAGCATAATTTTTTGACAGTGAAGGTAACTGACTACTGGAATGACTTCCCAAGGGCTGGCGTGGACTTTCTGTCCGTTGAAATCTCTAACTCAAGAATGGATTTTCTAGTGTAAAGTTCCGTATAACTCAACCAGAAGTTATGAGGTTGATGGGTGAGATTCTACGCCTGGGGCATGCAGGAGGGCAGACTAAATTATCATAATGGTCCCTTTATGGCTCTGACCACAATGAACGAATGAATCTATAATGAAAAGTCAAAGACACATCCAAGCGAAAGGTTAGAACAGCCCACAGACTGAGATTTGTCAATAGATTTTATTTAAATTTATAATAAAAACATGCAACCCCCCCCCTCATCTCTATTAATCTGGGCACCTTTGGCTGGTAGCACAGCACCTAGAAGCTGTCCCATTGCACTAGGCATTGCAAAACACAGCCCCTGCCCCAAAGAGCCAACACTCCAAAAAGACAAGACAGACAGACAGACTCAGGAGGGGAAACTGAGGCACAAAGGAGCCATGACTTGCCCACAGTCACACAGCAGGTCAGTAACAGAGCCAGGAATTGAAACCAGGTCTGCAGAGTCCCAGCCCAGTGCACTACCCAGTGGACCAAAGCCAGCAGCTTATCTACCCCCTCCCTCCCCCCAAAAAGGAGTCAGTCTTTGTCCGGCACAGGGGTTACACATTACAGTTTACAGAGTATGCCCCCAAGGGAAACAAACCAGGGCGAGCTCAGCCCAAGGGGAGGAAAAGGATCCAAAGTGGAGGACACTGGTGGATACCATCCTGCTGGTACCCCCTTTTGTAAACTGATTCATAGGGCCAGAAGGGACCACCGCGACCACCCACGCCATTATGGAAAGTAGGAACAGTTTGTGAACTATTCGCAAATAGAAAACCAGGGTGAACCTCAGCTCCAGTGAGAAGCTCCTTTGATTTTTAAAAAAATCTTTCCTTGTTAATAATGTAAGGCATCAGCTGTGTCTTGAGAGTGCCCCTTCTAACAGTCCCCCTGGCTCCACAGCAACCTGCTAGCATACGGATCCCCTTGAAAAGGCGCCACTTCGCTCTCCAGCCGCGACGTGGGCCGCCAAGACAGGAGGGAGGCAGATGACAAGTTTCCCATTTAAACTGTGAATCCGCAGCCTCCTTTATCGGGGTGGGCAAAGGGCTACATAAGCTGGCTTCACACACAATACCCAGCAGGAATTCAGTTTCAGGCCTGCGTGCATTTAGAGAGCACAGTGGCTGGGGAGGAGACAGCTGCCTCAGTGAAAAGCTCTCTGGAAGAGTCTGTTCCAGGCCCCGTGATTGCTGGAGGACAAGTTCACTCATTTCTCAGAGAAGGTGTTTTCTCTCTGTGTGTTTGTAATATAATTGGCTGGTAACAATGTTCTGTCGGCTAAAGCAATCACACACCACTCGGCAAATTAACTGACTCTAGTAACAATTGTTTTCTGGATGGATTGCAAGGGTGGACCGTAATCTCGAGCCTCGTGTTGTTCTGATAAACAAGCACAGCCGCTGGCTGCATGTTGGCGGAGGACGTACAGATGTTCAAGGTGCTGGCACAGCTCTTCGACAAATGCCCTCTGGCAACAGCAGGCTGCCTGCCAGGGAAGAAGAAGAAGAGCAGTACAGGAATCGCACAGCGCCATGTGCGTGGCCTTGCAAGCCAGTCAGCATTTCGTCATGCAAGAATCCTGGACGGACAAACACACCGTGGGCCCCTGTCCCCCAGCTTCTGAAGGAGCAGAGGTCAGCAGAGCTCCTGTTACTCGTCACTACACACCCCACACACATCCTGGGCACCACCACCCTGCCCAGCCCCAGGAGCAGGAAGACAATTAGTCGAGGTGCAGTGTGGCCTAGTGGCCTGAGCTCTGGGCTAGAGTCAGGACACCTGGGTTCCATTCCTGACTCTGTGATGCTGGGCGAGTCCCTGCCTCTCGCAGGGAGCACGTGCAGTGCCCGAGCTTGGCCAGAGCCTTTTGTCAGCCTTATAACAATGGCACAGGGTTGCTGGCTGAGAGGGGCTCAGGCACCCAGCCCACCTGGGAAAAGCTCCGCGACGGAGAATGAGCCGACCCAGACCCACCGGTGAGTAGTTAATGCCTGGGCGGCAGTTAGTCAGGGAACCCCTGGGCCTAGGAGAGTGCAGCGAGGAAGCCCAAATAGGGGAAACGCCTGTGGAGCGAGACTCCCCAGGGAAATGGGTCGGCTACTCCCAGCCAGGTCTCCCTGGCGAGCAGAGGCTGATGGCGAGAGGAGCAGACCCACAGCCAGCGTTCCCAGGCAAGGGACCGTAGCATCCCAGGGGAGGTGCTAGGGACTGGCTCAGCAAAGAGCCACACACTGTCAGAGAAGCCTGGTGTCCGGCCGACAGCCCAGCAAAGGCCCACGGTGCAGGTGGGGCATTCAGCCCGCGAGGGCTCCGGGGCGAGACGGA
Source organism: Mauremys reevesii (assembly GCF_016161935.1). Lineage (NCBI taxonomy): Eukaryota > Metazoa > Chordata > Testudines > Geoemydidae > Mauremys > Mauremys reevesii. The sequence goes on along the minus strand of NC_052632.1, from coordinate 82,029,852 downwards.
ACGCTGATTAATCCAGAGGAGCAGTTGAGTGTCACTTTTGTTTAGGTTTTTGTGTTATCCTCTCCTGATAAATAAATGAGACCTCCTCAATAGGGCGCGCTTGAACACGAGAAAGGCTGGCTTTAACTTGTCTATACCCCAGGTGAGGGGAAACTGAGGCAGGGGCTCACCTGCAGCACCATGCCAGATGGGCATGGCGGGGTGACCCGCATGCCGCTGCAAGTAACAATAATACAGTGGTTCCCACCGTTGACCCTGATGCTGGCGCTTGGGGTTACGGGGACCACGATCTGAAGTGCCCGGTTCAGAGCCAGCCGCAGAGCTCCAGCCTGCCCAGCCGCAGAGGATGCGGAACCCGAGCAGACCGGCACTCTGGGCCCAATCCTGCAGGCTTGCTCAGGAGCCGATTCCAACGGGGCTACGGCACAAGTAGGGGATATCGGATTGGGCCCAATTTAGTATCCACAGTGCCACATTCCTCCTCTATACCTAGTAAGACTGTGGTTCTCAGCTTCCTCCACACCAGGGCCCCCTTTCCAATAACAGACTCCCCCCACCAGCAACCACCCCCCCCTCCCATCTAGCCATATGGGAAGGGCAGAGGGGTCAGAACTGTGCCCTGCCATTGAGCGCCCCTGGCCTACGGAGAACGACAGGATCTCAGCGCCCGTACTGTGCCAGTTAGCATTAGCTTGGCCCTGGCAATGCCCATCTGGGAGCTATTCCCCACGGTCCCTAGGAGAGCTGGAGGAATTTCTATCATCTCACTGTGCCTCGCTCACGTGCATCATTTCTGCAAGCCGTACGCCGTGGATCAAGTGTGCAGTTAATCCCAGCTCACCACCCCTCGCCATCTCCAGCAGCAGCAGCAGGGAGGCTGCTATTATCCACGCCATTAAAAAGTCCCCTTAAGGCAGGCAGGAACCAGTAGGATGCTTTAGCGTGGAGGGGAGAGGAGAAGCGAGTCGAGGGGCAGCGTGCTGCTAAAGCAGACCCGGCCTTCCATGCACTGAGAGTGGCTGGGATCTAATGGGAGTTGGGAAAGGCAGGTCAAAGGGAACCCAGAGAGACAGAGCCCTGGAGTTCTCTGCTGAACGGAGCCTTGCACTACACCCGCGGTTCTCAAACTTTGATACTGGTGACCCCATTCACATAGCAAGCTTCTGTGTGTGACCCCCCTTTTAAATTAAAAACAAACACCATTCTAAATGCTGGAGGCAAAGCGGGGTTTGAGATAGAGGCCATGACCCCCCCCCATAATAATCTCGTGACCCCCTGAGGGGTCCGGACCCCCCGTTTGAGAACCCCTGCACTACACTAAGCCTTCTCCAAAAGGAACTAACCTGGGAGATTCAATTCCACTCTCCCTGCTGGCCTGGAACCCAGCTGGTATTAATTACAGACCCCTTGATGGCAAAGCCAAGGAAGCCGTAATTAGGCATCAGTGTGCCGAGGTGCTGCAGGACTAAACACATTTTAATTTAAATTGACGGCTGGTGCCACTCGAGACGTGTGGGTCCAGACAGCAGGCCCAGCAAGAGGGCAAGCTTCCCCCATGACATCCCCTGCCAGCCTTTCCTGCAACTTTGGACCTTCCTGAGGGGTGGGAGAGTGCGTTGGTCCTTGGCCTCCCTGCTGAGACTGACAGCAAAGCAGCCAGTGGGGAACGTGTTTGTAGGACAGGGGCTGCTGCATGCTAGGAACTTCACTGACACCAACTCTTTATTTTGTATAGGGCCCGCCAAGCAATCTGCAGCTGTGCCGGCTTTGGGGGGAGGTTGTCAGAGTCATGGGAGCTGGGTGCCATGTGCTGCCTTTCAGAATCCTGCTCTGTTCATGGCCTGGGATAATGTTTTCAGGCAAGAGTAACAAGCATGCAAAGGAGTCCTTATTGCTCCAAGCAGCTCTCCGAAGTAATCCCTCCTCTGGGAGCAATGCTTTGAATTGGCACACAGCAAGGTTGCTCGTGTGGGAGGACTTCCTCCGCACACTGGAAACAGCATCCATGTGAGATGCAGCCCAGCTACCACCTTAACCATCAATTGGCCTCACAACTTTTGCAGTTTTATCAGTTTAAAAGGCTCAAATTTATCCCAACAGCTTCTGCTTGTGGTGAACGGGTCAGCAACTGCAGGAAGATTAAATGCTATTCGTTATTAAGTTGTATATTTCATGCCTCGGGGTTACGGGAGTGTTTTCATGCACTGGCTTTATGGGACTCTGCACTGTGGATATTGGCATGGCAGAACATGTGCAAGGCTGTATGTAACCTCCCAGCAATTCCTGGCTCTAATCAGGGAAACTGTTTTGCTCTTATATGACACAGAGAATAAATGTATTCGTCTGGCAAAGAAACCAGTCCCTCAAACTCCTGTTCTGTCTCTTTGGCACAGGGCGATTTTGCCGCAGATTTGCTGTACTCAAGTCCAAGTGAGATTCACAACCCCACAATGCCAAACTTCTCTCTTGGAGAACAAGCAGCTGTCTGGCTGCACTCATTACTCTGCAGTTGTCTAACTCTGCGCCTCTTACTGACAATGCCCCACGAAAGCACTAGCCAGGAGGGAATCTTGCAGCGTTCTCAGGCAGCTGTCCTCAGGGGTTCTCTTAAAGGAGAAATTTAGACTCCTGACTGTCCAAGGTCACTTGTGCATCAGGGTCATGGGCAGGGGCGGCTCCAGGCACCAGCACGCCAAGCACGTGCCTGGGGCGGCAAGCCGCAGGGGGCGCTCTGCCGGTCGCCGCGAGGGAGGCAGGCAGGCTTCCTTCGGTGGCTTGCCTGCGGAGGGTCCACTGGTCCCGCGGCTTCGGCGGACCTGCCGCAGGCATGCCGCCGAATCTGTGGGACTGGGGACCTCCCACAGGCAAGCCGCCGAAGGAAGCCTGCCTGCCGTGCTTGGGGCGGCAAAATACCAAGAGCTGCCCCTGGTCATGGGTGCGGATTCTCCCACACGAACAAAGGAATCAGAATATGGAGCAGTGGCCTCACTAGTCTGGGATCCTGTCTCTGGTAGTGGCCAGCACCAGATGTCGCAGGGAAGGTACCAGAACTGGACAAAGATGGCTTTGCAGGGCTAGGTGTTCAAAGGAGCTCAGCATTCAGCACGCTCCAATGCTAAGCCCTTTTGAGAATCTGGCCCAGAATGGACAATTATGGAGTAATCTGCTTACAGCGGAAGTTTCTTCCTCTCCTCAGACAGTGAGTGGCTGGCTCACGCCCCAAAGGGGCAGGGTTTATATACCTGCTCTGTATTTTCATCCTAACCGAAGTAACTGTACATATTCTCACCCATTTAAACAGCCCTTTGCCAAATCTTATTAAGATCTTGAGGGTTGGGATCTCAGAATTCTTATAACCTTTGCCAGTGGAGTTTACAAAGATTTATGATTTTCCTTTCTTACTGGCTTCCCATTCCATGCAGGTCACAAACATTGCATCAGTTACCCCACTGTGGTAGTTTGGTCCTTGTGGCTTCACGTCTTGCTGAAAGACAGGAAGTGGAGAAGTGCCTGACAATGAATAAAATCCTAATTCACCTCCAGCACCGCTACGCTGACTTCAGCGAGTCACACGGGGACTGGGCGTGGCCCCAAACGCGCATCCAGTGAGTCTGAGCTTCAGACGACGCCCCAGGCTTGACTCAGAATCTTGGGTTGAAAGTTCAGGTCTATGATGAAGTAACATCTCGCAGTTAGCAGAGCAGACTGGTAACCAGGACTCCAGGGACATGTCCCAAACTTTGCCACTGGCTCCTTGTGTCCCTCAGCATGTCCCATAATGACAATGAACCTCCATGTCAACACCTTTAAAATAGGGATTGGAAATATTTACCTACCTCACATGGGAGCTGTGAGCATTTAGTCAGCTAAAGTCTGTGAAGCACTTTGAGGACTTTGGATGAAACATGCTCTAAAGAGAGGAAAATTATTTATCCAAAACCAGTTTGCCTCTCACTGGGACATTAGACGCAGCAGGTTATGGAAAACAAAGTTCAATTTTTATTTCCTGATGAATAGCCCCAGACAAGATTCATAGAGTTAGTCAAGCATTTGTAACTGACTGGATTCACTTTTGTTTTTCAAAGCCCAACTTCCTGTGCTACATCAAGCAGTTTCTTGTGTCTTCCCATTATGGTAGGCGTCTCCCCAGGGAGAAGGATAAAAGCGTTTTTCTCTCTCTCTCTCTTTGAGGGCAGGTAACTTTTATTTACCGTTGAACTCTTTTCAGATACGCCTTGATCGCCGCATGGAACCAACCTTTAGATGCACATGTGCCCACACACACAAAAGTCAAGTCACTTACAGAAGCTAATTAACTCTAGTCCTGTAAACTGATATGGTAAAAATCAGCGTAACCACGTTTACTGCCCCACAAAGCAACGACACGGTCATACTTTCTGTGCCCTTATCTTCTCCCTGGCTTTCCGTCCGCTCGCCTTGGCCTACGCTGGCAAGCCTTTGGACCAGATTCTCAGCTGATCACAGAAACACAGGGCTGGAAGGAGCCTCAGGAGGTCACCCAGTCCCTCCCCCTGTGCTGAGGCTGGGAGCAAAGAGGCAGAGCTCCGTTGACTTCACTTTGCTTGCTTGGGGAAGGTTTACGGGGGAGACACCCCCAGCACATGGGATTTCACTGCCCAAAGGGGCCAGGCAAGAATTTTCATTCTGAACCCTAACCTAGATTTGCCTCTGTTTTTCTTATGTATATTGTGGGAGTGTAGCAGCCCCGGCTGAGATGGGGTCCTCGTCGTGTGGGTGCTGTGCATAGGGAGAGATGGTCCCTCTAACCCCAAAGGGCATGCACTGTAAATAAACTAGACAGGCCACATTGGGAGGGGGAGGGGGGAGAGACAAGCACAGATGGGGAAAAGCCTTGCCCAGCTGCAGAGCTGGGAACAGAACCCAGGATTCCTAACTTCTAAGCCAGCAGCCTATCCACTAGGCCATGCTACCGCTCCTCCTGCCCTTCCTCAAGGATTCCTCTGCACTTGGCAAAGAAGGCTGTAATAAATCCAAGCTACACAGGCCACAAAGCACCCTTTTTTCCTTATTTAAAAAAAATACAAAATGATTTGCCCTGTCACAGCCTGTCCAATGAACTGTGAGCAGCAAATAACCTGCCACGTTAAGTGGCCAGCGGTGCTCGTTATTAACTGATTGCTGGGCTTCACTTCAGCCTGTCGTGTGCGGAAGGCCAGGGCAACACTCAGCCGTGAGCTGGGGAAGGCTACCAAACCTCAGCCATTCGGAATGATTTCTCCTTCCCAACACAGGGCCAAAGCAAGGCTCCCCCAGGCATTTGGGGGGTGCACTCTCTAGGTTGGTATGTGTGGCTGAAAGCAAAGGGTCAACTAGTAGACGCAAGTGGCCTCTGCACTGCAAAGAAAAAAATCACACACACTCCAAGCATATGTACCTACACGCTGAAGCTCCCAGCTGGCCAGTGCAGAGGGTTTCCAGCTCTGCAGAAGAGACTGAGGCCTGATCTATTCTTAAAACTTAGGTTGACATAGCTACAGCACTCCGGGGTATGAAAAATCCACCCCCCTCGGCACCGTAGCTATGCCCAGTGCAGACGCAGCTAGGTTGTCGGGAGAATGTTTCCATCAAGCTAGCAACCATCGCTCAGGGAGGCGGAGTTCCTACGGCAACGGGAAAAATGCCTTCCAGTACTGTAGGCTGTGTCTACGCTACAGGGTTACAGTGGCATAGCTACTGCTGCCAGTCTGGACCCCTAATGTGGCAGGCTAAAACATATCAGACATCTGAGCCTCCCAGATACTGGTGGATAACCAAGGAGCTAAATTGAATTCACTGTGGTTACTGAGGGGATCAAAAACCTAGTCCTAAGGGCTGCGTACTGAATGTTCACGCAGCTCTCTTGGAAACAAACTGCCGGGACTTGAATAAAAGTGTACCGGGAGCTGCTGCTCCTGCTTGGTTTGCCCAGGTGGGTTCAGGTCTGTGGAACATCTGACTGAACTGTCTCTTCTAACCCAAGTCCATGAGGGAATTCATTACTGTGCACCCCAGATGTCTGACTCTCCCATTCCCCATCAGGGTGCAGCACGGGGCTCAAGAGATGCTCTGCAACTATTAGTGCTGACTGGGTGCCAAGACGTAAACAGCCTTGGAAAACAAAAATGGCATTTCTGTTTGTCTCTATGTAATCAGGGGAGAGCCTTTCCCTAACACCGAGAACTGGGCGAAGGGCCCTGTGACCACAAGACTTATTTTCAACCAGGCAGTTTGCTTTGCACTCAGAGTAAACCGGAAATGGGATCTGATGGTAGACAATCATGGCAGCTGTAGCTGACAGGCACTAAACCATACTAGAGTCTCCGTGGGGCCTGCTGATGTTGAGCACACGAGGAAGTCAGGGAGAGGAAAGGTAAACCTAGAGCAGGTTAAATACTGTAAAAAAAGCGCTCCCGAGTATTCGACTTGACCATATTCCTGTACCTTGCTGTTGTGCTCATTCCCACGAATGGTTTCCCTCGGCACAAACGAGTGGGAACCGATTTCTCTTCACATGAGCACCTCTGCTCATGTGGAAGGAAGAATATTTGCTATTCTTATGGTCAAAACATGTTCCAGTCACCCAATCAGGAAGTAGAAACGATACCATGTGATTTAAGTTACCAATCACACAAAAAGAGTCGTTGAAGTGAGAAGCTGGGGAATAACCCACTGTCCATCCATCCATCAGTTATGGAAAGTGAACAGATTAGTAAAAACCAAGGTCTGTTCCTACCGCGTGGCCAATTTGACCTGCAACAATGACTCTGTGTGAAGCCCAACCTGAGCTGATGGGGAAACTCGTGAGAATGCCCATTACAAAGAATTGGATTTGCTGACTTCTTTGTGTTTTTTAAATTGAGGTCACAGATATAGTATAGTTAACTCACTGTGCGTCGCCTACAATATCTATGGAGTAAGCCTGGAGTCAATGAAAAGCTTTAGATTTGATAGGGGAGATCAAGTGATTTTTAACTTTTTTAATTTTCAATTCTCTGCTCCAACAACTTCATTACCTGTGCTCTAATTACTTAGACACACACACAAATACGCACACAGCTTTTCTTTCTTTCCTCCTGTTCATATTAGGTTTTGTTTAATTATTTGTTTTACAGCACCATTAGAGAGCCCAGTCAACATATGGACCCACTAGGCAAAAAGCATAAAGTAGCCAGAAGGAAATTAGTGGGGTTTCCGGCAAATCCCACTTATAGGGCTGAGTGAAGGGATTCAGGGAAAATACCGGACTAGAGCTAAGCCCAAGCTTTTGTTTGTAATTTGGAAAAGTTCAGGTAAATTGAGTCCCCATCTCATGCTCTTCCCTCCCAACTTCCCTTCCTGAGGTCTCCAGCCTCCCCTGAAGTCCATTTCATCGTCACATTGGATCTAAGCAAGCTGGGCTGGGCCAGATGTTCTCTGCATACAACAGGTGCTCTAGGTTGACCTAGGGCTGGTGGGAATGGAGCGGAAGCATTGCATTCTGGGGCACCTTTAAACCCAGGAAGATGTAAAACAGATTGCTCAAGAGCTGGAGAGAGTGAAAGATCCCAACCCATAGATGTGATATCAGCAAAGCTGGAGTCAAGGAAAGATCTGGGATGCAAGGGAGAGAAGACTGAAGTTGTGGGAAATGGAGGAGGATGTGACTGAGTTTGGAAGAGAGGGCAGAGAGGGAATCTTCAAGGGGTTGGGTTAAGCTTCAAATAAGCATCCAATGTGAAATCCTGGTCCCAAGTAAGTCAAAGGCAAGATTCCCATTGACTTCTCTGGGGCCAGAAAGTCACTCTCTATCTCACAGGAGAGTGGGGATGGGAGGGTCTATTCTGAACCGGTTACTTTTTGTAGTGAACAGTCATGTGACATGCTAAATGTATCTCTCTAAAAACTGAACAAACAAAAAATCTTAAACAACATTAAAAAGCCCCAAGGGAAAGAGCCAGGAAGAAATTAATTTACCCACTAGATCCACTCAAATTAGTAGCAGTAACAATTACGGTGTCATTAAAAAAACTCTAAGCAATCACGATGCACCATTTCTGAGTTAGAAAAAGTCTACCTAGCATGCGAGTGGCCAGGAACACATCTTGGGTTCGAGGACAGCTGAAAAACCAGCATGTGCAGTTTGTCCACCGATATCAGTCTTGTCTGCTTGTTCCTTCTGACTAAATATCGCAAGAGCAGCTAGGCAGTTCCATGCAGGCTAATGCTCCACCTTCTAAGGTTGCAATTTAAACACAAACCCACAAGAGCCAGCACTTCAAGGTGTCTTCTTCCTGCTCTGATGGAATTGCTTTTACAGCGAGGCACAGTCCTGAATACAGAAGGGACCCTAAATCTACACTGGCGTAACCCTGCTGACTTCAAACAGAGACACCCCCTGCACAGATGGAACCGGCTCAAGGAACCAGCCTCGTTACACAGGACTGGATGGTTCTGCATAGCAATTTAATGCCGCATTAGTGACATGATTTAAACGTCATTTGTTCAGTGTGAGGTGAGGGGCGCTCTCGCCCCAGAGACAGGATGGCAGCCCCATTCCTTGGCTTGGGTAACAATGGATAAAGCCCTAGGGGGAAAACAGGCTAGTAATGTAGGGCACAGTACTGCCCTGGCCAGGAGCCTGAACCAAACCCCAGTGACCTCTGAGCTTTAGAGCAGGCTCTAGAAGCCAGTAGGGTTTTTCCCCAGCTCTAACATCTCTAGTTAGGATTTTCAAAGGGGCCCCCGATCACCAGTGAATATAATTGGGATTTGGGTACCTAATTCCTAGAGGCTCCTTTAAGAAGCTTCTAGGATTATAAAAACAGCAGCTCTAACCTAAGGATCTCAGAGAGCTTTACCCACAGAACTTTAATAAACCTCAACCCCACTAGGAGGTAGATAAATAAACTGTAATCCCCATTGTACAGATGGGCAGAGACCCAGTGAGAGTCGGTGACTTGCCCAGGGTAGCAAACGAATGATAAAGCTGGGACAAGCTTTGGCTGGGAATAGAACCCAGGAGTCCTGACCTCCCAGCCCACGCACTGGCATCCCAAGTTAGGAAACAGAGATCTCGTGATACAATTTTCATGCAATAATTGGTTCTGTAGAGGAGGCTGAATTAGGCTGGTGTGGCTTCACCAGTGTGAGATCTGGCGTTTAATGAACAACTGGAGTAATATAGTCTTCCTAGGCCTCTAAAAATTGTCCTGGGGAATATGCCTGGGCCTGCAGGGGAGTCCACGGGAATCGAATAGTGAAGGGTTCTGATAATGAATCTTAGCCACCCAGCTCTAGTCAGGCAACACCACACATTGGAGCAGTAAGCTGAACCCTGGGAACCCAGGGGCACTGTCAGCCCCCCAGAAACCGCTCGCTTGGCATTTTCCATAAGAGGAATAGCATGAAAAGTTCATGTGTTTCAAACGGTGACAGGAACCGGCGCAGAGGGGCAGGACGGATTTCTATACACGGTGTGAAAGGCTTTAAATGTGAAGTGTTCCCCCTAGGTACTGTGAGCTTCAAGGTGCTGAACTGCAGCATGTGAAGCTGACCGGTTAAAAAACATCATATACTGTCACCATCTGGGAGCCCAGCAGTCAAGCCTCCTATCGGAGTAATCCTCTCGGTTCTGGGCGAGCCTTTACAGATATCCCACCATCATCTCTCGGCCGAACACACGACACACAGCTAATGAGTACACTGCTCCTGCCGGGCAAGGAAACCCACAGGGGCAGACTGAGCTGGGCGGAGGGTTTCTAAGGCATTGTTTGGTACTTGCTCCAGATATGAAAGGCCTCTTTGTCCTCCCTTCCTTTTCATTTTCTCCTTATGTCTGATTTTTATTCCACCCCCAGCTTCTCCCTCTTTAACTATGACATGGGCTGTGAAGTCTCTCTGAGTCCCAATGGCAAAAAACCCATCCCCCTATTTTGCCCTTCCCTGCTCCTCTACGCTTCATGGAGATGCCTGCATTTGTTGAAGTGTTTCCCCATGTTTCAGCACATTAATACGGTCAGGTCTCCCTTTGTCCCTCTTAGCTGGAGGACCTTGGCGAGAGCCCTGGAAGACTTGAACCGTGATGTTACAGTAGGCACTGCCCTGAGCTGCGGCTTTCCCTATCCCCAGCTGAGAAGAGGAGAGATGCTGTATAAGCCTATTTGATGGTGATTGGGATTGGTGGGAGGAGCCTACCAAAACAGAAGGCCCGCCCCTGAGGAGAGGGCGGGGCCACAGAACTCAGACATCAATGGAGTAAGAGGGACCAAAAAAAATGAACAAATAGGGACCGAGCTGCAGGTCACAGGGTCAAAGCGAGAGAACCAGAAGGGGGTATGAGTAGAGACCCCTAGACAAGGCCCATTGTTCTGAGGAGTCCAGGAGTCAGTGCGAATGCAGGCACTGACCCGGGAGTGGGAAAAGGCCCTAGTCACAGCGAATCCCCCCTCCTGCGTCCTCCCCCCGAACAGATGGAAGGCTCTCTTTGTCAGGGCCTGGACGATGTCTCAGGACTTTGTGCAGCCATGGATAACACAGCCTGAGAATCAGCAGCCCCTCTGCTATGGGACCCAGAGAGAGAGCCCTCTGTGCCCTCAGCCTGCCTACACCTTTCACCCTGTGGGGTGTCCTGGCAGACTTCACAAATGTGGGGTTCTGTTCATAGGTGCTGGAACTAGGGGGGCTGGGGGTACCGCCGCACCCCGTGGTTTGACGGGGTTTCCATCATAGACAAGGTTTACAATTTGGTTCAATGGCTCTCATTACCCCCACTATACACATTGTTCCAGCACCCCTGGTATTCCTAATCTGCCTTCTAGGTTTTGAGCCTTTGGGGATCAAGTTTTTGAGCTGTTCTTCCCAACCATGAGGGGTAGAAACTTCCTTTTTTTTTAAATGAAAGCAGAGTCTCATGTAACCCTCAGGACTCCAGGAGCTGGAGCTTTAAGGAAAAAAAATACCAAATATCACAAGACTCACAATAAAATCTAGAGAACTGGCAATGCTGAAAGCTACTGTTAGCAAAGTACAGGGCTGTTGGTGTTTATTCTTGATACAGCTCAGTAAATTATACTTACCCCAATTGCTTATTAGGCACAGCATTTCGGTTCCTGGCAGTTTGCCAATGCAGGCCTGCACACCCCTGCTCTGAATTGCTCATTGTGCTTTTCTGATCTGTAGTGTCTCTCTCTCTCTCTGCATTTTACATACAGATAAATAAAACATCGATTAAAGTACCCTATCATTGCAGGAAAACATCTCACAGTACTAGGACAGGCCAAGGAAAAGATTTCACGTTTTCCGCGTCTCCTACACAGAAAAGTCACCCTAACCAATCATGAGTGGAGAGAGAGAGTGAATAACAGATACCCTGGCACCCCTACATTGGGCATTTAACACCATTCCCCTCAGAACATGACCCGGTAGGGTAATTGATTTTTTAATTAGAGCAGAAGCGGTATCTCATCTTCTATTTCAAACACACCTGCGCAGAAAAGCGAGAGAAAGGATTGGGAGCAGAAGACGTAGAAGGAGTGAATGAGAGAGCTAAATTTATAGAGTCTACTAAAAAGGACACAGGGGAGTATGTTCACAGTTTATAAATACCTTCAAAAAGCGGCTATCTGAATGAGGGAAGGGAATGATTCAGTCTCGGAAGCTGGTTAAAATAGGAGCTCTGGTCTGAAGCTAAAAAGGAAGGAAAAGTTTGGGGGAGATATTGGGAGAAAGTTTTGAATCCTATTAAAGCAAAAGGAACCAGTTCCCAAGGGAGATGTGCCGCACAGGGGTGGCGCAGCAGGGCTGATACAGTGAGATGTTAGTGTGGGGAAGAGGTGAAAGTAAGCTGGTACGGCTTACTGGCAAGAGCCAGTATGCTGTGCTAGACCGGACCGGCCTCCCCAGGCTGGCGATTTAAAGGGCCCAGGGCTCCAGCAGGAGGGCTCGGGAGGCAATTTAAAGGGCCCGGAGCTCCGCTGCAGTAGTGGCGTCCAGAACCTCGGGCCATTTAAATCGCGCCGGGGCTCCCAGCCACCTCTCCAGCTGGTAGCTCGGGGGTGATTTAAAGGCCCTGGGGCTCCCAGCTGCAACTACCACAGCCCCAGCCCCGGGGCCTTTAAATCCTGATTCAAAGGGCCTGGGGATTTAAAGGCCCCGCCTCTTCTGGTGGAAGCCACGCCCCTGCTCAGGACTCCAGCGTACCGGTAAATCCTTTCACTTTCTTTCACCCCCCCCGGTGTGGGGGGATGGAGAAGCATCTGGACTCCTGTGATCACTCAAGCGGTTTACTTAGAGCCTACTGTATCACTGAACCTATGAACTCGCTTTGTCCAGTTAGTTTCTTCCAGCTAGTAGTGGTGCCCGGGGATTGCAGAGAAGGGCTGCTCCATGCTGTCCTACGCTCATGTGTTCCCGTCTCAGGAATCGGAGTGGGGAAAGGGCTTTAGGATGGGTCAGTATAGTTTGCCTGCAGCTGTCGGAGCTGGACTCAGGAAGCCACTCACGGGCCAGATGTAACAACAGCTTTACTGAACCTCCGAACTCATGGACAATGCTGGTTATGCACCAGTAGACGGTGCTCTTTATATTAACTAGCTGCCTGTACACATAATATCTCTTCTATACACACTCCCCATACCCTGTACAAGACACGGCCTGGGCTCCAAGGTATTTATAGATTTATAGTCTAAAGAGATGGAAAACACAAGGAGAATGTGAGGAAGTTTCTGTTATCTGAAAGCAGGTTGAGAAAACAATTTATTTATTCTAAACATATTACTGATGGGGGACAGCAGCGTTACTGCCGCAGGTTCTCATTGCAGGCTGCGCAGGGATGAGAGCTGATGTTTTCCCCTTATAGACTTACGTACAAGCAGGGCAGGTTTCATCCAAATGCCAAGGTGAGTTTTGGGAGGGCTGCTTATACATGGGACAGTTTTGAAAATAGCCCCTGGGGCTGAGGTCTCAGATGAGCAGCAATTCTCTTGTTTCCCTCTGACACCACAAGACAGGGCAGGGTACGAGGGACCGGAGAGATGGTTTATCAGCAAGGGAAACACAGATCAGCCGCTGTCTGCTTGGGATAGCGTTGCCACTACTGCTAACATGAGGATGCTAGGTGTCCCGTGGAGATTTCCCTGGGAGAGAGGCTTATCCCTCCATGGGACCAAGCCTCTATATCATAGTGATGGGTTCTAATTCCTACAGTGTGGCCACCCACACCTTTAGCACAGAGCGTCCAGGCCCCACCCAGCATGCAATGCTCCACCTCGAGCCTAGGGGCCACAGCTGAGAGCCTGACCCACATGTTCAAGTTCGAGCGAGCGTAACAGGCTCTGGGGTCTGTTCTCTTTTTGCAAACGCCATGAGGTCTGCAGACTCCTGCAAAGCTGGCAGTGCCACTCTCAGTACAGTTAGGCAACGTTTGGATGGCTCGGCTCTCCTGAGAGAGTTGGTGCCATCCCTATCTGTCTCTCCTCACTCTGCCCCCCGAAGGGTCAGGAGAGAGGATTCTCATGGGAGTGGGTGGGGGAACGTACCCCTTCCAGGAAGGCTCTTTCCCGCTGTTCTCTCCAGTGGAAGGATGGACAAGAGAGCAGGGACAGAGTCTCCGTTGGAGATTTTCAAACTGACTAGGGGATTTAGACACAATTCCCATTGAAACGTGTGGGAAGTGAGTGCCTGGGTCCTTTAGGCTGCTCTGAATACCTCAGCCTGTGGTCTGAGTAGAACAAAGAGGGACACGTGCCAGACATGGGTGGCTACAAGGACGTCTCACATGGCTCTTTAAACACAGTTATAAGCAAAGCTCTTCTGAAGGCTGCAGCCTTGACATTCACAGTCTGCACCAGACACCAAGGCATTCATATTCACAGTCAGTCTGGCAGAGACGACCTGGGCCAGCGGATAGTGCTGGGAACCCGTGTGAGCATGCTCTTTTATCCGTACAAGCCAAACAGCACAGCGGGGAGGGGGGCACGTGACCCTGCATGCCCCCCACCCACGCATCACCTCTGAAGTCTGGGCTCGTTAATCAGCTAGAACCTGAAATATAGGCAAACCAATCCAAGAAGAGACTGTACAGGCTACGCAAGCCATTCAAGAGTTGCCAAAGTGCAGGATACCAACAAGTATCAGTCAGGTGGGGTAAGGCTCGCTAGGATAGGGCTGTATGTCTTTGAGGGCTGGGCCCATGTCCAGTTGTCATTACTGTCCATCCCTGGGCAGCATAACGCCATCGATTTCCCTTTTCCCGGGGTCAGGCACATTGGGTTAGGACCTGGTTAAAGGCCTTTCAGATCAGGACCGGGACCCTGACTTATAGGTAGGAGTGATGGGGAGATAAGGAAATGGAGAGTGTGGGAGCATGGGCATGATATGCCTTTAGCAGCCACTTCCTGCTCAGGATGCAGGCCGGAATGCATGGTGCACACTGATTAATCTGACTGCTTAAAACAGACTTGCATCACTGCAGGGTCATCATGTCTCGCTGCTGCTAAAGAGGTTTCTATGCAAATGCTAAACAGCAATTTTAGAGAGGATGGGGGCGGTTCTGGACAGATGATCACAGGCATTCTTCAAGACGTAATGGACTAAAACGAAGGAGGAGGCCAAGTTCCCAGAAGCAAGAGCAACACAACAATGGAACAGCAATGGGAGAGCGTGGGAGGCCCTTCCAGCGATGAGTGTGCAAAGATAAAGTCGGGGGGAAATGCCAGGAGACCCAGCCACTCGGCAGGGCGGCGAGGACCAGTCCTTTGGCTCAGCTCCTTGTCTCCTAAATATCAGCTAATTCTTTTTTGCCAGAATGCTGATTCCCCCCCTCCCCGGGTTCCCTCGAGAAACTCCCCTCTAAGATGGCCGGTTGGAGAAGCGTGTTTCCCAGCGTTCTAAAAGTCTCATGGATACTAAAGCAAGCAGGGCTCCTGCTTCCTTTCCCATCACACACAGTGCACAGCAACAAGACAGGCTCCGCAGCAGGAAATTAACATCGGCGCTTTCTCTCCATTACTAAGATGTGCTTGAAACAAAACAAAAACCAAAAAATGAGGCCGACATTAACAACAGGCTTGTCTCTTTAGAGTCACTACGACAGCCAAGCCAGCTAGTGAGAAGTGGTCAGCGATAAATCCTGCGGTGTCTGTCGGGGGGAAGCACTTCCAGCTGTAAAACCCAAGAGCTAAGCAACCATTTTTAAGAGTGACCGTTGATTTTAACTGCATAACTCCAGACCCCTCTGGCCTGATTTTCAAAGCTGCATCTCTGGTTGACACCAGAGCACCCCTGGAAATAAGACTCAAGGTATCTTCTGCTGGACATCTAAAAATGGAAGCACCACAAAGCCAGAAACTGTGTTTTAAAATGCAGGCTCAAACCCGTGGTACCCCATGAAAGCCAATCCCGCTGCCTGTACCCAGGCCTTACTGTGAGCGTATGGTTCTATCAACGTAAGGGAGGAAAAACTGGGCCCTTTGCAGACTAGAACACTGAGAAATCTGCTACAAGAAAAGCTTTGACATCAGAAGAGGGAGCAGCGCTTTTATATCTCCCTAAACAGACCGTTTCTTATTTTACTTTCAAATTTTACATGGAAATGGAAAGCAACAGGATGGTCGCAACTTGGGTCGCTAAGAGACAGGCCCTTTCTCCTTCCTGGAAACATACATGAATTTAGCACAGTCCAAAAGCATTTGAGCATCAGCCCTGGAGACTGACATCCGCAGAGGTTTGGATTATAACTGCAGGCAGCAGCAGTGCAAGCTTCCCTGCCCTTCCCGCCCTCCTTGCCACATCTCAATTCTCACCCTCCTGTAGGGGTGGTGGAAAGGAAATTCCTTCTCCATTAGCCTCTCTGCTGATACTACCGGAAAATGCAAATTAATTCCCCCTGGCATTCTGAACCTCTGACTCACAGGACCGATCCCCACCAAGGCCATGTCACGCAGGCCACCGAAGCCACGTGAGGTGACAGCCACGTTCAATCCCTGCCCTGAGCTGCACTTCATCCAGTGACCTATTGTATGTGTAAAATATTCTGCATCCCATTTGCCATCTGCAGAACTTCCAGGGCCCCCACAACGTTCCACAGGCTGAAGAGAAAATGAACGCTCACCCAAAGTGAGAGCAGAAAAACGAGTCAACAACATCGCAGCATGTCTTGATTAGCAAGTCTGTTCCTTTGTTCAGCATTAAAAATAATGTATCCTGGGTAATCGACTTTCCTTTGTGTTCTCATGAACTCACTACAGCAGTTTGTCTTCACCAAACCCTGCGCAGATGTTTCTATCTGAAACATTTCCTGATGAAAATCTCAAATGCTCACTTAAACTCTGTTGCCTGCAGTGTCAAGCCAGAATAAATACAATCTCAAGCCGTTACCACATCCATCGTATGAGATCATGATTAATTTATCATTCCTTGAGATTTCTAAGAGAAAAAAAACCCAACTTTCAGCCAAATATGAGCAAGGAACATATCACACGCACACACATAAGGAGCAGCTGTGATGCCTATATGGGCATCAAGTCAAACCAAGAGACACCAAGAGTCCTCAAGAAACAGGAACGTAATCCTTCCTATGTTAGCTAGTTAAATACAGCTTCGTTCCCAGTATAGCGAGATACTTCACTGCATTAGAAATATTAAAGGCACTGCTGAAACGAGGATGATAAACTAAGTATGCGGTGGTGGTGAAGGGGGGGAAATGATGCTTAGAAAAAAATGGAGACCGACAGGGAAGGGCCAGTGGTGGCTCATGGAACGACACACAGGAGTTTGGGACACTAGAAACAGCAGACTCTCTCCCATGAGTCCTTGTGATCCCCAGCAGCCCCAGGCTCTCAGACAAACATTCAGCCAGAGAGAGGAGCTTGGTCTTTGCAGGACAGACACACTCTCAGTAGGATGTACTGAAGAAACACAAGCCACTCATTTGACTTCTCTTAAGAAATGGTCATCTTCCATTTAAACACAGAGGAAAATTCCAAGGTGCCAGAGGAAAAGATAGCATTTCATCCGCCTACAAGGCACATGCTTGTCACTAGTAGCTCTCCCGCACCTCTGCCACCAGCCAAATTAAAGAGGCATCGTGCAAGCTACAGCATTAGCTGCAACAATGCACAATCGTTGTTCAGTTCCTAGCTAGCGAGTGCACAGAAATCCCCTGGATCCCAGTTCAGATCGAATTTACTTGTGCAGCACTTGGATACTAGAGCAATGGGGAGCTACAGAAAACCTCAAGTCTAGATACCAGAGTCCATGTGCTCAGAGCTAGGCAGGCAGGAGGCTAGAGAACACACAGATTATCCAGCCAGGCAAAGAGGGCTGCAGCAGTTAGAATAAGGAAATGGGTGTTAGGACTCCAGCTCTGCAGCTGTAGGCACTCAAGTAAATTCTTAATCTCTCCTATGCCCACTTGTCCCTGCCTCGCAGTGGTGCTGTGGAAGGCACTTTTCAAGAGCGCAGTATTTTCTCCATTATTACTACCTGTACATGCATGGGAGCCGTGGGGCCATCCGAGTGCAGACTCCAGAGGCTAGCAAGGATTTAAATGCAGCAGTGGAGGCTGGCTGAAGGGCAGGAGGGAGGCAGGAGGCAGAACATGTGGCAAAGCCAGAAAGTTGGCAGTAGAGGCCACGCCTTCAACCACTGGGGGCTTCCCGCCACCAAAAGCTGCAGAACAAGGGTCCCAAGCCAGCAATCAGACCCGCACAGGTCAGCGCTAGCTCCAAAGTGATGGGTTTCCATTATCAACAGAGATTTGACCCTTCCCCATCCAGGGAAAGGAGCCAAGACAGATCAAACCCCAGCAAGACTCCCTCCAAGTTACCTGAAGTACCTTTCAAAAGACTAACTCTGTGGCTGAATAAATCGAGCCAGTTTTTTGCTGGCATGCAGGCAGACACGGGGCTGGGGCTTTGTCTCTGAGGAGGTGAGAAAGATGACTCTGCTCAGATTAAATGCAGGTAGGTGGCTTGAATTACTAATAATGAGCAGAGTTTCTGAGAACACAGCAGGCACAAATAACCCCCCTGACAAGTCTGAGTTCCCCAAAGATGCAAAACGTTGTCTTTAAACCACCTAGTGTCTAGGACCAGGGCGCACGGACCAGTTAATGCCCCCTGTTCTCCCATCTCCTACAGGACAAAGTAGGATCCTGACGTATTTTCTTCTAAATGCCTTTTCTCATGAATCACAAAAAAAGTCTTGAACCAAAGTCAATTAAACAGCCATCAGTGCAGACAGCCACGTGTCAGGCCGCACCGGGTACTTTCCATTGATTAAAAATGGAATAAATTCAAGGGCAAAGTCACATGAAACTGTTGCAACCCCAGCATTTTCTGTACGCTTTGATTAAATTCAACAAGAGAGACCTGACTACGGCTGGAGCAAAGCAGCCTTTCAAAACTGCTTCCCAAGCCTGCTGCTTGTTTGCACGGGACCCACCGGGCTTCCGTGTGCTCGGGTGTCTCAAGGCAGCCAGACAAAGAAATGTCCCATCCAACTGACTGAGGAAGCAGTCCCACCTCCAGAGGACTCATCCACAGAGAACTCATTCCAACTGGGCCACAAAGCCCTAAAAATTGCTCCCCCTCCCTCCCTGACACGTACCTAGCAGCTGTAATTTCCCCAACATTTCCCAGGGCGTTGGACACCCAAAATTAAATGGAAATTGGGCACCCACATCCCTTTAGGCAGCTTTGAAAATCTCAGCCCAGGAGTCGCCTCCACCCCCAATGCCCGGACATGCCTTGCCACAGGAGCTCGCAGCAGTTCTTGAACCAATGAGTCTCCTGTCCTAGCCCTAGTCTGTCAACTGTCTGGGCTCAGGATTGTTTTGTTCTGTGTTCGTACAGCACCCAGCGCAATCGTGTCCTGGGCACGACCACAAAACAATAATCAGGAAGGAGAAGGAAATAAGCCCTTACAGAGACCCCTTTCAGTTACTGCCCAACAACTGCAAAGGCGAAGAGATGGGGAGCTTCTATCACCCATTCTGACTAGCCATTTAGCAACGGGATCCTCCCTAGAAGCCCTGGGCTGGCCATGGAGAAGTAGATCAACTGGTCATCTGTTGGGTCATGCAGTGCATTCCCCTGCCGAAACAGGATTGTTCTGTACCCTGTATTGTTTAGTGTTTTCACAGCAATGGACAGCTGGAGTCTGTGCATGACAGAGATGTCATCTTAGGTGCCAAGAGTTAGTTGCTGACAGACCGCAATGAGTTGGTAGAACATCAGACGATTTAAAAGGGACAGACGCTGGTCAAGGCGTAGAGCCGAACTGATCTAATCTGGCCAGGAACATCCTCCAAGAAATTAGAACAGCAAAGAACAGCACAAAACAAAGCTGTCGTCCCCATGAGCATGAGCCCTGCAGCTCCAATACTCTCCTCTGCTCCAGAGGAAACAGGCACAGAGGCTTGGAGCGCAAGTTAAAGCTTACGACTAGGGCTGGGCCTGGCTTCACTGAGCCCGTGAACAATGCTGGGGACAACACAATGCTCAGTTCACAGGATGAGTGGTGGAAATCGATGGACCACGGCACAAAATCGGTAGGAAAACCCTGGCAAGCTATTTAATAAAGGGCAGCCGAGCTGTGCTTTGAGTGGGTAAGGAGCCTCAGTTATTCCAGATCTGAACGCTCCTAAGAGAGGGAAAAATCCAGGAAGTCCAGTCCATCTGGAGTATTGCTTCCAGTGTTGGGCCCCCCACTACAGAAAGGATGTGGACAAATTGGAGAGAGTCCAGCAGAGGGCAACGAAAATGATTAGGGGGCTGGGGCACATGATTTATGAGGAGAGGCTGAGGGAACTGGGATTGTTTAGTCTGCAGAAGAGAAGAATGAGGGGGGGATTTGAGAGCTGCTTTCAACTACCTGAAGGGGGGTTCCAAAGAGGATGGAGCTCGGCTGCTCTCATTGGTGGGGCAGATGACAGAACAAGGAGCAATGGTCTCAAGTTGCAGTGTGGGAGGTCTAGATTGGATATTAGGAAACACTATTTCACTAGGAGAGTGGTGAAGCACTGGAATGGGTTACCTAGGGAGGTGGTGGAATCTCCATCCTTAGAGGTTTTTAAGGCCCGACTTGACAAAGCCCTGGCTGGGATAATTTAGTTGGGGTTGGTCCTGCTTTGAGCAGGGGTCAGATTAGAGGACCTCCTGAGGTCTCTTCCAACCCTGATCTTCTATGATGGCTTTTGCCAAAATCTCCCCTTCTTATGAGTCTGTGTTGATTGCTGCCTCTTTCCTCGAGGTGGCTGCGTTTCAGGGGTAGTATCTGTAGGTAGCTCATTAAGTGCTCGGGATCAGTTAGGATGAAACACACAAAGTGTGTCTACGTATGGAGCACTCCCAGGAAGAGAGGGCTCAATTCCTCACCCTGAGCTGCTCAGAGAATCATTCAGTGGGAGGGTTGTGGAGGTTCGTTAACCCAATACATGATCAGCTCCCTAGCTTTGGGATTTCATCAACACCTGATGAGCTTTACAGATCGGTCTGTTTACATTTCACGCTCATGAATTCTGGGAATAAGCACGAACAAGCACACACACAAAATTCCCACCCCGTCTTAGTACATACATTTATTTTAAAATTACAACGTTTATAGCAATTTTATATCTGTAGAGCGATTTGAACGCTAACAACCCCACGCACATTTCAAAGGCTTTTGGATTTGAGTTTCCATCTAGGCCCCATCACTACTTTTTAGCATCATTTTTACCCAAACCATTGTTGTTTATTTTAAAATCCTTTACCGGAAGGAACAATCAGCAGCAAGTTTGTTGTCTGGATCCATAAGGATTTTTTTTTTAAATGAGCACTACTGCAAGAGATGATAATGCACAGTTGTACAGAGCATATACATTGCATTTAGTGAATTACCGTACTCCTAATACACAAAAACCAATGTGCCAGCTAGGCTGGCCTACAGGAGTCAGTCCCAGGAGAATCAGGAGCAGACTACTTGCAATCTAGCACAGCTACTTACAGACGAACATGTAGTTCCCAGACAAGAATGGGCTCTCTCCCTACAAATCATTACCCTGCTGAATCCATTCCAGCCAGTATTCTCTTTAATTACTTTAGTCATTGCAACAATAACGAAAAGATAGACAGATCTGTAACAAAACAAAACTACGGCTGTAAACAAATTACAAAGGACAGCTGATTCCCGCTAAATATTTCACAACACAAACCTAATTGCTCGATGAAGAGAAGAAAATCTTTATTGGCACTTGAACATAATTTCTCAGAAGAGGGATGCTTGCTGCTGTCTATGCCATTTTTTTTCCTGAGCACAGCAGAAGCCTCTCTAGGCAGCTGCAACCCTCTTGCCTTCTGGACCCCTGTTCAGCATCAGCAAAGGACCCCCGTACATGCTAGGGAAGGGGGCAACTCTGGGCATTGGCATCTTTTACATCGGAGGTTCATGTTCAACTCTAGCCCAGTTTAGAAGCAGCCTAAAATCTGATGGCTGTTTGGTGGCCTGTGCAAAACGTGCTGGCTGTGTCAGACCACTGCCAAGGAGACAGATGGCTCACTCCGAAAGCCATAGCACAAGGGGGCCCTTTGCTGGCAGTCTCACCTGAGAGGCCCACACTGAGCATACAAAGAGGCCGGACTCCCCTCCTCATCCCTCGAGAAGGGTCTTACTGCACAGGAGGGCAGAAGCACGTTCGCAGGCCACTTGCATTGCGGTTGCTGCTCAAGACCAGGTGATCTGTGGATAAAGAATTTAACTCTCTAGGGCCATCATACAGCGCCGAGGGGGCGTCAAACCCGCTTTGCTAGGCAGGGCTGTGGATGAATCTTACTCTTCCTCCCCAAATCGAATGTTTTCTGCTCATTCTCCATTCAGCAGCGACACAAACTTTGCAAAAAGAGACAAAGGAATAAACAAAAGGAGGCCCAGGTTTGCGCCGGCCAACGTGACAGGGACCCTGTAGCTAGCGTGACCAGTCACACCAGCAAGTGTGAAAAATCAGGGCAGGGAGTGTGAGTGTGTGTGTGTGT
Organism: Mauremys reevesii; assembly: GCF_016161935.1. Lineage (NCBI taxonomy): Eukaryota > Metazoa > Chordata > Testudines > Geoemydidae > Mauremys > Mauremys reevesii. The sequence goes on along the minus strand of NC_052632.1, from coordinate 82,007,842 downwards.
GGGGGGGTGTAACAGGCATGCATATAAGGCAAAGCCCCGGATATCACGACTGTTCCTATAAAATTGGGACATCTGGTCAACCCCACCTGGAGCTGCTCTGCACAGCCCAAACCATCATGGACTCGCTGACACTGTGGGAGGTGACACACTTGGTCCTACCTACATCCATCTCCTCTGACAGCAGTTTCACTAATCCCAGAGGGTCTCTCTCAAGCCCCGATTCAGCATGTGTTTGACTGCTTTGCTGAACTGGGGCCTAACTCCTCTTCTGTAAGTCTCGGAGGAAACCTTGTCTTTGTCAGTTGATCCATCCCGTCCTGCCCGGCCCTGTCAAACGTACAGCACATGCGTTTCCCCGGGAAATAAAGGGGATAGCGCCTGTCGCTCTCTGCAGCTCCAATTCAGCATGCTAGACCTGTGGCTACACACCAGCTGCCCACTTGCTGCTGTTAACACAGATGGAACAGAACCCAAGGACAAGCGCCCCCAAGTCCCCAAGAACGAGCCCCATCATCCGTGCGCTTGCTGATATTACAGGGGAAAAAATGGTCTGCTCGTTTTCTCCCTGCGTGGATGCCTGACCGGGTGGCACACGGCCTAAAGCCTTACAAGCTAGACGTGGCAGGAGAAGCCAGACGCGGCTGCGCCCACCCTAGAGGGGCCTCAAAGCATCCTTGAAAGCTGCATAAGTGGAGGGGAAAACTGTCGCTGCTCAGGTTCAATGCCGCATAGTCCCACCAGGCGGTGGCTGTCCCCAGGGTTCTGTCGAATGAGAATGGGGGGGGGGGGGTCATAGTCCAGCCACATGGGGTCAGCCAGTGTCCACTTTATTAAAGCCACCATCTGAGCCCCCCTCCCCCTTTTAAAAAATAATATCCAAATCTTTAACGTATTTACCCTCTCAACACACCCTGAGGCGGGGCTGTACACGGGGACCTGAGGTGCCCAGAGGCCCAATGACACACAGGAAATCAGTGCCAGAGTAAGGACTTGAACTCGGGGCTCCTAGGCTAGTGCCCTAACTATTGGGCCATGCTTCCTCTTGTTCCATCTTGGCAGTACAAAGCAGCAGGCTATGGAGAAAATTCTCTTTCAGGCCTCATGGTCCCTTCAGATCTAGGCAAAGGCCATGGGCAGGAGGCAGCACTTTTCAAAACACACACACTTCGTGTGCTGTATTTACTCCTTATTCACTTTCTCCACTCCATGCATGATTTAATAAACCTCTGCCAGATCTCCTCCAAGTCGTCTCTTTTCCAAGCTGAACAGTGACTCCTGCTTCCAGCCCATAACTCGCTTGGGCAGATCTTTTGGAGAGACGTCCAATCAAAGGCTCTGCTCACCAGCAGAAGCTAGGAAGTCTGTCCCTATACTGACGTTTGTGTGTTCTCAGGAATAAACTCCCCTCTCCACAAACTCCCAGCAAAAGAAAGTTATCAATTTCACGCAGCCCGGGAGTCAGACTCAACCCACCCCCCAGGTGAGAGGCAGAGCCCAAACCAACATCACCTCTCGCCGCTGTCGATTGATGGAATCCAACCCTAAGAACATATGAAACACAGTGTTGTGATATCCAAGTAGGGAATGCATCAGCAGCAGATTGTTCTGAACAAGGCAAGGCGGCTATCAGTGAGACATAGCTCTTTGTTCCTCAATGCCCACTCACTAATCTTATCCACTTACACCTTTATCACACCATCCCTCATAATTCAGGAATCAATGTACTAACAACCGCAAGAGCGATACAGCCCATTTAATGTCAGTGATTTGATATCAGCACTCACTGCTATATAATTCTGAGTGCTGCGGGGAAGTTGACCCCGGCATACTGATTGTGCGAGCGAGGGTAGCTTTCGGCAGTGACTCAGTCAGTCACACAGTGAAGCTGATTATATGTTCCAGAGGCCTGGTTTTCTTTCTACCAGCCGGCAGCAGCAGCAGGAGATTGGTGCTTGGCAGAAACACACTGCAGGTTGAGATATATTTTTTGTTTGCATTTAAAAATAACAGATTTTAAAAGCACAACTGTTAGGAACAATTCTCATCATCTCCAGACTCCAGGGGACGCAAAAAGAATTTTTTTTCCAAGTTTTTTTCTAGAGTGGCTGTAACAACAAAGTCACAGATTTCCTCCAGATTGCAAGGGCCCTTAAACAATATTCCCCACATTAACAGCATCACTTTCATACGGTGGCTGTGAAGGCTCTTCGTTTTAAATGCAAACACCAGGTTTGCACCGAGGAGCGGGAGGATGAGCTCCCCTGTTTATGCTTTAAAGGGTTATTGGATAGGGGCTGTGGCAACACCAAGCATTTTCTGGCTCAGTCCTGCTCCCACCTCCCGTTTCTCCCTGTGCGCACCCCTGCCTGGTCACTTTCAGTTTTGCTGCGGTGGGATCCTGGTAGACCCCTGGGGACCAGCCTGTTCTATCCCCAACACAGAAACTGACAATGTACAGGGTGCTGTCAAACGCACCAGGCCCCAGTCTGGGAACGCACTTAAGTATTCTGAATTGGGGCCCACATAAGCAAACTGATGAGAGAGTCTTTTGTTTTAAATTCTCTAATCTCTTTCCATTCTAGCCATTCGCAAAGTATAATATCTTCAGCAAGAAATGCAATGCTCAAGTTGAGCGTTTCCCTTTTGAACACAGTTATTGGTATTTTAACATCTAAAAAGAAAAATATCCCCAAAGATCTTTTTAGGAAAGTGCATTTCTCTGGAATGAAGCCGGAAAGTGTTTGAATTACTGACCCGTGCATTCAAATGTAAAAAGCACACGGTCTCAGGGCAACTGCCTGGATATTAATTAGCCAACTTTTCAGTGTCTACGGGGTTTTCACTGTTACGGGAGGTTCTGCTAGACATGGAAGCCTGTGAGCAATACAAGACAGGGTGCAGAAGGTGCTCGGATGTCACAAGTACCGCTTGTTGATGGCAGAAAATCATTGGCTGTATTAAAGGGCCTCATTTGCCATCAGCATCCAGACAGTGATATCTGCCTTGCCAGTTTGTTTCTCCCGTTCTTAGTAAACAAAACGGCAGCAGCAACTGTGTGGAATCCGCTGGCAGATTCCCCCATCTGTACAAGGGGGATCATCACCCAGGACTTTAGTCTGTTGTCAACTCTTAGGGCAGGGGTTGTCTCTTCCTATGTGCCTCCTATGGGGCCTAGAAGGTGGATCCCTGAGTCCAACCGAGGCTACAGTAACGCAAGTAGTAACGACAGCAGCCGCCTTGTTCACCCAGTATTTTCAGCCTGTGGTGAAGACAGGGCATCAGTTGTAGATGAGTACTGTTATCTGTAGAGAAGAGGAAACTGAGGCATGTAGTAAAAGAAAACCCCTTCCCTGAAAGTCACATCGCAGCCTCATTTCAAGGTCAAGGCCAATATTGAGAGTGAGGAAAGGAATAAATGCCTCCTGTCCCCCAATTCTAATCCCTGGACACGCTCCCCAACTCCCTGAAGCCTATAATTCCTAGTTGCAAGTATATGCAGCTAACCCAGCGTTCCTCTTGGTTGAACAACTCCTGACAACCCAGGCAACCTCTTGATAGGCCATTTTATTTTAGCGTTCCTGCAACAGGACAAATCTCACTCACCGGCACCAGTGCAACTCCCCTGAGTTACTCCATCACCCGGCTGCCGTGTAAGTGAGAGGGGGATCTGGCTCTCAGGCCACGGAGCTACCTAGAACTAACCCACACTGTGTTGTAGGAAAGGCCATTTGCATATTTAAACTGTAAATCACACACTTGGTTCCTGGAGAAAAGACTTCCTGTCAGTTTAACTCTGGCTCCATCCTCACTTGGACAAAATGCAGGGAGAGGCACTGACTTGAAACTACTGAAATTAAAAGCAGCAAAGAATCCTGTGGCACTTGCATCTGACGAAGTGGGTATTCACCCACGAAAGCTCATGCTGCAAAATGTCTGTTAGTCTATAAGGTGCCACAGGATTCTTTGCTGCTTTTACAGATCCAGACTAACACGGCTCCCCCTCTGATACTGAAATTAAGACATTTTTGAAGCAACTGGATCTAGATTAAAGGCAGCCTCAGGTGTGGGTCTATGGCCGAGATGAGTCAGTGTATCCACTGCACACCTGCTCTTCCCAAAAGTGATAAACACGCCTCCTATGAATGCCGTTTTACCTTCTGGGCATTACGGAGCAGAACCTGCTGTGATGCCGACACCGAGAGACCAGAATTAATTGTACTCAGAGATCAGGCCTCTCCCAGGGAGCTGGACTCCTGGAGGAACAGAGAGGCAACCATGTGGGCAATATGCCTCTACTGCAAACAGGAAGGATGCTCTAGTCTAGACAGACTCTTTTTCTAGCCGTTCTCTCTAACCGGCTTTGAGAGTCCGTGTTTATTACCCTAACTATCCGTTAATGAAGTTGTGGAGTGAATTTTTCTGACAGCGGAAACACTATGAAAACACATTAAAAAGAAGTCATTAGGAACAGTGAGAAGATTTTTGAATGTGATGCCCCGTCCCCCACCCTGCATCTGTCTCGTCCATGTAGATTGGAAGCACTATGGGGCGAGGACCATCTACAACTCTGGTTTTGTACAGCACCTGGCACACTGGGGTCACCTGCTTGGTTGGTCCTGGTATGCTGCCATACTAAACTGGCTAGTGCTGTGTAGATAAATATCAGACAGCCGTGAAGCAGATTTCACTATAAAAGCTCACAGCTAAAAAACAAAATCTGAAGACACTCAGAGGAAAGATCACAGAGGTGCTCTGACCTAGCAAGCTTGGAAGAAAGAAGCGTGAATTATTTTTTTGCACTAATAAATGAGAAATGTAACCATCATCATCAAATCAACACCCTTTGCACTTCCTTCGTGCCTTCCCTCTGGAGATCTCACAGCGTCCTACGGACATGAATTAATTCAGCCTCAGAGCGCTGCTGTGAGGCAGGCAGTATTCCCTCGATGCAGGTGGGGAACGGAGGCAGCGAGGAATGATGGAACCGGCAGCAGAGCCAGCAGTGGAAGTCGTGTCTTAACTTCCAGTCCTGTCCGGTGATCTCCTTTTCAAACAGAATTGTCACAAGGGACTAGAGAGGGCAGATTGTTTGGGTGGCTTGAGCTCACCCATCGTCAGGATACCTGGCCCATTCAGGCAGGCACTGCGTTCGATGGCCTGCTGCAAGCTGCAGGGCTCCAGACTGATTTCGACAGAAGGGTGGTCGTGTTTTCACCCCCCTGCCTGCCTGGACATAGATCACCAATACTAGAAACACAAGGGAACTGAGATAAAACCATCCGTGTCCTTGTTGTGAGGATACACATACAAGTGTTGCCCCAGGAGGTTGTATTGTTGCAGGGAAGCTGGAGCAAGTGATGAGCAAAAGCCATGTGGTTGGTGACTTGGGCAGAGGCGACTTGGAGTTAAACATGCATCGTGCGCAGACACCAGCAAGCAAACCAGATCAGCAGCGAGGAACAGGCCAACAAGAACTTGGAGACAAAGAGGAAAGGGAGGAGCACGGCGTCTGTGCAGTACCCAATGCAGCCCTAACGTGTCTCATCACAACAGGCAAGCCCACGGCACTTGACAGGATGCGAGTTGTCCTGTCAAAGCCGGGACTGGTAGGAAAACTTTAAAGAAAGGACAAGCAAGGAAGCTGTCCATCTGATCCCCAGGACAGCAGGCAGCTCAGCACCTCCCCAGCTGAAAAGCTGCCAGGTTTTCTGTCTGTATGCCGTGCCGCTGCAGCGCTTATTGCGGCCAAGCCGTCAAGAATCTAAAAAGCGTGCGGGGCAGGTTGTACTGACTTTGCATCTCGGCTCTCTCGTGGCACGAGTAAGACTTGGAAGGCAGTAAAAGTGATGCCCTAGGCCAGGGGTCGGCAACCTTCAGCAGTGCTGTGCCGAGTCTTCCTTTCTTCACGCTAATGGAAGGTTTCGCGGGCCAGTCATACATTGTAACGTATTTAGAAGGGCTCTGTCTATAAGTCTATAATACATAACTAAACTATTGCTGTATGTAAAGTAAATAAGGTTTTTAAAATGTTTAAGAAGCTTCATTTAAAATTAAATTAAAATGCAGAGCCCCCGGACCAGTGGCCATGACCCGGGCAGTGTGAGTGCCACTGAAAACCAGCTCGCGTGCCGCCTTCGGTACCAGTGCCATAGGTTGCCTACCCCTGCTGCAGGCCATTTTCAGACCCCCTAAGAAGTCACTGGCCTTGCACTCTACACTGCAGTACAGACCACTCAGTCAATGCAGCCGACAGCTTCCTCTCCAAGGAAGAGGAACTGGGGAGGAATCAACAACTTATCTGTACCTTTTATCCATGACTCAGACACTGGCAGCTCCTTCCTAGTGCATCGCACAAATTATCTGTGCAGGTCAGGGAGGCATATTCTGCATGACACACTTCCTATGATTACAGGGCACTGCAAAGAACCCTTCGATGCTTTCCAACCTCAGTGCCCCTAGACACACGCTGGGCTCATGCCAGATGTACATCGGGGAACTCAAAAATAAATGGCAAGTGGAAATTACTGACAGCAGCTGGTGGTAAGTATCTGAAGTACGAGGAAAAGCTTGACTAGCACCAATCAACGTGCATGCCCGATGCAGCTAGAAAAATCTGCATTGTGCCTCACAAGAATTCGGGGGAAAGTGCAGGGCTGCTCTCAAAGTGGATACATGTGTCAGGCGAAGGTGCTGCTCTGCTAGTGTAAACTAAGTCTGCCCATTTCCCCCGCCAAACTCACATGCTCGTCTTTGCAGACAGGGCTTTAAATTGGACATTTCTTAATCAGCAACTAAATTTTGATGCCATTCTTTTCCGCACACCTCCTTCCCCTCCAGGGCTCAGAGCTCCTGTCGCTCCCAGTATGAACCCCGCAACAGGCTATTTTATGGTGAAAAAACCCCACGCAGCAGAAAAAAATGAATGGGTCCCAGAAGAGCCCCTTACATAAGGGGCATGCACTTTCAGAAGAGGACCTGGGCGGAGCAGACTTGGAGCTGAGACCATGAAGTATCAGACGCTCAGAAATCTGCAGCCAACCAGCCCTGCCAACCCCTGCACTCTGCTGCTCATCAATCAAATTTATCACTTGAGAAATGAAAGAACGACTCAGAGTCTACGGCCTGTTCAATCACTTTACTACTGAACCTCTTAAATACAGATGGAAGGCTCAGCTCCCAGGGGACGTTTCCATGATGGGAACAAACAGGACAGAGCCATGCCCCTTCTGAGAAGTGGTTTGCACCAGGCTTTCATTTAGGAGGAGGAACCAATGACAGGCTCTCTCCCCTTCCCCTCTGCCCCCCTCCCCCATAGTTAATGAAGAGCTGTCAGAAAATCAGCATCTTCCTAACCAAAGCACTGGCACCTTTAAGATCCTCAATTCAATGTTAGAGCTGAGAGCTAACGTCATAGGAGAGCTCCCACTGCTCCTGCTAGCTGGGAAAAGGAGCCCTCTGGCTGGAGTTAACTCCATTCCAGCAGGTACTGCGTCTGGGAGACACAAAATCCGACATGTGCATTTCATTCCACTGGCAATTCCAATTTCACCAAGTGTCGCTTCTTGCCTTCTTCGTTCTTCTGTCTTGGTGGGTGAATGTGCCCAATACTCCATCTGGGATGGCTCTGGTTATTTCAGAGCCTGCTGTCCGGGGGCGCTTGGGATTCAGGGAAGTTTATAACTGAAGCAATAGGGTTACAGGTATGCCAATATTCTCCAGAGATGGACCTGGTACAAGATCAATAAAACTCAGGTGGGCAGGAAAGCGAAGGCAGCAACAGGTGGAGGAAGGCTTTGTGGTTACAGCACCCCACGGGGACTCAGGAGATCTGGGCTCAATTCCCAGCTCTGTCATAAATTCCCTGTGTCCCCTTGGGCAAGTTACATCATCTTCCTGTGCCTGGAATAGGGCAAACAGCCCTTCCTTAGCTCGCAGGGGCGACGGGAGCTATTGACGTGCGTGAAGTGCTCAGATACTTGTGCGGGGGGGACGGGCCATATAAAACTCGAGGTAATTAAATATTTATCATCCCCAAAGATCCCAAAGCGCTTTCTAAACTGTATCCAATGGAATTACTCCACTGTCCCCTGGAACGCAGCCACCACAGCCACGGAATAAGCACACCGCAACGTAACAGCTTCGGGCTGGGAGTGAACATGCTGCATCCAGGCAGTCAAAACCAGAATTGCTCAAATTGTAATTTGATCGGATAAATGCAGAGGCTTCTTGGGTTCTCTTGGGAATCTTCTCTCATCCTCGTTCAAAGAAAGCATGAGCTCTGAGGCTATTCCCCAGCAGGCCAGTCACTCCAGAGGAGAAGCCGGACAGATTTCTGCCTGGTTTAAACGAGCAGGGCTAAATCAGGAAAATTAAAGTTTCTTCCACAGCGCTTCACTAACTCTGCCGCCTGGAATGGAGCTGGGGAGCAGCCGTCAGCCCCGCTGAGGAGAAGGCAGCAGGGCTGACGTGCATAAGTGTGGCATTGTTTATTAATCACCTAGAGATCAACCAGGATCAGCCTCTCAGGCCATGGAAGCAGTGAGCCCGTCAGCCATTGCCCCTGACGGGATGGCTCAGGGCAGAAAGGTAAAACCAAGATGAGCAAGAGGGACAATTTGCAAGACAAACTGGATGGCCCCTGACTCTTCCCTCATCTTCGCCCTCCGTTTCAAATCCATTTCCAGTGTCCATCTTCGTAACATTACTCGGAGCTCATCTAGCATCTGGAAATCTACGGCAGGGCAAGTTTCCAGCAGAGTTGCAGCCTCCAAATGCCAGGTGGTGTTAGAGCCATTTGTGCAGGAAGACGGCAGTGGGGAACCCGCGCTGTCACAGTCCCCCACCCTCCTTTCAAAACTTATTAGCGTTAAGCCTAACAGGTGCGGCTAGTCCTGTTCTCTGGGGCAGGGGACATACCGGGCCAATGCCGGCAGTCAGCTGCTCCCACAGCTCTCCTGCTCCTTTGAGTCCGTCTCAGAGCTCAGACTGCCGCAGTGTCTCCCAGCTGGCTGGGTTCTGAGCCACATGCTCCCCTCACATGACCCCTGGACTCACCCCCTTCACCCTGGCATAGGTGAATCTCAGCCCAAGCTCTCTTAACAGGCCAGCACAGCCTATGACTGTCCATAGAACAGTCCAATCCCTCTCCGAACTTTGATGAGTTCTTGGCCATCATGTGCCTTATTCTGGAGGTTGGATAAGGAGGCAGGACATAGACATTGGCCCTAATGCCTGTTGTACAATAGGAGGCCTGATAGGGCCTTTCACCTGTAGGTCTCTGGTTTGAATCCATCCCCAGATCAGTGGTGATCAAACACCACTCCCATTTGTTGGCTGTTCAGCGGCGCTTCAGTGTTCAGAGAAACGGTTTGCCTGTCCAGCTCGGTGTCAGGAGCTTTTCATGATTTGATACAGTGCGGCTTGCTGAGCGCCAATCTAGCAGAGCGCTGTTCTTTGGCTCCTCTCAAGCACAGGCCACTTCCAGCAGGAAGAGACAAGCTCTCCATCCTAGAGCCTGCTCTCCAAGGACAGGCCATCAATTTAATAACCGCACACAACGTCATTCCAGGCCCAGAAAGGGCGGGGTGGGGGGGAGAAATCAATTGGGGGCTGGGAGAGACTCTCGGCCAAGAGACACCATACAAATCAAGACGATTGAAACTGGCAAGTGAAAGCATGTTCCCTAAGCAACTCCATGCTGCAGACACAGATCGGCGCTGGTGGAGCGCGCAGCTCTCTGGGTTGTGCTGGAAACCTCAACAGTCACCAAAAATGAATCACTGAAATAAACTGCCACAAAGATAGAATGACAAGGATAATTACTCCAGCTCTGGAGCTGCAAGTGATTTAGGGCTGCTAAACACAGGGACTTACTGTCTTATGTTAAAAAAGAAAACTAAGCATGACACAAATACCCCTCTCCCCCCTCCCCAAAAGATTTAACCCTGTATCCAAAGGGAACGGCTCCAAAATCTAAAATACACTCTCCCCCTCCCCCAGATTCATGATGTTTCTTTCATCAGAATCATGTCTCATTCCTGGAGTCCAAATAATCTCCTGTGTCAGGTTCACCCCAATTTAAAGTGTCACCGTTTGACTCAAGATACTAGGAGACTAGCATCAAAATGCACCGAGTCTTTAAACTCCAAGATGACACACACAGAGATAATCCAAAAACCAGGGGCTGGTTTCCCCTACATGTGTATCAGGAGGATCAATTTCCCATTGACTTTCGAGCAAGTGACCCCCAGCCAATGTTGATGGGTGTTTTGTGCAAAGAGGGGAGAATAGAACCCTGGGTGTTTACAAACCATTTCTGCAGCCAAGAGCAATAAAACAACTTCATCCCTAGTGGGGTTCCACTGAATACAATGGAGCAACACCAGGGTGGATGTTTTCTGATGCTGTTCTCCCCGGATGGAATTCACCCCTGTGCAAGGACCCTACGCACACAAAGTTCCACTTAAGCCCTATTTTGAAGGCAAAAGAAGCACCTAAGCACTGTGCAGGCCCCCTGAAGAGGGGTGAATTGCAGCCCAAGGAGCAAGTCTAGATTTGTAAAGAAAATGTCTGGGATTGCGAAACTGTGCACCTGTTTGCTCTCAAAAAGTGGATATTCTAGCGTCCCATAAGCCAACGAGCTTCAGGGGAGAAGGAGACGATGCAATTTATCTCACTTAACTGAGCTAATATGCAGACGTAATGGCCTGTAAAAATTAATAAAAAAATAAGAATATTACAATTCACAAGATGGCTGAACAAAATCTGCTATCCAAATACAGGCTTCGACTGCTTGAACATTTAATTCATCAATGAGAGACCCGGGTCAGCAGAACTTAGTGCATTCCTGTCTGTCTCAGCGGGACAAACAGGGCAGACACGTCCGGCAGAGACCAGTGGAAAAGCATCGGTCCACGATCAGGAAATGGGAGTTACAAGGGTGGCATCATATCTATTGCAGCATGTGTCTTCCAGAGATGCTTAGTTAAAAGGGAAGTGAGGAGCGATGGGATTTACGCTAATTACCACTGACCTACATTGCACAGAGAAAAAAAATACTGAAACCTAATTATAATCCTAAAGAACAATGAGCAGCACGTGATCCTATTGCCACTGGACCGTGACATGAAAAATCAGACCCTCTGGGCTTTCAGTGTTAAGTATATTGGCGTTTTAGGACTAATATTTGCAGACTCTTATTTTACCGCGGTCTCCCCGGGTTTACTCGCCACGTGTCAGCAACAGGCACCAGACTGAGCCCACCATCCTACGCCCCACAGACTGTGTCCTCATCCCCGTTACCAGGCGTTCCTAGGCAGCATTAGAACTGTGGCCCACGGTTATTATTACTCATTATTTGCATCAGCCTAGAGCCCCCAGCAGAGATCTGGGTCCCATTGCGCTATGTGCTGGGCATACGCATAGTAAGAGAGAGCCCCTGCCCTGAACGGCTTCCAGGCTCAATAGACAAGACAGACAAAAGGGGATGTCCACACATTACATCACACATTTTTTGACGATTTTCAAGATCCACCCACCCCCTTGGAACACGGAAACCAACACGCAAAATTATGGAGCACCCACTCGTGTGTTATGTAGTTTCTGGATAGCCCCACAGGTGGGGCAGGAAATGGAGGCCAGGAGAGGGGGAGTCACTTGCCAAGGTCACCCAGATGTTTCATGACAGAGCGAGAAACAGAACCCAGATTTCCTGAGGTCCAGTCCAGGGCCCCAACCACTAGACCACACCGTCGCTCAGTGAAGCACCTTCTGGGAAAGGCCCTTTAAGGCCTTGCCTGCACACTGGAATTGCACCAGTTAAACTAAAATTGGTTTAAGAACTGATTTTGTTCAACAGGTGTAAGCCCTCAGGGATGCGCTTATCTCTCTTTCAAACCGGTTAGAGCTCTGGAAATTTACCAAAGCAAACTAAACCAACATAAACCAGGATTACATCAATTTAAGAATATCCCCATGGGATCTGAAATCAGCTTACCTGAATCAGGTTAAAATCAGAATAACTGTGTATGTGCACAGACCAAATTTCCCGACCACGGCCTTCTGGTCTGAGAATCCCAAGCGAGACAGGTGTCAGGCCACCTTTCCTCACTGCCTACCCCTAGAGATTGAAGGAGACATTTCTGTGATGCTCCCAAACCAGAGACCACTGACACAAGGGCTGTAGAAAAACAAGACTAATTGAGAACCAGGGGAAAAAATCATACGAAAACCAAAGAAATAATAAGCCGCCTGCATAACACGTCATCTGTCACTCTGCAAAGAGTCATTCAGAGCGGTATGACCCATGTCATTACAGGGAAGAAGGAAAATATGCCTGGCAGCATACCAGACAATGCCCCTTCCCTCCGGGCAAGTGTTCCCTGCAGACCTGACTGGCACCTCTGTCAGACTCTAGCTTTCTTGGATTTGCCCAGGTTATCACCATACCAGACACCCCTTGCCAAGGTATGCACTCAGCAGGGATGTCTCCACAGAGTGAATCCTTACTGCCTGCCTGCCTGCGGTTTTCACTATGGTGAGCTCTGCCCTGGGGCAAGCAGGGCTGGATTCCTGTTTTTCCCTCTGTCCCTTTGACATCTCAGTTCCCCTAGAAGCATCTCCACCTTCCTAGGGCCATCTGCTCTGTGCTCTACCCTAATGACCACGCTTCTGTACATCAGCCCAAATCCAGACCCCAGTCTGCCCTGCTCTAGATCTAATGGGACTCTAGATCATAGATGAGCTCCGGAGAGATTGATACCCATGTGCCACCGGGAGGAAACGTTAACCTGCCTTTGGAGGAGATGATAGAAGTCTGCACCTGTCATATACGGGTTCCCTTTGTACTGGAGTCTTGAGCAACATGAGAAAGTGACAAAGACTTATCTCCACCCTCTGCAAGGCCAGTGAATTACCAGTCTCATTGCCCAGCCAGCAGGATAAAAGATTCTCCACTGAAACCAAAATGACAAAGGGGAATCCTAGCAGATCATTCACAACAGCCCAGCTTCCTGGCCAGTGCAGGAGTGGTCCCTCCAGTGCTTTGCCTGGGTCAGCTTCAGAGCGACTCTGGGGATGGACCTTGCACTGCTGCCTGTGGGAGATGACGGTTCTCAAAGCTGGGTGCTGTGGCCTCACCTGCCTGGCAGCTAAAGCACTGAAGGGTCTCAAGCCATGAAATGGTATTTGGGTGCAATAACCAGAGGCACTGTCTGTGTGACGGCATCGCTGGGGAAGGAAATGCACAGGGCAGAGCGCTGCATTGTCCTAGGTAACGTCTGCTCTGCAAAACACACAGGAAGAGCCACACAGGGCGCACACTTCTCCCATGGGCCAAACTGCACAAGAACCACCACCTACTGCAAGCACCTTCCCCTGCACATGGGCACAACTCCTCCTGAGCCACAACCAAGCTGCACCCTGGGCTCTGAACACCCTCCCACTGTGGGGATGGCTGGGCCGCCTCGCACCCACGGCTGCAGGATCAGACCTCCACGTCGGGCACCCCTGCGAGGTCGGTACGGCTTGAGAGTGGTTACGTGAGGCACACGGGAGTTCTGAGTTCAGTGCAGCTTGTCTTGGTGTGCAACTGCCCTGCCCTGCCAGGGGAGTCCGTCTTCACCCTTATAAGGGAAAATCCCAGAGCGCTCTCCAGCGCTGGACAAGAGCCCGGGGCTGTGCGCTCCGACTGTACAATACCGCAGCTGGTGTTTTCGGTAAGGGGAGACCAGGCAGCCTGCACATGGGGTGACTTTGCTTTTTAGCAATGCTAGATTAGGCACCACATCGCTAACCGGCTGTCACCTTCAGGGGCCTCTCTGTGCAGACTCAGCTCCAGCAAAGGGACATTTTCCTCTCCCTCTCTGTCCCCCACACCTCTGCTGGGAGGTCCACCCAGCCTACCGGCCCTTCCGGGAGCCCGTTCCTTTCCCAGCATCGGTCAGAGCTGGGGCACCTCATCCCCCCACGCCACGTACTGGTTTCTTTTATTTGCCACATCAGAGGTGGGTGGGGTGAAGTCAATGGGAGCTTTGCCATTGACATCAGGGGGGCCAGGATTACAGCCCGGCACTTTAGGTTTCTGGGTTTCCCATTCCAACAGCGCAGCTCCGTTTCTGTAGGCCCTGGATCCAGAATTGTGACCCGGCCAGGATCACACAGGGAGTGTGGACTCTGCCAACCATGTCTGGAGCCGATGGAAGCACCATTCCATGCCCTTTATAACTGGCGTTGCTCATCTTAGTTCTGACATTACGATCTGTATGTCGAGTGGGCTAGTAATCTGGGCTTGGGGTCCTGGTAACTGACCTGGCGTGAGAGCTAATGCCGCTTCATTACCAAGGCAGCTGCTTTTTAATCTAATCCACCTTCAAACACAACTTCACGGGCAGAATCCCTCATCACTTAATGGTTAATAAGACCTTCTTTTCTCTCCCTCCTCCTTGTACATTTCCTGAGAAGCTCAGAGCCCCTTCTGCAGACAGAATTCTCATTCACATTGGCAAAATGACATTTCAGAATGGAAATCCAGAGAGGCTGCATCTAAAATTGAAGCAGCTTTGCAAATGGTTTCTGCAGCAATCACATCACCCTTCCATTCTTCCTTCATTCCTGGCGCCCTCTCCTTCCCCCGTTAACAACTATTTCACCTCTCACTACTGCGAATAGTGTACTTTCTCATTTCTCCTCCCCCACTGCCTTGGGCACCAGGGGGACCTCACACTGGGCAGTCTCCTAGAATACTGAATGGTGAAACCAAGCTGGTCCGGCTACAGCAGTGTGGCCTCTGCCACATAAACGGCAACGGGACAGGATGGCAACGGGACTCTCGGGCAATAGGTCCAGTTCAGAGCAGACTGGAGCACAGAGTGACTCGGGCTCTCAACTGAGGGCCAGTCGTGTACCAAGAGGAGGAGGAGTGACAACAGGACACAAAGCCTTTCACCGCTACTAGTTCCAGTGCAGCCCAGGGCAAAAAATGGACCCGTCGCGGTGTCACGGCGCACACGGAGTCGCAAGGACTGCCTGCTGCATGGGAGTTCTCGGATTCCTTCCAGATGGCCTAGCAGGAAACAGCACAATCCTGCAAACGCCAGGTCCTGTGTCAATCTGGGCGGGAAGGCAGCAACACCCCCCGGCCAAGAGGAGAGACTGGAGGGCAGGGACGTAGCACTTGCAGGGTGGGGTGAAACGACTGTGGGCTTCCATGTCTCACCAAGATCCCATTCCCATGCCGCTGAGACCACACAGACGTGGAAATTAGAGGAGAGGGTCGTGCTAGAACTACTGGGAAATCGCAGTCAGAGGCTGGACTCAGCAGCTGCAAGTCAATAATGTATATTTTGTTAAGCACTTCCTGACCATAAAATCCTATCCAGGTGCCCCTTCCCCGGAAGGGTCATTCGTGGTCCTCTTGCTCCTTTATTTTATGGACATTATGATTAAGTCGGGCGTGTGCGAGGGCATGCCATGAATGCAAGAAGCCAGGCCAGGAAGCTCATCATGGAGCAATGGAGCACAGTCTTGTCCTGGTGCCACTCAGAAGCCAGTCGAGCCAAGGCAGTGGAGAGGATCCTACTGGTCCATGTAGCTTTAATGGCGTCAAAGTTCTGAAATGCCAAGGTGGCAGCCAGCCCTGCTCAGCAGAGAGTGACGTGATGCAAGTGCCCCTCCACAATCCAGGCACTGACCTCCGCTAGCACCCTGCAGATGCCAGCCCCCCAAATGAGACCATGTTTGGGCTCCACACCGGCCGGTGCTGACTCTACACCGCTTGCAGAGTGCACTCCTCTCTGGAGATCCCAGAAGAGAATCCAGCAATCCCTTCTGCAACATGGCTCCACCATGTGCCCATGCCCCAGCTTGTGCAAAAGCCAGGAGCTAGCCCCAAACACCCTTTTGTTGCATCTGTTTTTGCAACCCTCCTGGTAAGTGGGTATTTCCAATTAGGAGAGGGGGAAAAAAGCCCAGAACATCTGCAGACCATCTGAGCTGAGATTCTGTGCAAGATGTGAAGACTCTGCTCTATTGAGGGGAACACCGGGACATTTCCACAGATGGATCACAATGCAAAGGGAGCCGCGCACTCTTCTGAAACTGGTATGTGGGACGGACAACCAGGCAGTGTCATCTAGTGATCAGTACAGGCAACTGGGCTATCAGGACTCCTGCATTATACCCTCAGTTCTGCCACTTTTTAAGCATGAATTATAATACAGTGGCCTGAGCACCTTCATAGGGGGAATGAGGTGCCTTATACATTAAACAATTATTATGGTGTTTGGAGAATTAAAATCAGAACCTTTCAGGTGCAGAGAAAAATTAAATTACTGGGTCCAAATTTAGGGGCAGTATCATCAATATGCAGCTTTTAAAATAGCCGCATGGTTACAAATTGTATCACAATCTGATTTTAATGGCTTCACCAAATGAGCTGGGGGTGGAGGGTTCCCCCGCACGACTGAGCAGGAGGCTCAGAGGAGTGGGCTGGGAGGTTCGGGCAATGCAAAAGGCAGGTGCCAGTTAAACTTGGCTGTGCTCCCTAGGCTCAGGTCCTGCAAAGGAATCCAAAGGGACAGAATTCACTGAGAATCCCTGCAGCTCCCTTTGCAGGACTGAGCCTTGATCATCTGGTGCAGGGGTGGCCAACCTCTGGCTCCGGAGCCACATGCGGCTCTTCACAAGTTACTATGCGGTTCCTTGTATAGGCACCGACTCCAGGGCTGGGGCTATAGGTGCCAACTTTCCAGTGTGCCGGGGGGTGCTCACTGCTCAATCCCTGGCTCTGCCACAGGCCCTGCCCCCACTCCACACCTTCCCGCCCCCTCCCCTGAGCCTGCAGTGCCCTCGCTCTCCCCGCTCCCGAGCCTCCTGCATGCCACAAAACAGCTGATTGGGACGCCCAGGGAGGGAGGGGAAGTGCCAGTGGGTGGGAGACGCTGGTGGGGCGGGGGTGCTGATGGGGGCTGCTGACATATTACTGTGGCTCTTTGGCAATGTACATTGGTAAATTCTGGCTCTGTCTCAGGCTCAGGTTGGCCACCCCTGGTCTGGTGCCTCCCTAAAACAGAGGTAAATGAAGCAGAACTTTTAGCACAAGCAGGGGTTTTTGGGCGGGGGGGGGGACTGTTAAGTGTAATTTACTGGGCACTAGCTGCTGAGAATGTTGCAGCCGTTATTACTGTGGGTGGAACAGAAACAGAGCCCAGAAGAGCTTGCTGCAGGTTTATGAAATAGAGAAAAATCAGTCCCACCCCGATCCTGGAGCGTGTTGTTTTCATTGCTGCTGTGGCTGGCACCCTGTCTAGCTGTTACTGCAAAGCCACAGACCAGCGTCTGGGGCAAAGCTGGACAGTTACTCAATGGCACTGGAAAGAGATGGCTACTTTCAGATGCTACTTTAAGGGTCTTCACACTAGACATGGTTTGAAGGAAGATGAGCAGGGCCCCACAGCTGAAAAAGTGACCAGTGCTTTTGGTTGCCCAATTTGAGATGCCTTAAAGGGGCCTGATATTTGGAAGGTGAGTGCTCAGCACTTTCTGAAGATCAGGTCCCCTTTGTGTGTCCCAAGTGGGCTACCCCAGAATGAAGACATCTAAAATCACGGGCCACTTCTGAAAACGTAGCCCCGGGTGCTTTCTGGGCATCCTGGTCTCTGGCTCCTGGGAAGAAAATCCCAGAGCATGTATATATAATCCAGCCCGAGTGTCGCCAGCTACCAAGCCCTGGTCCCTCAGGATCAGAGATCATGTTTACACATGGCGGGGTAGGGCTGGTGTGAGGCAGGAACTGGTATGCCACATAACTGAACCCTCACCAACTTGCAGCACTTCCGGCCACTGCAGCACTGGAGAACTCCACTCCCCAGCTCTGACCCCTGGATGACGGCTCAGCCAAGCCATGCCCTGTTCTGTATGATTACGATAAGGGATTACCATCATACTACACATACACACTTGAAAACATGCAATTTCCCTATTTGTGAACATGCTGAACATGGATTTCTTCGCACCTGGGAATCCATTCAAATCCGTACACTCTTGCTAAGTGGTGATTAGCACCTGGGACCCCTGTAGCAACCACCCTTGGAGCACTTAGTTTACTTAAAGCCATTTTCGCTCTCCAAAGCTCATGGGACACAGCTGAATTTTAGGAAATTTGCAAAGGTGAGAATTAGCAAAGGAAATTGCTCATTACTCAAGCATTTGCATGGAATATGGCAAGCAGATGTACACATCTTGTCGAACACACGTATTTCATAATGAGACTTTTTTAAAAACATCCAAGCATCTAACATCTAATCAGTAGGTTTTTGCAGGTGCCACTACGACTGTGTTTGCAGAGATGATACACACAGCTCCTGAACTGAGTTTCCAACTCAGTTCCAATTAACATGCAGATCTCCCAGCACACCCATATCCCGCCAGCTTCAATCTTCCAGAAACAGAGTCATGGTCAGACTATCAATAGCAGAGACAACAACATGGCCCAGAATTCTCTTCATGCAAATTGGCTGGGTCTGGGGAAGAGATGCAAAGACTTTTATTTTTTTAATTATTATTATTCATGCAAACTGCCACAACCAGAGAAACTGAACTCCCCAGGCAGTAGAATTTCTTTAAAACTTTTTTTTTGCAAGTCTGTTTGAAACACCATTGCTTTTGGGTTTTGTGGCTCCATGCAAGTCAGCGTAACCGCCGCTAGATGATCTGCACATGCCGACTGCAGCGGGTAAGGAGTTTGCATGCGTTCATATTTGGGTCAAGATCTGGTGCTGCCTTTTACTGGAGGCTTGCCAAGGAACACTTGTGGGAGCCATCCAGTCCCTCCTTGCCCCCCTCTATGGATACGCAGCCTAGACGTGGGGCTCGCAGATGCACGAAGCCCCCAAACAATTGCTGGATGCCTTTCGAGAGGCTATTTTGCATTGTGGGAACAACACTCCCAGAATTCTCTACTCTGCTGCAATGCCTCAGCATTTCTAAGGAGCGAGACAGAGGCTTGGGCAGCAACTCGGGAGGATTTCTACCCAACTGAAGGCATCAAACGCTTTGGTGTTTTGCACAGTGGAGCTGTTAAGCTGTGAGATGAATATTCAAAGGACCCCTTTAGATTTACAAAACCCTCCCTGGAGTTGCAGTCCCTTCCATCCTGCTCCTTTGAAGCGCTGTGATGTCAAAGCAGAGAGCACACTGGGAAAAGATGGGCCACTGAACGTCGTCTGCGGTGGCACTGGAAAGAAACAAAATGGATTAGGGAGTTGGGGAGCTGGGGGTGGAGGGAAATAGATGCTGGACTCCATATGGTGCTAAGTTATTTTCATTTACTTTAAAATTGAATTCCTACATGAAACGAAATGAAGGAACCTCTTAGGATACCAGGCCATTCACAGCTATTGCACTGGGACTAAGCTCAGACATAGTAACCTGCTGGAATGCCACGTGCCATGCATTTTTATACCAGCACACGCCCCTGTTCCTGTTTAGGGTGGATGCACGCAGTTTCCAGGGTCAGTTTCTGCCCTGAGGCACACAGTTGCTTTGATCAATGATGCAGGCTGAGACGCCGTATCTGAGATCCACGCTATGGTACACCCAGCACAGCAGGCAGGCTGGCATCCCAAATCAGAAACAGGACTTCAGCCTAGTTTGGATGATTAGTCTTGTTTGTATCAGGGTAGCTCCCAGTGATCGACTGGGAATGGGGCTCTTTGTGCTAGCAGCTGTACAGACAGAGTCAGAGAGTCCCTGCCCCAAGGAGCTTACAATGTAAATAGACAAGATAGACACAGACGCGGAAAGAGATAGAACATACACAACATTGGGCAGCAAACACTATGGCAGTGTGTGACCCAAGAACCCCTCCCTGCCAGCTGGCCAGGGGGTTACAGGAATGTCCTGACTCTGGTCGGTACATACCGGTTTACCAAAGAATGTCATGCCAAGTCACATGAATGTCATGTGAGGTCTCATATGACAACCAGGGTCATTATGTATAGAGACTAGGTAAGGAGTTATGTGTACGTCTGCGTGGACAGAGGGGATCCCTGCCGAGCGCGCTCTGTACTTAGACTCCAGGGCGTGGGGGCACGCTAGGGAATCGGCTCCTCCTGCCGGACAATCAGAGGCACGGTACAGAAAGCAGTCTTAGTTTAAAAAAAAGCACATCCCATTCTCCCAGCAAGTTGTGAGGAAGAGACCATCTCCAGAATGGAGCAGCAGCGTACGGCCCACCGTGCCACAGCCAGGGAACTGGTCCTTTTCCTCAGCCCACCGCAGCAGCCCGTGTGTCTCCCCACTTCACCCCAAAGATCTGGACTTTGGAACCAGCTTCTACTGAAGGCACCCAACAATTCCTTTGGTGCTGAGCGGCTCCAATTCCCATCACAACTGCCAGACAATTTTTAAATGCTGTTCTCCTAAACTTAGTTTTAAGGGTTTTAATTGGTTAATCTAAACTCTACAAATCCACAAAATACTCACATTAGCAATAAACCAAACTCAGTGCGGTATATAGCACTGCTACCTGCATACACACCCCAGGAGCAGGTGCTTTAGAGAGACAGATACATGTAGATTAACTCTTCATGTAACCAAATCTGCCTCCAATGAAAGATGTAAGAAGCAACGGCACAGAAGACTCAGAATTCATGGCTCTGGATCTCTTCACAGCTTTTCACACATTAGCTCATTAATTAAAGCCTTAAGAATTAAACCAGATACATGGATTAACTCGGCTCATAATTAAATTGACAAATCAAAAGCTTCTAAGAAAAACCCATTTAGGCGCCAACAAAAAAATCAAATCTGGCTTCACAACAAATCTGAAGACTGCCAGTTAAATCAGAATACCAAGCCTTGTTCGTTAACTTTATTACTGCTCCAGCATCTCTCTTTAATCAAACATATGTTCAGCATTATGTTCCAGGTAACTCTATGGCCTGAGCCTTCCGCGTGGCCATTGTCCAAGCTGTTTCCAGTTAAATTCCATCAAATGCAAAAAAGAAAAAAGTTATGTTCATGCAATAAGCTGGTTGAGGTTTTTCATGAGCCAGGGTCAGGAAGTCCCGGTGCCCTTGCACATATGTGGAATTTTGTGTTTCTGGATCTGTTGCTAACTTTAATGCGTTAGTAGACATGTACGACGTGCCCAATTACACGAGACGTGGGAGCTCAGCATCAAATTTTCAGATTTCTGTGCACATTAAATCACCCCATTTTAATTCCATTTGCATTCGGACGTGCAGGCATTTCTATTGTCTGAAAACGAGAGCTGCTGCAGCCGCTGGTTTAGAGCACAGGTGTGAACGTGCAGTCCAGCATTTCCAAGTGCACTGGCTTGGGGGGGGGGGGGAGAGAGGGTTGAAAAGCGGACACAAGGGAAATAGACCCACAGCTCATGGACACTGCAAACGCCTCTTTTCTGTGTATGAGCGGACGATGGTGAGCTCTGGTGGTGGGGCCCACAGAGAGAACACGGCACCAGCGAGGACTGCTAGCTACCAGCGTTCTTCTGTAACTACACCGGGAGAGAGCTGTGTGGAGGAGGGCTCTAATCCCACCTCCCCATGCACGTGCTATTTACCCAGCAACTGTCTGCAGACACAGCTTCTTCACAGGCTGCCTGTTGCACCCAAAGTTTGCAGCACCAGGGTGCTGGGCACCCCCCGACACTGAAGTGCTGTCATCTGCTGGGCATCTCCTGCCCCTTCTCCTACCTCTTGAGGATGGCATCAGAAGAGAGACTTCAAGGGAGACGTGGCTGCCTGAGGTACAAGGAGGCTCAAGAGCTGTGAGCAAGATCCTCAATCATCTCCATTATTTCCTGGCTCGTCGGAACAGAGTGAACAGAAGGAAAACACACCAAATAGAAACCCAGAGTTTATCCTGGGATGATTGATTTCCCTGTCAGAGTAGAGCCAGGACAGCAGGGGAAGAAGGAAGTTAGCACAACCACTGTACATCTGCTACTGCCATTAGCATGGCAGTGCCTTGTCCATGAGAACTGGGGCAGTCAGCCGAAAAGTTGGGGGCGGCGTTATGGCTGCTGCTGCTGCATCTGTTTCGGATGAAGCAGGGAAAATGCCAGATTTCATGACTTTGCTTTAAAGCCCTCGAGTATCCTACATCTGTGTTGGCAGCTTGTTAATGAATGAAAATGTGGGTGCGTTTGCAAGACCCACGGAAGAAGAAAACAAGAAAAGGTGCACGAATGGCATAGGTGAGAGAGGCTAAGGAGGGTTGGGGCAGCTGCTGAGCTAATGACCAGTAACAATAGCTCCCTCTGCCAGAGGTAACAGCACAGGGACAATATTCTATCTGGTTGCAAACCTCACTACTACTGCAACATTATGCGTGCACTAGATTTGGGCGTTTTTGTGGGGCGGGGCTGTTCTGTTTTGCAGGCAAACCTACACAGAAGCAGTATCCTCGTGCAATGCAGAAGGGGAAATTATCATCATCGTGGTTTGTGATTTGTATCGTGGTGCCCCCTAGGAGCCCCAGTCATGGAGCAAGACTCCAGCGTGCGAGGCGTTGCTCACAGAACAGACAATCCTTGCCCCAAAGAGCCTGCATCCTAAGTACCCTCCTTTCATATTAATGTCCTTCAGCAGGAGCGTCGCATGCCCACACAAGAGAACACTGGCAAACGGGCCGTGTTCCAAAGGGTGAATCGTCTCTCGCCAGTGGGCAGAACCCATGACTGTCAATGGAGGAGCCACACACTCAGCTAACAGTTAAGATTAATTTTGCTTTAATGCTCTAGCTCAAAGCAGACGACAGCACCAGGCTGCTTGGGCGATTTAGCATGTGCTGAAACTAATTAATTTATATGGAGATAATTTATTTAACCTGAAACTAATTAAAGCAATCAGTGATCCAGGAGGAGCAAGATCTAATAGCCATTTTTAAGCAACTGGATTGAGTTGCCTCTCCTGGTTCTCCATTGAAGCACATTGAAGTTGTAGGCACAGCAGGTGTTACTGACTCTAGGTAAAAAGCCAGGAGATGATTTGTAATTTACAGATGCTTCCCCCCTTCTGCGGTCACTGATCTAGCACGATCAAGAAGGGGCTGCTTCAGTTTATGTGCAAACCACGAATATGACTGTTTTTGCTGTCCCTTAGCACTAGTGGAGCAGATGCATGGGGGCACCCAAGCACGTTCACAACCCTGGAAGATACACTGCTAATCCTTCTAGAAAACAAGAAAAAGTCTTCAAATACCAACCCAGGTGGAAAACAACAGCATGTCAAGCATCGGCCTCATTTGCTTTGCCGAGAGCAGATAAGCATTAGTGAGAGAATCAACCCCCAGGCAGAGCAATCCCATTGGAAACACCGACTCTCAGATCTCCAGCTACGGGTGACCTGAAACGGTGCTGAACTGAGAAAGGAAACGCAGGGGAAGAACACATGAATTTGCTGGTCTGCCATTGCCAGTTTCTCTCCGAGAGCGCACAAATGGAACGGGAAGATTGCTCCTGGTCTCTGAAAGGGAAGCAGCCACAACTGATTCCGACACTCAAAGGCCAGATTATAACCAGCCACTGCATAAAGAGAGGCTAAGGTTGTCTGCGCCTCCCCAGACAGAACAGGGAGGCCAGGCCCCAGCCCTGCACCATCTGCCAGCAAAGCCTCATTAGCCACAGAGAGACGTACATCGTGCACCCCCGGGAAGGGGACATAGCAGCAACCCCAGCCACACTATGCCGGAGTTATTGGCAGAGGCGCACAGATTAAATGCAGGGGACTTTAGCAGCCATGCTTCAGGCAAGTTCCATTGTTTACATTGGGGGAGAGGAGGGAAGAGTAATAGACCAGCCTTGCTCGAGTCGGGCAGCCCAGCTCCAACCCTGCAGAGAGTTAGCACT
Source organism: Mauremys reevesii (assembly GCF_016161935.1). NCBI lineage: Eukaryota > Metazoa > Chordata > Testudines > Geoemydidae > Mauremys > Mauremys reevesii. Next base: position 81,983,970 of record NC_052632.1, on the reverse strand, counting down.
GCAGTTCCTGTAACCCTCATGTTTCGTTTGTTGGCATTTCACATGCACATGGATTAGAGCACAGGGAAGCGAGGGGCAGGTTGCTTCTCTGATCACAGAGTCCTTGGAGGGGATGACAAAGTGAAAAACCTTTACCACTAGTTTGCAGCAGGCAAGTCTGCGTTGGAGGAACCCTCACGCTGGGCGGGGTTCACTTTTGGAGTCAGCTGCAACGTGTGTGGCTTCCTGGAGAAAACACTCAACTCTTGGGGGAGGATCCTTCTAGGTCTTGGTCCAGTTCCTAGCACACAAGGATCCCAGTCCTGACCGGGGCTCTGTAAGCTACGGTTCTATAAATATTAAACAGTGTTAACAGCAGATCAAGCTGAGCTGAAGGCCTCGCCCCAGGCATGGGTACCAACCAATACAGTCGGTGCCAGTAAAATGCTTGTGACAGCAACTGCCTGCACTGGGAGATCCCATAAAGAACAAGACATTCCATCTCGCTAGGTATCTAAACCACGTTTGTATTAGTGGCCCTTCTGACGGCTGTTTGCTGCTGCACCTTTTCACCTAGTGCTGACAAAAGGCAGATTGCACAGGAGAAGTGGGATATTTTCTATTGTGCATCTCCTGTTAGACTGTTCCAGAGAGAAGCTTACCGTGGAAGTGCACACAGCAAGTGCTGACATGGGAGCTCCCCTAAAATGGCTTCTTTTAAGTTAATACCAGAATGGGCTATTGGGTCATCTGGCAAGCCCCCAAAAGAGAGGATTCTGCACAAAACCTGCTCGCTAAAAACCCTGAAGAAGTTTTCCATTACACACCCTCCCTCTCCCCTCATAGCGTGCTGATGTTCACACCTCAATATCCTGCCCAATTTCATTTAAATACCAAAAGGAAGTCGGTCCGACGCAGAGGCAGGCCAATCTCCCTGCCAAATTCCAGCTCCTAAAAGCAAACCCTGCTCTGTTAGGTCCGCGTAACTCACCTGGTTTATACTGCTGCAATTGACTTTATCTGGCCCCCAAACGGGTGAGAACGCCGTAGAGGAGACATGGGCTCTAGGGGGATACTCTGGCTCTGCACACACGTGGAAGGCAGGGCAGCTCACAGAGAAGGCCCTACAAGCATTCAGAGATAGAGTCTGAAGCTGTATGAGAAGATTTTATTGTGGACAATCCCCCTGGCAGGTCACACACTCAGCCACCCTCCAAGAGCTAAGCCAATCAGAGCGCGAACGTGGGGAGGGGGGAACAGTTATAAGTGCAGGAGTTAAAGACAGCAGTGGACTTAGCTGTTGATTAAGTCAAGGCCATAAAATGGGTGTGTGTGCTACGAGGGCAGAGTCCCAATCCCTCTCCCATGTCAGACACAGGCTGGTGCTATTCCTCAGTTAGGATAACATCTCATCCTTTGCAAGAGAGCTGGGAGGTTACAGAATTAGCAATTAGTTGCTTTACACTGGGATTCGGTCGGTTAGAGAGAGAACTGAGGCAGAGCTCAGCAAAGCAAAGGTTTATCAAGTCTCGCCTGACAGCTGGGCTTATCGGGAGAAGACAAAGCCCTGTAGAGCAAGCGCCTTTTCGGGAGCCAGGGAATGGATCCCAACTCCTGTCCCAGGGCGCATGCAGGCTACCGACTGCTGTCTCATCAGCAGCCAGGAGGAGCGGTCCACTGTGCAGGCAAGGGCTCCCTGCTGCTAGCTCTCTGTTCTCTGACAGGGCGCAGACTGTTTGAAAGCTCTGAGATGCTGCCATGCGTCTCAGGTGCCGAGGACGGAGACACACTACATGGTGTGGCCATGCTATCAAGACTGAGAAATCATCTCCGAGACGATCCGAAGGGAACGCGTTTGGATGTGTGCACTAAAATGGAGAGGTATAGACTGTTACGTTGGAACTAGATCTTCAAATATATGAAACAGCAACAAAATGGGGAAATCTGTACAAAGAAACCAGTAGATTTACTGCCTAACTCCTTTTGTTTCAAAGCCATTCACAGGATTCCAAATACTATTTACAAGGTTTTATGATATTTATAATGTTTTCTGTGTGCATTAAATGTATGTTTGGCTAGGAAACAGTATGGTGCTCTCTCTTTGAAGCTGACTGGGCACTGTTAGCACCTGTTTATCAGGGTTTTACAGACAATAGCCCTTAACTTTCAGAAAAGTCCTCACCGAGAAAAGGAGTGAAAGGAAGTTGTATGTAATATTGCCCCAAGCCCCCTCTCCCTTGCTACCTCAGCATTGTCCTCTGAGCATTACTCCCTAAAATAAAAGTAATACAATAGCCAACCACATTATTTTCAACACTGTGGAGAAAAATCAAGTGAAGAGAGAGTTCACTTCCTGGCTGAGATCCTCATTTGGCCGGGTTTCAGCAGGGGGCACATTTTTATAGCAGAGCAAAAAACCAGAGAACATAGAATTTTCTACTAGAAATGCAGGGAGCCATAATAGCAGCAATGTGGATGGCTTCTCTCTGCCAGGGTCCTAATTTGGTCTTAGGACATAAGAACAGCCACACTGGGTCAGACAAGTGGTCCAGCTAACCCAGTATCCTGTCTGCCGACAGTGGCCAATGCCAGGTGCCCCAGAGGGAATGAACAGAACAGGGCATTTTCGAGTGATCCTCCATGAACTTATCTAATTCTCTTTTGAATCCAGTTATACTTTTGGCCTTCACAACATCCCCTGACAATGGAGTTCTGCAGATTGACGGTGTGTTGTGTGAAGAAGTACTCCCTGATGTTTGTTTAAACCTGCCGCCTGTTAATTTCATGGGGTGTCCCCAGGTTCTTGTGTTATGTGGGAGTAAGTAACTTTTTCCTAGTCACTTTTGCCCACCATTCATGATTTTATAGACCCCCATCTTATCCCCCCGTTAGTCGTCTCTTTTCTAAACTGAACAGTCCCAGTCTTTTTAATCTCTCCTCATACGGAAGTGGTTCCATGCCCCTCATCATTTTTATTGCCCTTCTCTGCACCTTTTCCACTTCCAATACATCTTCTCTGGGATGGAGGAACCAGAACTGCACACAGCTTTCCACATGTGGGCGTACCAGGGGTTGATATAGTATCTTTATGATATTTTCTGTCTTAGTATCCATCCCTTTCCTAATGGTTCCCAACACTATTAGCCTTTTTTTTTTTTTTTGACTGCTGCTTCACACTGAACAGATGTTTTCACAGAATTATATATGATGATTCCAAGATCTTTTTTGAGTGGCAACAGCTAATTTAGACCCCAACATTCTATATGCATAGTTGGGATTATGTTTTCCAATGTGCATTACTTTGCATTTATCAACATTGAATTTCATCTGCCATTCTCTTGTCCAGTCACCCAGTCTTGTGAGATCCCTTTATAACTCTTCACAGTCCGCGTTGGACTTAACTATACTGAGTAATTTTGTATCATCTGCAAACTTTGCCACCTCACTGTTTACCCCTTTTTCCAGATCATTTATGAATATGTTGAATAGGACTGGTCTCACTACAGACCCTCAAGGAGACACCAACATTTACCTCTCTCCATTCTGAAAACTGACCATTTATTCCTACCCTTTGTGTCCTATCTTTTAACCAGCTACCAATCCATGAGAGGACCTTCCCTCTTACCCCATGACTGTTTACTTTGCTTAAGAACCGTTGGTGTGGGACCTTGTCAAAGGCTTTCTGAAAGTCCAAGCACACTATATCCACTGGATCACTCTTGTCCACCTGTTTGTTGACACCCCGAAAGAATTCTAACATTGATGAGACCCTCCTGCTTCTGATGTACTTAAAAAACAGAGGGTTTTGGGGTTGTTTTGGGGGGGGGTGTCTTTTTTTTTTGTTGCTGTTTTTGTCTCTTAAGCTAGTTGTTCTTCAGATTCTTTTGTGGCCTGGCTAACTACTTTTACACTTGATTTGCCAGAGTTTATGCTCCTTTCTATTTCCCACAGTAGGATCTGACTTCCAATTTTTAACAGATGCCTTTTTGCCTGTAAATGCCTCTTTTACTCTGCTATTTAGCCAGGGGTCCTTTTTTGGAGGGGGGTGTCCTCTGAGTGTTTTTTTTTTATTTGGGGTATATGTTTAATTTGAGCTTCTCTTATAGGGCTTTTAAGATGTTTCCATGCAGTTTGCAGACATATCACTCGTGTGACTGTTCTTTTTAATTTCCATTTAACTGGCCTCCTCATTATTGTGTAGTTCCCCTTTTTGAAGTTAAATGCTCCTGTGGTGGGTTCCTCTGGTATTTTCCCCCCTACAAGGATGTTATGTTTAATTACATTATGGTCGCTATTGCCAAGTGGTTGAGCTCTATTCACCTCTTGGACCAGATCCTATGCTCCACTTAGGACTAAATCAATAAGTCTTCTCTGCGCAGTGACCACCACTCTGTCTTTGCAAGGTGTATTCTACTACCCACCTGGCTATTCTAGCTTCTGTATCTGGACTTTCCCCCAATAACTTTGGCCTGGGCTGAATAATCCTGAAATAGTGTCTCCCTCTTCAGAGGTCCCTCTTTGAGCTGCTGTGTGACATCTAACACTCCCTCCAGGTTCCTAACCAGCATTTGGGAACAACCAGTTGAAGAACCTGCCCTGTGAAGAATCCATCCTGGTGACCCGAGTGCATGCTGGGACAGAGTTTGGGGAGTTCAGAAAGCACAGTGTGGATACCCATGCAGAGCAGACAGCCAGTAAAGCTTACAGCATAATTACTTACTTCATTATGGAGTCTCCATGCTCCCAGTAACCTGGGGAACATTCAGTATCTGCCTACCTGTGCTCCCCATGCTGATGAAGTCCTACACCAAATCAAGTCAATGGCAAAATTCCTATTGACTTCAATTTGATCCACCAACTCTGAAGCCAGAGAAAACCAGAGGGAGGAAAGAGCAGAAGGTGAGGAGTTTGCTAGTCTGGACTCTTGCAATGGCTATGTCCTTTCATCATGATTGGAGCTGTATAATAAGCAGAATCACAAACCCCTTCACTAACCCCAATGCCTCTTTAATACTTGTTACAAGGAAGAAATAAATCCCATGTGACCTTTTCCCCCATGCATGTTGAGCTGAGGTTTCAAAGGGACTCGGGTAAGTCTGGCCTGCCTCAGAGAGCACAAAAATATTAGCTAAGAACTACCTCAGATGAAAGAAACATTAAGTAAATAATAACAACCCCCTCCAACTGTCAATGTACCCCAATCCGACAAATGGATCCCTGGAAAATACAAGGGGGCCTTTCACTGAGAAATCATTCCCAGGACATTAGATCGTATGCAGTAGGCCCCTCCAGGGTCATCTTAAAGTGTTGTACAAGTTTATCAAGCAGGAGGTGAGCAGGGTTTGCATCAAGCCGTGCTCCTCACAAGATTGCGGGTTTGCAGAATGATTACAGGAATGCCTGGTCCGGAAGGCAAAATAAAGACAGAGGAATGTGCCCATTTCCTTCCTGACACAGGTGTACAGTTTGCTCAGCACTCTAATTAATGACCCAAAATCCATTTAGGCTGAGAGCCCCAGGGTATTGCAAACCTCATTTAGAAAAGCATCCCACACGCAGTATTGATTCTTAGTGTAATACCTGCCTTCCAGTTATCTAGCACAAACTGTTCCATCACATAGAAAAACACTCCATTCTCTTTTGGAAGCCAGGCGGGCTGCCAAATCCTTTCTGATTGGCAGGGCACCAGGCCTGCTTTGTAGCACAGATGATGTTATATAGAATGTGTAAATTTGGGGATTGACTCATGTGAGCTGGAGCTCTACGTTGGGAACAAATGAGGCACACAGGGCCAGATCATTAACCGGAGTAAGGGAGCAGAGCTCCACTGACTACAGTTGAGATGCACCAATTAACAGCCGTGAGGATCTGGCCTGTAAAACTCCATTTGTGCATCTGTCCCAGCATTTGGCCTTTGTGCTCGAGACTGCCAACTGCGAGGGGGTTTAGTCACAACACGATCATCTGTTTCAGCAGAACGCGTGCACCAGCCCATTCCATAGAGGCCACCGAATGATGGGGAGATGCGAAGACAGCTCAAATAGCCTCAAAGCCATTCTCTGTTAAAACTAGTAACCGTGCTGGGGGTGGGGTGGGGGGGGAAATCAGTGGCTGGGTACCCCACTTCCAGTGCCTTGAATCCATTCAGTTCCTTTTGTGTCCCGCTCCCCGCCCCGCGTTAGGGAAAGAAGAATTACTGCGCAGTAGGTGCTGATTCGCAATCTGGTCGGGGATTGGCAGATCTGAATGTGCTAGACTTGCCATCTGCAATTAGTAAATACTAGGTGTAAAAAGGGACTGAAATTGCAAGACACACAGGGAGGGGCAGAGAGAGAGGGAGAGGAACAAAGCAAGGTAGAAAATGGCCAAAATGTCAGACATTAAATATGTATCATTAAAACAGGAAACTGACAGGGTTTTTTTGTCTAATCCTCCAATGCTGAATTATTTATAGCATCTATGTGGAAACCTGGCACGTTGGTACAGCGCGGAGAGTGTGATAACAACTCGGCATGAACATATGATCCCCTTCGAGGTTATCCCCTGCCTGCAGACGGCCTGTCTGCGCGGAGAGGCCAGCGATCTGTGACCAGAAGTCATAGTATCTCCCTGCCAACGAGTTGTAGCACGGTTATCGGGCTGCCAACTTTCTAATCACACAAAACCGAACACCCCTGCCCCTTCTCTGAGGCCCCACCCCCTGCTCGCTCCATCACTCACTCTCCCCCACCCTCACTCACTTTCACCGGGCTGGGGCAGGGGGTTGGGGTGTGGGCAGGGTGTGGACTCCTGGAGGGATTTGGGGTGCAAGAAGGGGCTCTGGAGTGTGGGAGGGGGTATGGGCTCTGGGGTAGGGCCAGGGATGCAGGAGGGGACTAGGGGGTTGGGGTGCAGGGGGAGGGTGAAGGCTCCAGCTAGGGGTGCAGGCTCTAGGGTGGGAGTGGGGATGAGGAGGGTGCAAGAGGGGGCCCAGGGCTGGGGCAGGGCTGCGCGGTCCCAGCAGCGCTTACTGCAGCTCCCGGATGCGACCGCAAAGTCCCTGCAGCCCCTAGGCACATGGGTGGCCAGGGAGGCTCCGCACGCTGCCCTCGCAACTGCAGGGGCCACCGCCACAGCTCCTATTGGTCGCAGCTCCCAGCCAATGGGAGCTGCAGAGCCAGCACTAGGGCAGGGGCAGCACGTGGAGCCTCTCTGGCTCCCCATGCACCATGGGGCCGCAGGGACCTGGCAGCCACTTCCAGGAGCCGCAGGGAGCCTGCCTTAGCCTTGGGCTCCCGCTACACTGCCGACCAGACTTTTAATGGCCTGGTCAGTGGTGCCGACCGGAGCCACCAGGGTCCCTTTTTGACCGGGCGTTCCTGTCGAAAACCGGATGCCTGGCAACCCTAGCTGGATAGAGGAGATGATGTTGTGGCTAGAACAGAACCTGCCAGATCCCAAACCTAGGGCTTTGCTCACAGAGTCAGAGGAGCAGAAGAAACATGCTGAGCAGAGTCAGCCTCAGTTCACACCTCCAATCCCTCCTCACCCCCTAGACTCTCAAGAGGGCTAGCGCCTGAAACCAGAGTCACCACACAGGCAGTTCCACAGGCTCATGTCGCTGCAACCTGAAACACGGACCACTGCAAGCTAAAGGATCCATCCCTGGTGACACACAGTGGGCGACATTTTCATCCTCTCTCTAGATTTCCATCCCATGCTCTCTGACCTGGGTCCAGTCATCGCTTGCATTTCATCCGCAAAGCTTTCCCAGCGGTCTCGTAACATCTGGCCTTGGGGAGGCAGCATGGTCTAGCAGAGAGAAGACTGAACTAGACTCAAGGCCTGGGTTCTACCCTTAACTCTGCCCACCTGTGGAGACCTTTCCTCTCTCACCCTTTGCCTGCTTGTCTATTTAGACTGAGCTCTTAGTGACTGCATGTCACTCACCCAGCACCGGGGGTGCCCGATACCAAGTGAGGCCCGTAGACACTACCATTACACAAATGACCTCTGACTGTCAGCACATCATCGTATGCAAACGTCCAGCCAAACACGAAGCAAGGAAAGCAAGCAGCTTATTCATCTGCTCTCACCACAGCCCGGTAAGGTGTCATTCCGCTGGGCTTTTCAAGAGACACCAGCTAATCGTTCGGTCAAGGCAGACACCTGGACTAGGACGCAGGTTCAAGGATTACAGATGCGTTTTGCCTTGCGTAGACCTCTGGGGATAGGCAGCAAATAAGCTTTGTACACATGCTACCCTGGCAGTGCCGGAGCTTCGGATACGAAGGCAACAGAAGTAAAGGGGCCATCGGCAAAACACCCCCACAAAACAAACAAGGCATCCTGGGAAAGGAGGCAGAAAGGATGTAGAAGAGTCAAATCCCTTTTGTTTAAGTCTTTGCCCAACTTGCATGAAGCAGAGGCAGCCAACAATGACCCAGACCACTTCTCCTCTATTTACATCCCTCCATGGACTTGCGCCTGCCAGCCCCATAGACGTCGTCTGGCCCTGTTCCCCTCCCCTCTTCCAGGCTCAGCCTCCCCTCTAGCCCTTTGTTCAGAGTACCCTACACTGGGGTCAGAGGTGTGAATGCAGCCGGGAGAGACCCATGAGAGGTGGCTTTATTCTAGCTAGCTAAACAACAACGGCAGCAATGCAGTTCCCTGCCTTAATGAGCTTAGAATCTAATTCAGACAGCTACAGTACCCGGGGGAACGGATCCACAAGCAGGAGGCCAGAGCACTGGAGTCAGCAGGGAGATCAGCCCCAGGCGGGCTCATGAGAGAAGCAAAGGAGGAGAAGGCGCATAAACCTATGAGGTGAGCGGTAGAGGGGGGTGAGGGAGACAGAGGAACCCGTGGGGAGCGGGTCTGCAGGGGCAGCAGGAGACAGCAAGAGCAGTGAGGCTGCAGACAGCTGCGATCACACGCAGGAGGAGCGTATAAACCTGATGCAGAAGGGGATTCGTGGGCCACCGATAGCAACAGGAAAGGGTCAGGGCTGCAGGGGAGGAGAGGTGTTCTGCAACAGCTACAACGGAGTCACAGGCTTCCGCCGGACTGGACACCTTGCCCAGGATCACTTGGGTCTCCCATTACAGGTTTGCAACAGCAGCAGTTAGTGAAGACTAAAACGAGACAAAGTAAAGTCCCATCTCCATGTGTGATTCGGTCCTGGTCCTCTCTGCTGAGTTGCAGCAATAAATGGCCTTAACTGAGCTGTTCTGCTGAGAGCAGAATTTGATTGTATAGTTTGTCGGCTAGCCAGAGGTGCTAGCCAGTTTCTAAGGCTAGGCTGAAACCCAATTGATGCCCTGTGCATTTCACAGAATACATACATCAGGGAACCTCTCTCACCCCATAAGCAGCTGTTAAAACATACATGTATGAAAGCCCCCTAGTTTGCAATTCATCAAGCTGAATACCTCAATCAATTAGCCTGGGATTTCAAGCAAATTTTAAGAAGCTAACAGTTTCCCCGGTAATGCCACAGATATCAGAGGCTTCCAAATCCACCTGCTGTATATATGGAGCCTTGACTACTGCCCCAGTGACAAGAGAAGCGACCATTTTGCAGGGCTAGCTTTTGGCTCCACTTTCTCCCTACCACATGCGCACAGCCTTTCTTTATATTGTGCGCAGCGACCGTGCTATCAATCCAGGGCCCCTTTGCACACGTTCAAAATTCCTCCTACTCCAATGCCTCCCAACTGCTCTGAGAATTCAAAGTCAAAGTCACGGGGCAGCAGCGCCCACTTGTTGCTTATTGGGTCCTGCTGAATATGACGATCAATGCCCTGTGCTCTTAACGACCGCGTGTCTGAATGCATCCAGGAAAGGTGGCCTTTTCCCTCAGCCACCTGAAGCAGCACTTCACTTGGTGCCACAGTGCTCGGGAAGGAGTGTTACCCAGAGGCCTTGGAGACTGAGACGGTTTTAACCAGAGTAAAACTCTCCAAATGACCCATTTCTGGGCTCAGTGACAACGTTTCCTGTTGGTTCTGGGACATCTGCTTGCTAGTGGGGACAGCATTCGGCTGACTCCCTGATCAGACGCATACTGAGCCGTGAGTTTCCATAGCCAAAATTCTCCTCCTCCTAGGGGTTGCTCCTGGAGAAAAGAAACCTGCATCTGACGAAGTGGGTATTCACCCACGAAAGCTCATGTTCCAATACGTCTGTTAGTCTATACGGTGCCACAGGACTCTTTGCAGCTTTTAAAAAAGGGGAGAGCGCGAGGTGCATAGAGAGATCAGCCGCAGAGCAGATACACACGGGAAATATGCCACAAGCCAGAGAGAGGAACAGCACCATTAGGTGCTCACCAACCACCTCCCACGACCACCTGTGTAACCCATTTTGGCACAAACCACCAGAAAGCCAAAGAAGGAAGGTGTCCTTAAGGAGAACGATGAGACGGGTACAGGACGGAAGCACCAAACCCACTAATACAACATCACAGCCTGATTTTCACCCCGCCACCCTCCTCTGTGCCTTCTTTCGGGTACAGGAACAATTAACAATCGAGCTGCAAAGAGCCAAGAGGCATCACCTCGCCAGGAGCAGAAAGCTGACACGACAGAGAGCAGGACCATGCAGGCTAATGGACTAAAGAATTGTTCCTTTCTGTCACTTGCATCACACCCAGTATGAAGGATTGATCAGAAGCCATCAGCCCGACCCAGGAACTGATGGAGCACGTCTGGCCTTAAAACAAAGAGCAGTCCCCATCGTTTTCAGAGAGACTCTCTGGGTCGGCAGGAGCTGATTTAGAACATATGAATTCATGCTAAGAAGAATGGAAAGGAAGAGCAAGAAGCAGGGATTTTATAAGGAAACTGTATCGTTTGAATCAAAATTCATTCAGCAAAATAATTCATACATGAGAATGAGCATTTGAGGTAGGAAGTGAGCCAGAAGAACGGACAGAGACTTGAGTTCAGACGGTAGAAACCAGTCCTATAGCAAACGGAGCACGTGCAGCAAGAAGCAGCGTCAGGGGCCAACTGCTGGAATTATTAATAATATTAGAAATTATTAATATGGGAAACCACCAGACAGCAGTTTAACCATCAATTCCTTTATTAAATCTAAAGGCCAAATGGTATGTTTACAATTGCCCTAAACATGCCCCCAAAGCCTAAACAATAAGCAATTTACTGCATCCAAACTCTAAAAAACATTTATAAGCATTCAGTGAAGAGACTTACAAACAGGCTAAAGCCAGTGGTGCTTAGCCCCCCCGCCGGTCAGCTCCCACCTGCTCAGGCTGGTCTGAGCAATGAAACCTTGAAGAGTTTACTTTTTATGCCCTTTAACAAACAGCTGATGTCATTTGCCTATTACCAACTTCAGCTAAAAACCAAGGCTCAGACAGTTCGCCCTTTTTTCCTGTCTCAATCCAGACAAGATTTACAACCTCCCTTCTCCCCAAGGCTTTTCCTTCCTGCCTCTTCCCCTCCTTCTGGCCGACCAACCGTTTTTCCTTTGCACCTGGGTTTACATAGGAGCTATACTGGTATGTGGGCTGGCAAGCACCATATTGATTCATTTCAAGACTGATTCTTTGTCTGATTTAAAACCATCTGCAGTCACCCCTATCAGTCAGGGGCCTTTTCAGAAACTTCCCCTTATTTCATTGGTTATTCTGTGAACCAGACATCCTCCCTACTCCATTCCTCCTGGCCCTACAACTCCATGTTCAAGGCCTTCCTTCGGCTAGCTAGCCAGGGCCTCTCTCTACAGAACGTATATTTCCTTAACCGAACTCTAATTCTTTAATTTCATATTTATCCTACAGCAACAGTCTTATGGAATATAAAAAAAACGCAGGAATTCAGTTACGAAGAGAGACTGAGAAACCTCCCTTCCAGAAGGACATCAGGTCTAGTCCACCTGGCAGGACAGCTGATGTTTAAAGAACACTCCCCAAGCACCGGAGATGGGACCACCGACATATACACACATTCTTCCTAGAGGAAACTGCGCACTCCCCAGTCAGGCAGATAGTGACTTTTGTTTGACTGACTGAGGGCATATTGGCATTTACTCATTCTCCTTGGCTATATTATTTAAAAAACCCACAAAACCAAGAGGGTAAGAGTCTTTTTTAAAGCATGGTGGCCATTCAGACAGAGATTGTGCAGCTGTAAATAATGACAAATGTTGCTGTTGTGCTGAAGTTTCACAGATTTGTATGCTTGTCTGTTCTTCACTGATGGGATTATTTTGTTTTTATCTCCTCTGTAAACTTCCCTAGCTTTTTTTTCCCTATTAAACTGGTGTGCATTGGCACTGGTACTCCACCTCTCTAGGGATACGCCTTTTAGCAGAAATCTTGCTGAGCCTTTGGGGGAAATAAAATGGCAATTACTTGGGTTTGTAGTCACGGCTTAATTTTTAAACCACAAGACTGTTAAACAAACGATCCTAGTGCTGCATGCAAACACTTGGGCTTATGTGAAAAATACCAAGCTCATTGATAAAGGCTTCAGGGAGCTTATATATGGCCTCCTTGCAGACATGTGGCTTCTAAGGGGGAGGGGCATGGAGACAGAGGAAGAGCACATGTCCTTCATCCACTCTACTGGCTACACCTGCGGTCAATGGGTGGTGTTGCTCCATTGCCCAATCCACGGGAGCCTAGAAAGGCCAAGAACGGCCAGTGCTTGGACTGGACGTCTCAAAGCTAGTTCCGTACAACCAGCAGCCCTCACTTGCCAAGCGGGTCCACTGCCATTTTGATGGTCACATTCTGGGTCACAACTTGAGGACATTTTTAAAAGGTATGTGGTCATCGGTCTAATGCCCCAATCTGCTTGGTACACGCTGAGCAACAGCAGGTAAGTGTGGAATTAAAGGCTGTGTCAGAATGCCCACGCACAAGGGACAGAGTTACGGGTGCACATGCAACCTTGTTTCTGGCAATTTTACAAGCTTAAGACGTTAAGACGTTGCAAGATATTTATGTACCAGATGCGCTAAAGATTCATATGTCCCTTCATGCTTCAACCACCATTCCAGAGGACGTGCTTCTATACTGATGACAGATTCTGCTCGATAACAATCTGAAGTAGTGCGGACCGAAGCATGTTCATCATGAGTCAGATGCCACCAGCAGAAGGTTGATTTTCTTTTTTGGTGGTTCAGGTTCTGTGTTTCCACATCGGAGTGTTGCTCTTTTATTAAGACTTCTGAAAGCATGCTCCACACCTCGTCCCTTTCAGATTTTGGAAGGCACTTCAGATTCTTAAACCTTGTGTCGAGAGCTGTATCTATTTTTATAAATCTCACACTGGGTACGTTCTTTGTGTTTTGTCAAATCTGCAGTGAAAGTGTTCTTAAAACTAACAACATGTGCTGGTCATCATCCGAGACTGCTAGAACATGAAATATATGGCAGAATGCAGGTAAAACAGAGCAGGGGACATACAATTCTCCCCCAAGGAATTCAGTCACAAATTTAATTAACGCATTATTTTTTTAACCAGCATCATCAGCATGGAAGCATGTCCTCTGGCCAAAGCATGAAGTGGCATATGAATTTTTAGCATTTCTGGCATGTAAATACCTTGCAATGCCGGCTACAAAAGTGCCATGCGAATGCCTGTTCTCACTTTCTGGTGACATTGTACATAAGAAGAGGGCAGCATTATCGCCTGTAAATGGAAACAAACTTGTTTGTCTGAGCGACTGGCTGAACAAGAAGAAGGACTGAGTGGACTTGTAGGCTCTGAAGTGTTACATTGTTTTGTTTTTGAGTGCAGGTATGTAACTAAAAAAAAATCTACATTTGTAAGTTAAACTTTCATGAGCAAGAGATTGCACCACAGTACTTGTATGAGGTGAATTGAAAAATACTATTTCTTTTGTTTATCATTTTTGCAGTGCAAATATTTGTAATAAAAACTAATGTACACTGATTTCAATTACAATGCAGAATACAGTATATGCAAAAATGTAGAAAAACATCTAAAATATTTAATAAATTTCAATTGGTATTCTATTGTTTAACAGTGCGATTAAAACTGAGATCAATCACGATTAATTTTGTTAGTTGTGATTAATTTTTTTGAGTTAATTGCAATTAAATCGACAGCCCTAATATATATGGTACAATGATGGATTCCCACTGCACACTGGTGGTGCTCTCAGCTCACATATAAATCAGATAATTTCCCACATTCTTCCAATAAACTTTCTGCAGGGAGAAGCATCATTTATTTTCCAGCGCAGGTTGATTTATTCTCTCAGCAGGATTGTGCACTTGCACTCTGCAGCTAAAAATAGAGGCTTTGTTTTTTAAAAACCCACACACTCCTGTCAGCAGCAGACTGACCAATGCCCAGTGCCAAGAGCCTTTCAGAAACAAGTGTGTAACAACTGCTACCCAACTCAACAACAGGGCGTGCAAACACAGCTCATTATGAAGTCATTTCCTGGGCGAACTAATTCCTTAGAATTCTCACTCCCCTTCCCATTCACCAAAACACCACTGGTTCTCTACTCCACATTGCTCCCTTTGGGGAGCTGCTCCCACACAGTCCTCTCCAGGGACTGCCCAGTGAAATAACAAAGACGGCTTTCAGAGCGGGTGGATTATATGCAGCTGTGGCAGAATTTGATTTTTTTTTTTAAGAATTTCAAGTGATATCTATGTTTCTTTTTAAGAATTGTTTTCAGTTTTTATCTATTTAAATTTTCACAGTTGCACAAAATTATGGGGGGAGTCAGGAAATGAGGGTCAGACAATAACTATTTAATAGCAGTAAGTGTTGGGCTTCAAAAAGTGAAAGTTTTATAACCGATAAAACACAAACTCTCAGTACCATGTGTCAAGATGCACAAAGTAAACAGCCTTAAACCAAACCTGAATAAGTTCACAAGCAGCATTTTTCTTACTTTGCCTAGCTGCAGGGTTCAGTGATTGCTGACGGAAACACTTTCTCTCTGTGTGTATAGTGAAATTGACATTTATTGACATTTACCAATAAAAATCTAATCCTTCCAAGCCCACTTATATGCAGAGACAGCTTCATTCTTGGAAGGCTCGGCCTGGCGATAATCATAACAGACCTGTGAAAATGGCAGCGTGGAAGCTCCCAAGGTGCCAACAGAGCTAAAGAGCAACATTTGAAAGTCAGAGCATAGTTGGGAGAACTCGAGAGAGAGTAGGGAACAATCCTGCATTGGCTAGTGGATCAGCGAGGTCTTCTCCAGCACTAACGTCTATGGAGTCTATTCATGGAGCCCAAAAGAGAAGTCTGAACAACCACGAGAATCAGGACAATGCACCTTCCACAGACAGTAGAGCAATGCACACTGCAAGGAACTCACTGGGAGCCGTGCTACAGAACAGCACTCGAGAGATCCCTGCCATTGTGCTCTGCAAAGGGAAACGCAGACCCAGGGGTCAGTCCCAGCGCATGCCTAACTTCATAGGAAATAAAGGACGTGGGCGTAAGACTAGATATAACTGCACAAGCCTCCCCAAAAGACCTAATGCAAATAAGCTGCACGGATCACATAAACTGGCAGCTTTATAGGTACAATTGGAGTCTATAAAATCCCTTTGTCACTGCACCTGGCCCCTTGCCAATATCCTTATTTTCAAAACAGCCATTTTCAAAACCTTCCTACCTGGAGGGAGAAAAGGAGTAAAGAACAAACCGGACAGCTTCTAGCACCTGGCAAGCATCCTTGAGTGGTGTTTGCAGCACTCAAAATCTAGGGAAAACAAGTAGGTCTGTTAGTCTTTACAAAGAGACATATATGCTGCATTAAAGGAACATTAATAACTCCCGGGACCACAAGCCCTGTCCACGATAAAAGTCAATTCTCTTGTTAGGCTGGATAGATTAAGATATTAGTGAATTATCTTCTTCTATTCCCATCTGTCTGTGCATAAACGGGTTCTCTGGCAACAGATACAGAATCGCTTGTTATTGATGGATTAGGAGTAAGAGGATCTGTTCAGGATCATATTTTTTTAAATAAAGTCATACTCAGCTCCTCTGTAAATCCCACTGCAGGTCTCGCCCAGCAGCCTGTGCAGCTCTTCAGCTGAGTTTGGTGCAAGAAAGAATAGAAAAAAAGGAATAATAAAACTTCTAAGAGTCCCAGCACTTATTGTTCATTAAATATTTCCATTCCCAGTAGGAATTGCTCTGTTTAACGAGTTAATCAGCACTGCTGGGAAACGCCAAGGGCAGTTTGGCTGAAACATTGTCGGTCCTGATGAAGGGAATGGTTCATCTAAGCCAATGCAGACATGAGAGTGTTTTTAAAACCACAGTGCACTGAAGTTTGCAAGAGCTCTGCCAACCCCCATCCCAGCCCAGTAAGGGACGCAGCAAGCAGGCACTGAGCCCTGACCTAGCTAGGTCGCTCAGGAGCGTAACAAATTCAAACTCCACAGGGCTGGAGTTAAGCCACCCGAACCTCGGGTAGATGCAGTTAGGTCAATGGAAGAATTCTTCTGTCAGCCTAGCTCAGGGAGATGGAATACCTATAGCCATGGAAAAACCCTGTCTGTTGCTGTAGAACATGGCTCCGTCATGGGCAGGCTGTGCCACAGACATGCCCTAAGCAGGAGCTGTGCAATGTTTTCCAGCTAGTTTGTTGAAATGTGACCACTAGGGCCCCGATCCTGCAAGGATCCTCGCATGTGCTTGGCTTTATGCACGTGAGTAGCCACGCTGGTCCATGGGGAAGCGTGTATGTCTTTGCAGCACCGGGGCTTACATTTCGGGCTCAGCAGAGGAGGGACTGGGGGAAATGCAATGGGCTGTGTTATGCAGGAGGTCAGACTAGAATCTATCAACCTGCATTACAGCAGCAAGCTACCAGGGCATCCAGGGGCCCCAATGGAAAGCAGGGCCCCACAGAGCCAGGCGCTAAAAACATACACTGAGTTCAAGAGCAAGAGTTTGCAAAAGTAGCAAATAGCTTTTCCCTACAATGTCCTTAGCTTATAAAGGAGTGAGGCTATTTCCACGCTGAGGGGGATTTTTAGTTAGAAGTATTAATACAGGTTGGATGCCCCCTCTCCTAGCCCCCCTCCCCACACTCCCAATTGAGGGGCAGGTAACAGAGTCAAGGAAGAGGATTCTGCAAAGTTCTCTCATTCTTATCCTGAGAAACAATGTTCTATAAGGCCCCGATCCTTAAACAGCGACACACATGCCTAACTTTTCAAAAGCGGTCAACCCCATTGACTTGCTTTACTCTTTGCAGGATCGGGACTTAAAATACAGACATTTGGGGTTTTTTTTAATTGATCTGTATCTGGCCCAAAAGGGCTCCCCCCCTGCACCTGAAAATCAGCAACAGACACCCCCTGCCCCTTTTTTGCTCCCCTCAGCAGAGATGGAGAACATGAACTGGCTCACTGCGGCTTAACTAGCTCTAGCTGCGTTATTCACTCATGAAATCTTTTATTTGCTTTATACAGAGAAGATGTGTTCCTAAAAGAGGCAGCCTTGGAAACTGGGGGCGGGGGGATGTTTGTGTTGATTTTTGTCAATACAAAGAATAAATAATTCAGAGATCTACATATTTATTTTCCTCATCAAGGACACACTGTCATGAGAGCCAGAACAAGGAGCTTTACAGCGTATTTATTCTGATCTAATTTCTCAGTTACCGTACAGACAGTGTTTATCAATGCTACATAAAAGAAAAAAAATAGGTCATAAATTAATGTGATGTAGTGAATCATTTACTAGCCCTGTAGGGGAAATAAAATCTTGCATCATTTTTATGATTAACGTCACCCCCCGCCCCTCAAAATACAATCTTTCAGAATTTCCCAGAATTATTCTTCCACTTTCAATCTCTTCACTGGGCAAATGACAGCTCCTAGGGTTGGAAACAAAGATGAGACGGAGGTGCTAATGGGGGGAATTGGGGGCTCTCGTCTCATATTAGAACATATAGCCTGCTTCACAGTTCCTTTGCCTTATGGCATCTATTTACTTTCCTCCTTGGAAGATCCTGTAAACATGCAATTGATACCAAACGAGCTGCACATGTTGTTGCTTCATCAGTTACGCTGACAATGTGGTTGGTGCGGTACAAGGCACTCAGGGACATCTTCTCTAGTTCACTCCATCGACGCTGACCTCTCGGGCTGGGGAAACTTGGATCTTTCCCTAGCAGGATCCCGAAGTGCGCTTGGCAAATATTACAAGTTCAGCCTCTCAGTCCCCCGTGGGGGGAGATCGACATTATCCTCATGTCACAGATGGGGAAGACAGAGGCCTAGAGGAGTTAGGTGACTTGCCCAAAATCACACAAGACGACCCAGGAATAGAAACCCAGTCTTCCAGCTCACAGTCCCACCTGCAGGGTGCTCAGATCACAATAGCATAGCATGCTGGGCCTTGTTCTCCCCATAGGCCACAGTTCTCTGATGAAGAAGAGGGTGGCTGCAGCTGAGTCATTATAGTTGGTGTTTATCTTAAAGCCCAAGCTCCTGGAGTCATGTGATGATGGGAGAATCTCCACTTTCAAGCTTTTAGCCTTCATGGTTGTGGGGGAAAACCTTGAAAACGTGACCCCCTAAAGACTCAAAAGCCAAAGGGTAAGTAACGAACCCAGAATGTACGATGTTACCGAAATCTCATGGGTTTTAAGCCAGTCTCATGACTGGGGAGGGGGGGTGCTGACAATTTTTGAACACCACTGAAGCTGCTGAGCCATGTGTCCTGCAGACCATGCTTCAGCAACCCTCAGATATGACCAAAGAGTTCAACATCCTCACGAGGGACCCAAAGCACGAATGCAGACAGCAGAAACCCTGACGATTTTACTCGCTGATGCTTGCCGGGGGCCCGGGGCCGGGCGGGCCGGGGGGGGGGCCCCACCCCCCCCCCAGAGCCACCCCCCGGGCAGGGCCCTGGGCTCTGGGGGGCCCCTCAATTTTCACACGGGGGGGCCCCCCAGAGTCGGCCCTCCCCCCGGTTCGGGTCTTGGGGGTCTTTCCTTCCGGGATAGAAGGACCCCCGAGACCCCCCCGAAGGCCGACCCGCGCCGCCCGCGGCCGGGCCCCGCGGCGCGGCGGGCGGGGGCGGGGGGGGTTCCGTCGGGGACCGCCCGCCAGTGCCCCGCGCCAAAGTGTGGGCTGGGGCTGCACTTCAGGTCCCGGTCGCGCAGCGCGGCGGAGGGGGTCCCGCGTGGGTCTTTGGGACACTCTTGGCGGGGCGGGCGGGCGGAACGGGAGGCCCCCCCGCCCGACACCGCGGCGGGGGGCCCCCCGCCCCGATATACGGCCCCGGAATCCTCTGGGTGGCCCTGATGCTTGCAGCTGGGCTGGCCTAGGGAAGGCTACATTTGTTTTTAAATTTGGGCCTCAATAACATACCAATGTGTCTTAACGCATGAGGCAAGACCCAATCACTAGCAGGGACTTGTTGAATTGTCAGGGCTCCATATCCTTAATAGAGGAAGATTTTAAAAAGTATCCAAATTCCCTGTACACTTGGTGGAGTTTGACTAGAGCAGAAGTTCGGGTGAAAGCACTTTCTGCCCAGGCAGACGGCGTCTGTTCATTAAGGCACTTCCATTTCCTCCACAACAGCAGCTCTGGACTGCGGCAGTAACTGACTGCTGGACACCTTAAAGTTCTCTGAGCAGATATCGCTGGCAAAGGCGCCCGTCACTCAGCTATGCTGTGCCGCCGGCCCCCATTTCCTTCTGTTCGCTGGAGTACAGCAATTGGTATGATTCATTCACAAGGGTTAACTTACAGGGTGTTGCGAGAATGCTCCACCTCTGGATTTGGTTTCTGTCACCCAGCTGGCTATGGCTCCTGCTCCACGAACTGAGACAGCTGAGCGTTACACTAAGGCCTAGCAGTCAATATAAACACCTGTCTAAGAAGAAAAGGCACCGCCCAGGAGAGCCCAGGGACGGCCTTGATAAACACATGGCTTAGTGCTCAGAGCCTGAGGCTGGGCAACAGGACTCCTGAGTTCCATCTAGTCATCTGTTCCTGCTCCAATTATTTGTGAACCAGGGCTGGAGGACGGGGGACACACCATCTGCCATGATAACTGACCAGACCAGCTCTACTGATTCCCGTGGAGAGCACCCAAGAGGCTACACGAAGTTCCACTCTCTACCAACCAACCAAGAAGCCGCAGGAGGAAGGAAACCACATGCCTAGAAAGCGCGTCTGAGGGGTACCAGGAACAAACTAACAAGGTATAATTACCTATTGCCAGCGGCATTCCTAGTCCATCTGGCATGGTGACGAATCCTAACAAGGCAAGGGACACGAAGAACTCCCCGAACAGATCATTCATTTAACCACAGGGATGTCAAAAGAAAATGTAGAAAAGCTATTTTTAAGAGTGTGCTGGTGGGTGCTTAGAAGAGCGAGCCAACAACATCTGTCCACCAGAAAAGCCAGGGATCTGAAACCTGCCTCCCTAGCCTCTCCAACCACACCCCCATTCTCTGATCATTCCTAGGCAGCCTCAGAAAGTTTTCATAACACATTTCAAAGATGAATGAGATCAAATGGGATGTCCGAGAAGCAGATAATCCATAACTGCCCACAGCAGGGTGTCACGCCCCTTCCTCTAAAGCAGGGGTGGGCAAACATTTTGGCCTGAGGGCACATCTGGGTGGGGAAATTGCATGCAGAGCCATGACTGTAGGGCTGGGGCAGGGGGTGCGGGAGGGAGTGCGGTGTGCAGGAAGGGGCTCAGGGCAGGGGTGCCGGAGGGGTGCGGCGTGTGGAAGGGCACTCATGGCAGGGGGCTGGGGGCTCAGGGCAGGGGGCTGGGTGCAGGAGGGGTTTGCGGTGTGGGCTCCAGCCCAGTGCTGCTTATCTGGAGCGGCTCCCTGCCCGCCCTGGCCCCACGCTGCTCTGGGAAGCAATTGGCACCACGTCCCTGCGGCCCCTAGGGGAGGAGGCGGCAGAGGGCTCCACGCACTGCCCTCGCCTGCGGATACCTCCAGCAAAGCTCCCTTGGCCATGGTTCCTCTTTCCCAGCCAATGGGAGCTGTGGGGGGGTGGTGCCTGCAGGCGAGGGCAGCACAGGGAGCCCCCTCCCTGCCCCCTCGGGACGTGGTGTTGGCCACTTCCAGGAGCGGTGTGGGGCCCACGGCACCACAGGGATGGTAACCCCACAGGCTGGATCCAAAGCCCTGAAGTGCCGGATCTGGCCCGTGGGTCGTAGTTTGCCCACGCCTGCTCTAAGGCACTGGAGTCTGGCTGGCATCAGAGAGACAGGATACTGGAGTGGATGGACCATTGGTTTCATCTGGGACGGCAAGGCCCACGTTCCTATAAAAACAGCACAACACAGTTATAATCCCGTTTTCTTTGTCGTGTGAGGAGGTCTGGGGGACGGAAACAGGGTTTGGCCCATCTATGCCATGACAGACGTCAATGTACCTGAAAGTGACACTTGGACTGTTTTTGCATCTGGACTATTTATAAACACAAACACTGTTTTCTGAGTTCATACGAAGTCTTGTTGAGCTCACATCAGAAAGAGCAGGAGATTGGCTGGGTTTGCCAAGAGAAAGGAGCCATCAAGCAGCAGCCTGCTGTGGAAAACCTTCGGCTCAGTAGCTCTGCTCTGGTTTGTTCTACCGCTCCAAAGCTGGCCCATTTCTTGGCTCAGCACTCCAACATGTGAGTGGTTTTCAGGCACTGGAGGCAATTAGCACGGATTAATTTTTCATGGGGCCATGCGCAGTCCCTGCTAGTCATTTTCCATTTGGCCTGCTGAAGTCAGAAACTGATTAAAAATATTATTCAGAGCTCCGAAGCCAGCCACTTGGGAAGACAAAGTCACATGGCCTGGAAGTGATCTCCCTTATAGCAGCGTCACTCCACTGAATTCAATGGAGTCACCCTGCATTGACGCAGATGCCACTGAACTTGGAATCCAGCTCTCAAAGCCTCCCAGCCGAGACCTACACGTTCACCAGTGTGGGTGTAACTAACCAGGCCTGCCATCACAACTGCGTCGGAACCAAGCTGCTGCCTGACTGCACATCAGTAGTTAGGTATCCAAATGGGTGCAATTGTGCCTACAATTTTGGAGATCAGGCTGACTCCCCAACTAAAAATCAGCGTTTGAATAGCTAGAAAACAGTGGTCTCCGGCAATCAGCAAATTCTCTGAACATACTGCAGTTTGGAAAGCAACCCTCTTACAGAGCACCTTTCATCCCTAAGAAATCCCAAAGCACTTTAACAAATTACTATATGGCAGCAGATGAGGTATTATATAGATATGCTTAACACTCACATAAAATTACTTCACCCGCCACTGAAAGACAGAAGGCTCTGGAGTGGAACGCAGCAGCAGTTTATCAGCTCCTGTGCAACAGTTAAATACAGGAAGTGAAGAGCTCCATGCCAAGTGAATCTACAAGAGGGAGAATTTAGAGAAGCAGAAAATTAAAGATACTGAAACAGTTCCAAGCAGATATTTTCCTGTATCCTGCGCAAGTTCCTGAAGAGAGTTCCATCAAAATCTTGCGAAAGATACATCATGTATCATCTTGGTATACCAAAGGCATCACTGGGCTCCTGATCCATCTCTAAGGCATGTAGAAATATTTCAGCCAAATATTGTTAGAGTTTTAGCCAGATCAGTCACGAGACGATAGACGCCTAACTCCAACTGAGGGGCCAGTGTGGCGGCTAGGGGAAAGCCACAAGTAAATAAGAACAGGAGTCCTTGTGGCACCTTAGAGACTAACACATTTATTTCAGCATAAGCTTTCGTGGGCTACAGCCCACTTCATCGGATGCTGTAGCCCACGAAAGCTTATGCTGAAATAAATGTGTTAGTCTCTAAGGTGCCACAAGGACCCCTGTTCTTTTTGCGGATACAGACTAACATGGCTGCTACTCTGAAACCAATAAATAAGAGACTGTTGTCCATCTAGAATGAAATGCTTATTTGGAGCATGCTTTCCTATGTCTAAGCTTGTTTGAGCTTTCACCTACTCATCAAACTACGGACAGTGTGTTCTGCTGCTGGCTCGAGACAGTTCACAAAACACAAGACGGCACAAAAGTGTTCGTGTTCTCCGTACCATTTACACTTTAGATCTATGTACACAACAGAGGCGCAAGCCCCAAATAAAACTCAGACAGATCTCTGGATAAACCCAGAATATTAGAAAGAGTTCCTGTGTCTTGGCCTTAGCGCGCCAAGCCACGGAGGCTGAAATTCAATACCAACGCCTGATTATACAGAAAAGAAAAGGCCTGAAAATATGAATTCTCATGAATGCTAATGCTGAGCGCAGCGCACTATCAAATGTCAGGATATATTTTAATTAAAGTGCTGCCTTTGATCTTTTAGAACTTCTCCCCCTTCCCGGTAAACTGCATCTCACATGTGCACAATAGGAGCAAATTCTTTATTAGGTTACAGAATTACTGAAAAACTCCATAAAACTAGCTCCCTCTCCCCCCCCCCTTTTGAAATAGCAACTGAAATAGAAAAAAATATGTAACAGAGAAAAAAATGTCTCTCTCTACAGCACACGGAAGAGCTAGCAGGTGATACCAGACTACCCAACATCTTAGTCCAAGCCCCAGACTGGTTTTTGGAAACAAGAGAAATCTGCTAGAGGGCCGCCTGGCATCTGCAAAAGAGCTGGTGCTATGCGCAATCTTGTTTTCTTGCCTAACTAGATTTCAGGCTCAGAACACCACGTCTGCAAACCCATTCCTCTTCGTGAAATGAGCTTTGCAAATTCTCACAGACTTGCAACTGCCACTTTACAGTGTTATTGCTGTTATGTGGATTTTGTGCTGACTGTCCATTTCTGGGCTCAGGCTACGTTGGAAACAAAAATTAAAATGTGGCCCCTTTGCATGTGGCCGAGGACAGCTCACATCCCAAACTGTGACATCTATCCATCGCTGACAGCATGCGGCACCACAGGAATGAGCAGACTTGTGAGGAATGATAACTGAATTCCAAATCATTCAGTGATTACTAGAGCTGATTAAAGAAGTTTTAGACACTCTCATACATGGAGTGAGCTCAAGACAATGACCAGCTGACACCGCAGGATACTGATCCCATAAAAGACACACCAGTTCTATGCCTCCAAGCAGGACCGGGTAAGCTCAACGGAGCCTGAAGACACAAGCTTGCACGTGGCTGTGTTCAGTTGTGCAGCTTGCCATGATCCTGGGAGGCTGAAGGAAAAACAAGGGAAGAGAAACCAAGTGATGGAGTTAATTTTAAAAATAGGCCTGCGGGACATCCAGGCTACTGATGGGACCTGCCTTTCCACTGCTTGCTGAGAGCTGTAACAATCCTGCTCTAGCTGCTGGGATGCGAGTGAGCCAAGAGGGGCAATGCATTGACACTCAGAAGCATCACACACCCATGCCATCGTGTAAAGGAGAAGCAGTCCTACCCTCTGCTTAACTGAGATATAAAAATCCCAAAACAGATACCCAAGTTTCCTTATCCACTTTCACTAGGATCTAATCCAGAATCTACAACCACCCTGTTCTGTCAGCAGCAACCAGAGACAACCCAATGCAACTCAGCAGAAGACTCTGCTCAGAAGAGGACCACATCGAACGGAAGCAAGAGCACATTTTACCGGACATCACTGGCCAGAGCTGGCAGAGTGCAACGAGCCAAGGGTGGAGCTGGACCACCTTTGTGGAAGAACACGGCAACTGTTGAATACAATAGGACAGGAAATAAAGAGCCACCCCAAGCCACCGACACTGAAGGGGGTTAGATACATAGAATTAATAGTGCATAGGAGTCAACATCCCAACCATGGATTGTGCAATGGCTCCAAACAGTCAGAGGTCCTTACATCTCCCCGGACACAGCTCTCTCACAAAGGTGCTGCCAGCTGGATTTCCTCGCTTTCGGGAGAGTCTGTTATTATGTACACATGCCGATCAAACTGAAAACCAAACCACATGTCTATGAGCTGCTGCAGAACCAGGCCGGGTCAAAACCCGACGGGCGGCCGGATGAGAGACAACTCTAGAGCCAAGAGGGACAAGGAGGAGTGTTCTTAAAAACCAGACTGTCCTGTCTCTGCTGGGCTCACACCCAGCGCAGCGGGTGCTCACAACCTATTCTTGGTGCTTATTTTTGGCATCTCTGAAAACCTCAAGGCAATTAACAGCTATAATCCTGTCTATCAGGCATCTGAGCGCTGACATTCAGATAGAAAAGCTCCAGCTGCTCATAAATAAAAGGGGAGAGGGTTTTTTTCTGACTTTGCGAGGTAGGGCAGGGGCCCAGCAGGCCCTGCTGTTCTGTAGGAGGCAGTGGCAGGCGCTCAGAGCACCTGAGCGCCACAGGGGATCAGTCCTCCTTTGGCAGGCTCATCTCCTCCCCTCACAATATTTAATGCACAAGTATTTTCATTCACGAGACTTATTTTTAACCCTTCCCTGCCTCACAGCAGGCTTGAGGGGGTATCAAAAGAGATGTCCCCCGGGGAGAGGACGGGCACCTCGTTCACCCGTCCCTGATGGGCAGTTGTCCTGCGGACTGGTGCCGGGGTCTGAGGTGAGGCGCTCGGCCTGCATCACAGACAGGGTCCACAAGCGGACAAGGCAGTCCAATGTTCACCACCCGCAGGAGACCGAGTTCCCCGCAGCCACATGCTGGGAGGGGAAGCAGTCTGTAGACCCCTGAACGAAGGAAGCCTCGGCTAATCCTGTGGTGCAGTCTAACAAAAGAACAAAACCCAGCCCGTCTGCTTCCTCAGAGGGCTCAGGCACTCTCAAGCCGTTCCTCAGCGAGCAACCCAGCACCCAGCATCCCGTGCTCCAGGTCTGCTTTGTTCACAACACCACACTAGCTGGGCTGGGCTCCTCTGTTTGAGGGACCCGCCAAGCCCCACAGGTGCAGCGGGTTGGGGAGATTGTGACCACTGCAACTCTAACCCCCTCTTGGCTAGGGGGAGAGATTAATAAAACTGGGACTTTTCAGCTGGGAAAAGAGACGGCTAAGGGGGGGATATGACAGAGGTCTATAAAATCATGACTGATGTGGAGAAAAGTAAATAAGGAAGTGTCATTTACTCCTCCTCACGATACAAGAACTAGGGATCACCTCATGAAATTAATAGGCAACAGGTTTAAAACAAACAAAAGGAAGTATTTCTTCATACAACACACAGTCAACCTGTGGAACTCTTTGCCAGAGGACGTTGTGAAGGCCACGACTATAACAGGATTAAAAAAAACTAGATACATTCATGGAGGATAGGTCCATCAATGGCTATTAGCCAGGATGGGCAGGGATGGTGTCCCTAGCCTCCGTTTGCCAGAAGTTGGAAATGGGCGACAGAGATGGATCACTTGATGACTCCCTGTTCTGTTCGTTCCTTCTGGGGCACCTGACATTGGCCACTGTCAGAAGACAGGATACAGGACTAGATGGACCTTTGGTCTGACCCAGTTTGGCTGTTCTTATGTTCCTTTAATTATCCCCCTTGTCTTTAATTATCCAATTTTCAGCCATATCTGCAAGCTTTTGTTTGCCCAGAGAGCTGGGGTGTCCTCAAGCTGCACAAAACCTAGGCTGGTTCAGTACCTGGTGAAGCTTTTCTTAAATAAATAAATAAAGTATGTTTATTTATAAATTATAAAGGGAGGCAGTGTGGTCTAATGGGTAGAGCATTAGACTGACTCAGGAGACCTGGTTCCATTCCCAGCTCTGCCACTGGTCTGTTGGGTGACCTTGGCCAAGTCTCTTCATCTCACTGCCTCAGTTTCTCCATTTGTAAAATGGAGATAAATGACACTAGCCTCCTTTGTAAGGCATTTTGAGATCGACTGATGAAAAGCGTCATGCAAGAGCTAGATATTGTTATTTATCATAATAAAGTTCT
Organism: Mauremys reevesii; assembly: GCF_016161935.1. NCBI lineage: Eukaryota > Metazoa > Chordata > Testudines > Geoemydidae > Mauremys > Mauremys reevesii. The sequence goes on along the minus strand of NC_052632.1, from coordinate 81,957,139 downwards.
AATTACAGGGTTTGTTTTGATCTTGTCAATCACTGCAGTTTGTGCCCAAGCTGCCAATCCAGCACCTCAGCGTGCCCTCCAAAATATACAACGCTAAAAACATCCTGTACTCGCTTTCGACTTTCAAGCAATGTTTTGCCTTAACAATCCCAAACCAGTCAATCATTTTGAAAGGAACGTGGCAGATACTGAGTCAGCTTCAGCAATGAATCACGAGAGCCTTTGCTGTCAAGACTGTGTTAAAAGTTATTCTTTAAAAGAAATGATGATGGGTTTTAGGCCCTGATCCTCATGTGTCTGTGCAATGCCCCAGTGACTGCGATGGGGTTCCACACGGATGGATCTGATTACAGGAACAGCTTTAATTTGTGACCACGGTGGGGATCCTTTTTGTAAACGAGCCTAATCCGAGTGTCGATTCCCATGGGAGCTGAGCGCTAACCCCTTCTCCTCCCAACACCCTGTGAGGCAGGGCAGCGCTGTTCTCCCTACTTTACACATGGGGAACCGATGCACACAGAGACTAAACGAACTGCTCCAGGTCAGATGGGAACCTGCAGCAGAGCAAGAACTGAACTCAGGTCTCGCAATTCCCAGGCTACTGCCCTAAACCTTGGGCCACTGGTACACAGCACCCTGCACATACAAGGCAACAGGAACAGCGTGGGGAGCTGCAGTGCACACTTACCCACTACAGCACTGCTGAAAGGGTTAATTACTACTGCAACATCTAGACTGGGAGCCCTGGACACAAGTTCCTGCCCCTACACTACGTTTGTTTTATCGCAGTGTAGACATACCCTTAACGGCTTGGCAATGACACACAACCTGTCACCCCAGGCCACACTCTGAGGCTTGTCGAAGTCAGTAGTGACTGAAAGTCATTACTTCTTCATGCCTGTCAGTGACCAGCACGAAACAACTCGAATGGTGTCTGTCTGGTCCCCAGCAGACACTACACAAGTCACCATCACAATGAAGCACTGGAGGTAGCCAAGGACTGGCTAGCCCTGGAGACTGAACTCACTGGTAGAGGTGGTTCTCCCTGGTCAGCATTAGGCAGAGTGGATTAAAAAAAAAAAATCAATGATTTTTTTCAAAATAAAATAAATGAATAAAATCAGATAAACAAATGAAAGTAAGTACAGTAAAAGCGGTTTTATCCAGCACTTCACCAATCGGAAAACTCTATAAACTGGTATTCCTGATCTTCATTGAAATTTCGATTTATAGTCCGGCTGGCGCGGGGCCGCAGCGCAGGAGGGGGTGCAGAGCGCAGGCTCTGGGAGGGGGATCGGGCAGCGGTTCCCAGCCAATGGGAGCTGTGGCATTCCGCACCCCAAGCCCCCTCCCACACTCCAACCCTCAGCCCCACACCCAAACTCCCTCCCTCTGAGTTAACTGGCATTTCTCACTTACTGGCACTCCCCATTCCCCCAACACGCCGGATAAAACAACTTTTACTGTACTGGGTTGGAGGGGTTTTGTTGTTTTGTTTTTTTTTAAGAATAATCCTATCTGAAATTATGACAACTTCTGTTAAACTTACTATAGCTATTAAAATAATTTAAATTCAGTTTTTAAATTGATATTAAGCAATAGAGGTTCACAGCCAAGTTTTAAAGAAACAAACCACTGAGCTGGTGGAAGTCATTGGCTAAGCAGTTGGAATCAGAGTCTGTTGAAGTGCTAAAGCAGCTTTTGACAGCAATAGCCTCTTCCACAGGTACAGAGAGATTATTTTCTTCATTTCAGTTTATTCAACTAATTCAGTTCAATGACTAATTCATTCAAAGTTAAGAAATCGATTGGGAGTTGGAAGAGGAAAACAAGCTTTCCTGCTTTTTCCTCTTCCAATCCATGATGGGGGAGGATGAGATCTACTAATTCTAAGATCTTGAAGGACAATGTTTCAAATCACAAGGAGTTCAATTCACTAACTACTGTTAATGATTCCTTTGTTTCATTAATCAGTTATGTTGACCAATATATGCTGGCTAGCACACATATGTTATACAGATAATATGTATTATCTGTGCCATATATATTACACATTAAACACAAATATTTAAGCATAAATATAGCTGTTATATAGCTCAGATTGGCCTATGCCTTTATTATAATCCTGTTCACTTATGCTACATATCCCACAACATCCTGAATTAGCTGATGTAAGTTTTGGCTTAAGTACATAGGAAACCTGTTAGTCTCAGGACATATGATTATTTTATCATAGCAACAGAAAGGGAGTTACCCTCACAAGCCAATCTACCCTGGTGCAGACCTAGGAGGTGCCTGCACGCCCCTTAGTATGTGAAATGTACGTGTTCAGAACAAAGATAACGGTACCCGAAAAACCAGGTAAAAAGCTAACTGGTTAAGTCGAGTTTCCGATGACATGTATAGCACCTTTTACTGGCAAACAAGTGGGGAATAAAGAGAACTTTAGGGGTGTAACTTTGGGAACACACCTTCTGCATAAGGTGAACAGAACATTGCTGCACAAGACAGCTTCCCGGAGACTGGGATTCCTCAGAACCTTTTTCCTGTTCTATGGTATTATTGGCTCGTGCAATAAACTGGACTGGTATTGGTTATTTGGCCTCTTGAATATACAGTACTTCATAACAAACCAAGCAATTGACTATACTATTTATCAACAGTTTTAAAAGCAAATCATGTTTTGATAAACTTTCGATAATTTTTTTTCTTCTATATCACATTTAAAGTTGTTTTATTTAACTGATAAAATTAAATTGCTCTTTTGTGCATTTTAATTGAATGTTAATTTAATCCAAGTAGAGCTTGGTAAAAACAAAAAATTATCTAGTAAATAAAAAGTTCACCGTTCTCCATTTTCTAACACATAAATACGTAAAAATCTAGAATCGGAATAAGTGTAAGTTAAGCAATATAGTAGCTTAAATAAATGTATATAGATATAGTATATCCTCCTTCTCGTTAGCAAAAAGAAGCACCAAATCTAGTGTAAGGCTCTATTTAATTGCAAATCAACATGTTTTAATGGTTACCAACCAATGAGAATCGACCTTTCCTTAGGAAAATAGCTAAAAAGTACAAAGGCAAAACAAGACTAAAATCAATTACTTAAATCACGGTTTTCTGCTTGTTGATTTAAATCGGTAATTTCCCACTTAGATTTAAATCAATCCACCCTAGCATTAGAGAGCTTATACTGCTCCTGCCTATTCTGCACCTGTTCTGTGCACATTAAGACTTCAGTCTCCAGAGCTGAAACTCTGGCATCTTTTACCTGTTCTATCTATTCTTAGATAGGTAAAAGCTGCACTAGTTAGGTTAAGCAACAGGTTTGATTCATATCAGAACCAATCACCTAGGTGCACACACCACATGTAGTACCCCAAAGCTAAACACATCTGTGTTCCTCCACGTGATTTTTTTCCACAGGCAGCTCTAAGCCAGCCTTTGCCAGCCCTCACGAGGGGATGCTCTACCATGTTCTTAAAGAGCTCTTCCAAGGCCGCACAAAGTTTCCCTTTTGAAGCCAGCACCTGCCATAATAAAATGAGGAAGGCGGCTGGAAGAGAGTGCCGGAGCAGGATCTCTGAATGTGTGTACAACAGGAGAGCAGCTGATTACCTCACTTCTGCATTCACCAAAGCCAACTCCCTTCCACAGATGACACACGAGGATAAATAGGATGGTGAGACCCAGTCCTTGAAAGAAACAGTGTAATTACAATTAAATAAGAGCTAACAGCTCATTCTCCCAAGCAGCCGGGTGAGGTTCCATTGCATCAGTTGCATCAAATCTCTGGCCGGGTCGACTGGACAGCAGAGGAGAGCAGGCGAGGCGGATGAGCCTTGAGGGAAAATTAAATGACAAAATCCTTCCATTGTTTCTTTTGGAAGGGGAAACGAGCAGGGCATCGTCAAGCAGCTTCGGCCCTGAGTGTAGATTCCTTGATAGGCGGGGGGCAGAGAGGGGCTCCAAACCCCAATACAAGTAGAGACATTTTCAAGATTTAAAAATACATCTCACCTGGTTGTGGATTTTAAACCTTCCCCCGCACTGGCAGAAACCCAGCCAAACAACATTGTTGCTAGGGAACCAGAAAGTGAAATGACCCTACAATTAAGCAGGTCGGTGCCAGAGAGCGAGGTACAAGAGGTAAGCAAAGCAGGAGGAGTGGTGAGACAGACGTCTTTAAAACTGCTTTTCGTTTTAACCATCTCTGCCGTTGTTACTACCTGGGGCGAGGGTATTCTCCACAAACAATCACCTCCCTGACAGGGCCGCTGGGAAGAAAAGCTTGCAGGCTTTATGAAGGGTTCGCACAATAAAATAAGTGGCCTGGAACATACTGTCATGTTGAAAGGTTCTAATGGCTGCCATCCAGTGAGTCTTTGACCCAAAGACAACCGCCAGCCTCATTACTGAAGTCAATAGCTGCACTGAGCACTCTTCCAAACACAAGCAAGTAAGTTCCTTGCCTTGGCGGGGGAGTGGCCAAGGCACATGACAGGTCAGGGCTAAATTGTGTGAGCTGAAGGGTTTACCAGATGGCAAACCCAGGAGCTAGGTGACTGGTTATGCTGCCTGGGTGCGTTAAGAGGCAGAAAAACCAGGAGAAGCAGTTGTGAGCAAGACCCTGAGAGGAAGCAGCGACACAGGGCTTCTTGGGCACTGGACTCATCGGAGTAGCAGACATGGGGATCTCAGAGAAAGGAAACTGCCTGCTGCTGTTTTTCTACTCTGTTCAGGGAAACAGGACCGTGTGCACACACAAACCAGATAGCACCAAAGAACAGACCAGACTGGTATCTCTGATTTCTCATCTTCGCAGGCACAACCCTGCGAGACCCTGAATATTGGCAAATCGCTTGGGCCAAAAGGGACAACCGTACCTTAGGAGAGAACTGATAATTCTGAGGCAAGTTTCAGAATGCAGTGAAGAAAGCTATACCCCGCTCCTCTCCGGCTCCCCCTTCACCATCCCTCAACACTTCTGCTGGGTCCAATTGCGAACACTATTTAAGTCACTTGACCTCACTATTTTTCAGGAGAGGAGAGCACATCATCTCACTTAAGCTACACATTAGTGCTTCCTGGAGCAAGGACAAGTTATTTTAAGCATTCTCAAACACTTTTCCATTTTAATTCACGCACATTTATAAATACTGTATGGTCACGTATTTCAAAAGCTTTTAGGTTGTAATTATTAAAGATTAGCCTGAACCAAAATCCCAGAGCCAAGCACTCCCAGTCTCGGATGTCTGAAATCAGGATCCAAGCCTCTCTCAGTTTGGGTTTGTGTGATCTGGGGCTTTAGGGCCATTGAGTAGTTATATAGCTGGGTTTGAACGCACTCCGTAAAAATCCGTGATTCATCCCGCTATGAAAACGGTACACTGCACACCCACATTGCAGCGTGACCTCTCACAGTCTAAATTCAGCTGCTTGTCACAAGCTAAATTAAGCATATTAGGTGCTGATCTCGAGATGGGCTGCATGCAGTAACGTGTCCCCAACACCCCGCCAGGAGCTCTTCCGGTGGAGCTGTCTGTCCTCAACTTTCTGTGCCCATTTCTCTTCCCCATTCTGAGTTCAACCAAACGCACAGAGCTAACGGGCAAATAAAACATTCAGTCTTGGGGGTTTTACTGCAAAAAAAACAAAACCAGAGACCTCAGCAGAGTCCCCGGTTAAGCGGGCATCACAAGAGCACAGCATGATGAAGTGGGCAGAGCATAGGTTTGGGAGTCAGGACCTCCCAAGGAGCCTGGCTAGTTTAGCATAACAACACGAAGGCTAAGGAGAGATATTGCTCTCTATAAATACACCAGAAGGGTAAATGCCAGGGAGGAGGAGGAGGAATTACATACATTAAGGGCCAGTGTTGGCAAAAGCACAAATGGCTAGAAACTGGCCATCAACACGTTTAGGCTTGAACTTAGGTGAAGGTTTCTGACCATCAGAGGAGTGAAGTTCTGGAACTCCGTCCAAGGGGAGCAGTGGGGGGAAAATCCTAACTGGCTTCAAGACTGAGCTCGATACGTTTATGGAGGGGACGGGGCGTTGGGACTGCTTACAGTGGCACGAGGCCCATCCGTGACTGCTGTTAGCAAATATCTCCAAAGGCCAGAGACGGGACCCTAGATGGGGAGGGCTTTGAGTTACTACAGAGAGTTCTTTCCCAGGTGTCTGACTGGTGGGTCTCACCCACATGCTCAGGGTGGAGCTGTTCGCCATATTTAAGGTCGAGAGGGAATTTTTCCCCAGGTCAGATTGGCAGAGACCTGGGGGTGGGGGGTTGCCTTCCTCTACAGCTTGGGGTATGGGTCACTTGCTGGTTTGAACTAGATTAAATGGTGGATTCTCTGTAACTTGAAGTCTTTAAATGAAGATTTGAGGATGTCAGTAACTCAACCAGAGGTCTGGGTCTATTACAGCAGTGGGTGGGTGAGGTTCTGCGGCCTGTGATGGGCAAAAGGTCAGACTGGATGATCACGATGGTTCCTTCTGGTTTTGAAGTCTACCAGTTTTGATCACCCTGACACTGACTCGCTGTGCAACCCTGGGCAAGTCACTCAGCATTTCCGTCTTGGTTTCTCTGCACACAATACAGGGATTAAAACGCTCCCCTCTCTTAGAGGGGGTCCGTGACAATGAGCAATTCTATAAATAGTATAATTCAACCCAATGCCGGTTTCGCACTCCCTTGCTTTTAAGAAAAGGGAAATCTACCTTGGGACTGACACACACAACAAGCAATGCCTGAAAGCAGCCTGACTGAGGCCAGAGCTAACTCCCCAGAGGAAACACTGATAACGGGAGAAACCGTACCCTGAGAAGAAACAAAATTCAGACAGTTATGCGGGAGTCTCAGCTCAAAAGCTGCCAACACAGTTGTTCCTTGGCAGATTATTTTAGGCAAGACACACCTGCTGAAATAAGGAAATATTCCCTGGAGCATGGCTGCTGCCGCCGGCATTGCTAGGCCTACATCTACCAGTGCTAGAAACATACCAGTAAACAGGACTGACGCAGAACGGTCTCCTGACCAGGCTGTCAGACAGGAACTCGTACGAGACACTTGGTGCTTCCATCCCGCATCCCAGGATCTCAAAGGGCTTGAAGATCAGCATCCTCATGGAGATACACACACACTAGACATTTCTTGGGATGGGGAACTGAGGCAGACACAGGGCAAGGGATTCTGGGCCTGATCCTAATACTCATGAGCCCCACTGAAGTCAATCAGGCCCCTTTACCTCTGCAAATCAATTTCCTGAGCATCCACTGCTGAGCACCAAATTGCTCAGTAATTTGGAGTCCAGCACCCAGTCCAATGTCTATCCCAAGCCCCTGCATGCAAAGCAAGGAAGAAAGAGGTGAGAACTAAACAGACATGGGAAAAAAAGAAAGACCCAAAGAGGGAGGACTCGTGATCTTTGCAAAGAGCCTCATCCCCACTCAGACTGTGCCTGGCTTTGAGGCTGTGCAATCACAAACCTTAGTCACATTTTCAAGGGGTTTGCTAAATCAGTGCTTGGTTTGCAATCCCCTATTCCGCCTCATCAAATAACTTTGGCTTCCAGCCAAAAGGAAAAGGCAGCCCAGCCTTTTCAGCATCATCCTTCCCCCATTCTTGCCTTCACAGGGCAACACCTTACGTCGCCTGTCTAGCAGCAGGTTTTCCGGGGGCAGCCTGGTTTAATCTGCTGCCCCAAATCCACAAAAGGGCCTTCTAGGAAGCAGAATGCTGGTCACCTCGCTGAACTGGGGCAAAGACCCACAAGTGCATGGATGCAGTGAGGGCTCGCCAGGGTCAGAGAGCCCAAGAGGGCCTGATTCTGTCCTCTGCTCTAACCACATCACAACGCAGTCACATTTCCACCGGTTCATTCCACAAGCAACGTCAGCAAACTGCAAGTGGTGAGAGATGATGGCGGGACGGGCGGGCAGGCACACAGCGTGAGGTGGAGGGAGGAGCAGCGGGACGCCAGCCCTGCCCTCCCTCGGTTCTGAAGGGTGAGAGGAGACGCCGCGCAGCACCTCGGTCTCTCTGCTCGGTATCATGCTGCTCAGAGGCAGTGTCAGATTGTGAGCCTTGGCACCGAAAGGAAAATGAAAAATCCCACTCATCTGAAACTTGCACTGCATGATCTCTGGCTGGGAAACGATTTTCTTCAATCAGTTTTCAGAAATCATTGACTCATTTAAGTTACAAGTCTGAAAAGCCCACGCCAGAAGCATAATGCTTTCAGACATCTTCAAATTACTCACGCGCTCTCTCTCTCTCACACACACACACACACACTCTCGCTCCCTCCCCCGGCCAGGCACATCCTCAGCAGGCGTAAATCTGCACCACTCCACTGACTTTAATGGAGCTATACTGATTTACGCCAGCTGAGAATCCGGCCCACTCGAAGGCCAAACCCGCCCAGGCATTATATCATGTAGTCAATATTAAAAGATCCATCACGGCAGTAACTAAAGGCGCATCGTTAGAAAGCCAATCGCGCAGTGCAGAGGCCGAGCCGTAAGTCATTGGGGGTAATTTAGCAGAGATATTGAGCCGATCCAGGCGCTTGCTTAGAGCACTGTGGCCCAGGGCCAAGGCTCTGGACTGGGACTCAGAAGACCTGGATTCTCTTCGTGGTTCTGCCACTGAACTGCTGGGTCAGTCACTGACTATCCTGCCTGCGAGCCCCTGTAACAATGCAGCAGCCACCGCAGCCCCCACTCTGACAGCTAACAGGAAGAGCAGAAATACAGGTGCGACAAGCTGCAGGCCCAGCTCCTTACAGCCGGGGGGGGGGGGTGTCTCTAAGACCAAGGCGTGAGGCCAACGCTTCCGAGCTTCACGGGCTCCGGTTCTCGCTCAGCTGCTCTTCGGGGGCTTGTGTCGCTCAGGCCCCTGGAGAGCTGAGCGGTGCTGATGCGATGGAGACGTGGAGCTGTGTACCGCCTGTGCGTGGCTGGCTCCCCCGGGGGCTGAATACAGACAATCAATACAATGGGGCTAGGACGGAGGGTAAGGCCATAGAGCAGAACTCTGTGCCTGTCACAAACCCTGCGGCTCTGTCCAAGGAGAAGCCAGCTCTGTGCTCCGCATGCCCCTGCCAGGTCCTCGTGGAGAGTCAGCTGGGGGTTGAACAGCGCTGCCGGATCTAACAGCACCAGCAAGGCCATTCCCTCCCCTCCCACAAGCCCGACGGGTACATCTACACTGCAGTATAAGTCCTGGTTCAAACTCAGGCTCAAGCCTGACTCTCCCTTCCGTCTACACACAAATCTCGCTAACCCAGGGCTCAGACCCACAGTCCAAGGACCCCACTGGGGTGGAGGGTCTGAGCCTGAGTCAAGCCAGGACCCAGGGTTCAAGCCCTATTGCGTTGCACTGTAGATGCAGCCCCACTGGACTCGTGCTCTGGGAGTTCACCACAAATATCCCACAATCCCACGGACCAACTTCCTTTGTCCTCTGGACAGTCCAGTTTTCCCACACTGCACCAGGAACAAAGGGCTGAGCGCTGACGTTTTGGGAGGGCACTAGGACGTCAGGGCTGGGGTGACTGGACTCAGGCCCACATAATGCAGCTTTGGCGTCTGGCTGGGACCCAGGGTTCAACAATCCCACACCTGGGGTTACGAAGGAGCGTAAACACTCACGCCCTAGGTTAGCAAACCCAGGGTCTGCTAAGCCAAGTGCTACCAGCCCTGGGCGTACACTGCTGTGTAGACAGGCACAACGACACTGGCAAGGAGGCTTCTGCAGTAGCTCGCTGCTCACTGCAGCAGGGAGTGCGGGAGGGTGAGAAGCTAAGGCAGTGTCGTGCTTTTCGTAAAAACGCCAGTGCCAGAACCAGGCAGGGCACTGCCACAGCCCTTCAAAGTGTCCCTCTCTGCCTCCAGGGCAGTAAGCGGAGAGCACACGATAGACTTGCTGCTGCTGCCTGGGCCAGGGTCACTGCTGCACACGCCCGTTGCCTCTGGGAGATATCCTGGCGGCACACTGCCACCTCGCTGCACAGCGCCCGTGGCCGCCTCCTTCCCCATCTCCTTAGAGGCTGGCAGAGCAACAAGTCCTTCCTGAGAGACGACGAGCGCTCTTGTGCTGTGTGTGGGATGGCAGCTCTGCTGCCAGAACTCGCGCTCTGCTCCCAGACGAGATGCACGGAGCAGCCCCCAGCCCCTCCGCCAGGGGCCACGGTTTGCGGCCAACGGGGCTAAACAACAAAGGGAGGGGTTGGCTCAGGGACTGGAACCAGAGCCAGCTGCCAAGCCCCCTGTTCAAATCCAGGCCAGTACAGAGCGAACGCTGTTTTCGGCTGCTGAGCCGACGCAGTGACCCCAGGGGAATGGCCCGGCTGTTTCAGTCCAGTTCCCAGTGGACAGGGGCCTGCGTCACTCAAAAAGTAAACCGACCTCCATAGCTAGCATGCCTGGTTCCCCTACAGTCAGTCCCTGGAGAGAGACAAGGAGCGAACTCTCCCAGATGCCAACAGGTGACCCCAGCAGGTCAGGGTGGAGGCACTCTGGGCAGTGCGGGGGATGCTGGTCCAGGTGCCGCCTGTGCTGTGCCTGCCCCATGGATCATCTGGCGCACAAACTGGGAAGGAAGTGGCATAGCGCATTTGAGAATATGGGAAGCAGCACAGCCTAGGGGATAGAGCACAAGACTAGAACTCAGTAATGTCACTGACCTCCTTTGCAAGGCACTTGGAGTTCTATTGATGACGAGCATTAGATCATGATCTGTGAGCAGGGCTGCATTCCCAGCCTCCAGGTGCCATGGATAGTTTGACTTTTGCAGCCATGGGAAGCTCTCCCCATTACACGCTAGAGACGTCCCCGGGACACAGACCCCACGTTCACTATTGTTGTTTGTGTACAGTAGGGCTTAGTAGCCCCAAATGAAAAGCCATCGTGTGCGGGGCACCGCACACCCCACAGACCTTGCCCTGCAAAGCTCACAACCTGGAGAAGTCAGGCAAAGGGCAAGAGGGGGGAAACAGGCCCAGAAAGAGGACAGGATCTCCCTTGAGGTCACACAGCCAGGAATTGAAACCGGATCCCCAAGGGTCCGTGCATTAACCCCAAACCATCCGAGTTCCAGGCAGGGACTGCGTTTGTCCAAGGAGGGGACCCACACAGGGAGAGCCCCTGGACAGGTTCCATGGAGCGTCAACTTCCTTTATTATTCATCTGGCCAGGGAGCAATTCCTTTTCTCCCTTTGACTTTGTTCCTGTTGGAGGGAGTGGCACCCCAGCAAGGCACTCTGGGCACAGCGAACCTAGTGAGATTTCTAACAGAACAGGGAGAGAAACCCGTGAAATGCTTACACCCAACACTGGGCATCTCCATTCAATTCCACAAGCCGCAGCCTCCCAGGCCAGAGAAGATTCCTTCCTGGGTAGTTTGCCCCATCCTCCAGAGACACGGTTCCGTCGGGAACCCCGGGGAGCACTAGCAAAGGAGTGGGTGTTGTGGAATGAGCTTCTGCTTAGAGTCAGATCAAGAGACTAGGAGGCAGGACTCCTGGGTTCTACGACTGGCTCTGCCAGGGACTCCCCAGGCAGGCATGGGCAAGTCACTTAATGACTTAGACTGTTGGAACCTGGCACTGAGTAATATCTTCCTCCATGACTAGTAGTCCCATTCAGTCAGGTACTACCCAAAGTTAACAAACACATCAGAATCTCCCATTAAAATGGGAGTCACTTCTGTGCCACGCAAAGGTGAAGAGGCTTGAAAGATCTCGTGTTCTGAGCTCCTCCAGAGGACAGGCTCTAGGAGCCAACGTGCAGAGCATTATCCGCTGGGTCTGGGCAGAACAGCCCAGCAAAAGGAACCTGTAATCAGGGAGTGTTTAACGGCCATGGCCAATGCAAGCAGGATAGCTGGGGAATTCACAACGCAGGAAGCAATTTCCAAAGCGTTAGTACCTTAGGAGCTGGCTTTAGTTCAACCCCAAGTATTTCGCCGGTAAATGTGTGGACCATCCCTGCACCCGCTCATGGCCTGGAGTGGTTATGCAGCACTGTGCCTCAGTTTCCTCGTTTAAACCCACAACTGACTGTGCTCTCCCCTTGTATTGCGCCAATTGCTATGCCTGCATTCCCCGCCGTACGGGAGGTGCTGGCTTCCTTACAAGCCTGGGGAATTACTGGCCTCACCAAATAAGTCTTTAGCCCTCGGTTCTGGGCCTGTTCAAATGGCCACAAACTGACAAGAGGAAAGCAGGACTTTCAGGTGGGGCTTTCGAGCCAGCCATGACTCCCAGGGCTTGCCATCTGCAGTCTCCCTGCCTCAGGTTGCTCTGGAGAAGCCTGTCCCTTCCTGAAGCGTTCCCTGCACTGCCCCTCCAGGAAGCCGCTTGCTGGCTTTTAGAATCACTTACTCCTTTCCCAGCTGGGACTGATAATTACCAGGCCTGGCTGGCCACAGGCCCCTGACCCTGAAAGGGGTAGAACACCCTGTGACGTGCCGCCAAAGACTGATACAACCGGAAATCGGTAACAACGGGCCGGACCCCAGCGCTAGGCCAGGGCACGAGCACAAGTGGAATTCGCTGAGGAGCAGCTCAATCATTTCTCTTTCGTTAAAAACAGAAAAAGAAAAAAGAGAAACGTTTAAAAAGAAAACCAGACCTGGCAGAGCTTCACTAACGATGCCTTCAGCTCTGTAAAATGGTGCAGGTTAGACAAGCTTTTCACTTAGAGCAACTCTATTAAAGAGCCTGTTACCGAGAGGGGAAGGTAGATCAGTGGTTTCCATAGAGACACTGGCGTAAGCAATGCTGGAAAAGCAAAAGCCTCCATTTCCCAAATGTGTCACTTGGGCATACGATCGTCGCGGCTTGACGGGGGGGAACAACATGCACACACACAAGACACCCCGAGACAAAGATTTCACGAAGGTGCAAAGCTCAGGGTCTGCTGGAACTGGCTAGTGTCCACACTGCATTGCTGCAAGTCTGGTTGGGTGAACGCAAGCAGGAATCTCTTACTTCCATTTAGGTGCTGGCGGGGAGGGGTTGCTTGGTTTTGTTTTTTAATTTAGTGCCCTCCCAGCTAAGCACTCGATTCCACAGTAGGGCTGGTCCTTACTGCCATTAAAGAAAGTCCTTTTCCTGCCTGCTGGATGGCACATGCTCCGGTCTAGTCATACTCATGACCTCCATTAGCACCAAGGTGGAGGAGGGATTCTTTGCATTAGCCTGTGGGAGAGAAATAGTCAAGTCCACAACTTGGTAATAATCAGCAGTGCCTGAAAGCCTCTGCTTTAAAGGCAACTGTTGATTGGAGGGGACATGGGCCAGTCATCAATGCAGGGCAAGGGAAGGTGAATCTTCAGGGTTCGGCCCCCAAGCCGCAGCCCAGCTACCGAGTCACTCATGACCCTGGGCAAGTCACTTCACCTCTCCCTGCCTCTGTTCCTCTCACCTTCATTTTTAGAAAGGAGCTAACTTACCTACCCCAGCCGCTGCTAGCAGGCTTAGTAGCTGCAGAGCAGTCAGAATCTCAGTTGGTAAGTGCTGGGCTACTGAAAAATGTCACTGTGCATCTGCAAACACTACAGGAATCACGTCTGAGTGAAAACTCAGCGTGCCGTGGCTCATGGGCGGGGGGTGGACCTCAGAGACTGAATTTCATAAGAAAACAGGTGCACAGGAGAGACAAATTCAGGAGTTGGTCTCTCGCTCCTCAGGCCACTGGAGCCTGGGCACCTCCCCAAGGAGGGAGTCCCTCCCAATTCACGACACCCCCCGAAACAGCATTGCAGTCCAAAAGGAACCATCAGCCCTCTAGGGCAGTGTTTCTGAACCTTTTTGATACCAGAGACCAACCAGCTTGTGTTTAATGCGCCCCCAAGTTACCAAATTCTCTGTGCCCCGTTTGAATGCTGGGCAGAGCAAGAGGCCCTTGAAACAGGGATTTGTAAAAGAAAAACAGCATTTTTCCTCTTGCACGTTAAATTTCTCTCCATGTACTTGGTCTGCTCCTCCCGAACCGATCTCCCCTTTCCCCCCACAGAGCAAGGAGGCAGGTGGAACTGGAGCTCTCCAGACAAAGGGGCCCAATCCCTCAGCTTCCAAAGCGGAACTAGAGGCCCTCTATTTGGGGGGATGGCTGGACTGGTGCAGCTACACCATTGCAAACCCCCAGGGTGAAGTGCTGCATGGGGGGTGGGGGGGGAGAACCCCATCTGATGGCAGTGCTGGGTATATATGCTGGGGGTTAACATGACCTGGTGACATCTGGACAGCTCCAGTGGTACAAACTGCCCCCGTGCACACGGGCCCCAAAAGAATTCCATTAGCTTAATCTGTCTTGCACTAGAATTTCAAACAACAAATATCTTACCTTGAGGACATGAATGACTCAGAGAGAGGGTTGCAGTCAACAGTCCTGCAACAGGGTGGGTTGAAGAAGCTGAATGCAGCGTCTCAGGGAAAAGAAATCGGCCAGTAAGAACCAACGTTGCCCTCGAAGAAGAGGGCTCAGCCCTGGTATGCAGATGCCACCCAGATGGGTTGTGATACACCGTGTGAAAGGAGGGAGAGCCACAGCAGAGGGAAGTTTAGAGTCAGAGATTTTAAGGTCAGAGTCAGAGGGGCCATCAGATCATTTGAGGTACATCTACCCTGCAGTGGGAGGTCTGGTTCCCAGTTGGCCCTACCATGCTAAACATAGTATGCTAAGAATAATTCAGCTGAGTCCACACCAGGGGGGTCGGGCAGGACTGCACTTGACACACTGATACGTTGAGCCCACTTGCTCAAGCAGAGGTACGCATGAAGGCCTGCATGGGCGGGGAGTCACAGCGCCCTGCTGATGGTCAGACATACTCCTACTCTGACCTCCTGCCCAGCACAGACCGTTAAATTTCATTCAGTTACCTCGGTCCTGCGTCCAACAGCGTGTTTAACTTCCAGAAAGGCCTCCTGTCTGGATCCGAAGGCATCAAGAGATGGACAATCCACCACATGCCTTGGCTGTTTGTGCCAATGGTTAATCATCCTCACTGTTAACAATTTGTGCCTTTTTGCTACTAGGAATTTATCTGGTTTCTGTGTCCAGCCACTTGTGTGTGTTCTGCCTTTCTCTGCGAGACGGAGGGAGCCAGCCCAGCGCAGAATGCTGCACGGCAGGAGGCCAGGTGGCACAGCACAGGCTGGCCCATGCTACAGCCGCACACTCTTTGAAGAGATGCCAGACATGGGCTGCTCTGGAGGCAGGGGGGCTCGGAGCAGCTGGCGTTCTGGAGAAGAGGGTCCCCCTCAGGCCAGTGACTGACAGACACTCTAGCTACCTCTATACGTTCCTGGTGAAAGAAGGTGTGACACAGAGGCCCATTGGTGCCAGTCCGTGTTCTTTACAAGCAACTGTCTGACAAACTCACTACACCTAATGCACCACTCTCATGGCATTTATTCATGACGGGTCGCATGCGAGGTCGCTACTGAAAGCTTGTAACTTATCAATACTCATAATCATTGTGAAATGGGTGTACGGGTACTATTTAGTACTGAAAACTGTGCCCTCATCATCTTGGAGTAAAAGTTAGTCATCACTACCAGGCAATTGTATGTGTCTGTGATGGCCCAGTCGAGTGGGAGGGAGTTGTCACCCATCCCTGGTCAGCCAAAGATGTGATGCAAAGTTCTACTGCCTTCCCTTGCCCCATCCCACACTAGTCAATGGAAAACCATCAAAAGACAATTGCGAACAATCACAACGAGTTGGAGGCAGGAGGAACATTAACCCAGACAGGGGATAAGACGACAAAAGATGATTTCAGTCTGTCACAGGGTGGAGAGAGGCTCTGCATCCATTCACTGGGGGAAACACCTTGTGGAGCAGGGGTGTTCTCAGAAAAGGCTGGATCCTGGTTCCCGTGAACCCAGCCAGCCCTGCAACAGACTGCACTTTGGGTGGGGGGGGATCCACTTTATTAGAGGGAAAGGTAATGATTAATCAAGTGTAGGTCCTAGTTCACATTTTAGATTTTGCTTTCTATTGTAACCATTTGTTTCCACCACGCTCCCTTGTTTCTAGTGGACTCTCGGTGGTGATTTAAAGTCAGACCAGTAAAACTAGGGCATGCTGCTCCTATGGGGGCAGAGGAGCTGGGATTCCTGTGAGTAGCTAGTGCCCGGGCTGGATATCCCAGAGGAACGATTCAAAGGAACTCAGGGACTGGGTATCCCTATTGTTAACCTGCAAGGCAAAGCTGGGGCAGGCATAGCCCAGACGGGAGTGCTTGAGTGGTGACAGGCTGGTGGTGTGAGGGAGGTGACACTAGGCAAGTCTATGTCTTGCTGGAGGCAGGCCAGGTTACAGGGTGACACTCAGACCTGCCTCCCCCAAGAACCGTCACAGGGCCTGACCCACCAGTACAGAACCCATGGACCCAACGCTCAAGAGAAATGCTGACAGGTCCTCAACCGCAGCAACCTGACTGCAGCCGCCTTCCTACCTGAGCCACTTTACCTAGACCACAGCACAAGAGATCGTGGAGAGGCTGATCACACCAAGGAGTTTAGGTTCAGCCAATCAGCTCAACAGCTGCATCCTCCATGATATTTATACCATACATCCAGATCTGAGCAGCACCCAACACGACGGCACACCGACCCTGCAGGTAAGCAGGGTTTAAGACCCTACGTAAAGAGTTTTCATTTGCAATTCTTTGGCAGTTACGACACACTAGGGAAGAATAAATAAAAGCTGAAAGCCCCACAAGACTGAATATAAAATAGAGTTATTACATAGAAGCCACACAGAACCACCACTGAAATGGAGAAGTGAAATATGTTTCGGAGATTAATGTTTCTCCAGTTAGTACACGGGGATGAATGCTTCCCGCTCTGACAGTCTGTACAAGTTCACTGATTGCAACAGAACTGCTTCCGGGTATAAAGTCAGTGCAGGATTTGGTCCATGAGGTCTGAGCAAGAGAAGAACTCAAGAAGAGCTAGACAAAATGTATGACTATTAGCTATGGAAGGGAAGGGAACGTTACCCAGCAAGTCAGATCTCAGGCTTCAGAATGAAAACATGTTGTTTAATAGGGAAGGTCAAGAAGGAACCCCAAATCTCCAGTCACCCCCTCGTGCATCATCCCACAATTTTTAGAAGCATTATTGGAAATGGGCTTTTATCAGACCATGGGAAATAAATATACGGCAAATCTTATCTTCCTAGAGACCCAAACACACGCACACAGAGAATTATCTATGAAGTGTAGGACCGATATACAGATGAAATGTTGGAGTGTGTGCTACTGGGACAAATCCTGCACTGGTTGTGGGTTGGACCATCTGCCCCCATGAGTCACAAGGGATGAAATTTCTGTTCTCTGTCCAGCACGTGGAATTGGCTAAGCTCAAGGACTAGATATTCCAGGCATCGTCAGCAAGATGAAGCATAGCGTGCAAATTCCAGGGTCTCTCTCGAACCTTTGCCCCGGGGTGGGAGACAAAGGCACTACGAGCCCCGCTCTGCAGCGTGCTGAGCAGTCTCCCCTCCCCCGGCTAGTGAAGGAGGCACCTCAGTAGCTCTTGGGTTCAGCCATTATGAATGGCCACGTCCCACGTACGCAGAACAGTGCCACGGGGGGCAGTAAAGAAGTTACTTCCTTCTGCACCCTTGTGGGCCGGCATTCATGAGTTGCAAAGTGGAAGAGAGGATCAAGCTAGTGCTCAGGAGAAAAAGCAGTAGCAGCAATTAAAAAAATAATCAGCACCAGCAAATTAACTGTTATTCTCAATAGGCAGCACACATATTTTCTCCTTTATATTTTCCTGTTTAGTTTCCATCACATTGTTTAAAAAGTCATTGTAAGGACGGGGACCAATCTTAAGAGCTTTAATGAGCACATCAGTCAATAGCTAGATAGCCCCATGTACAATATTATCGGTAAATCCCACTGAAATAATCTATTTTGGTTTCCTAAATATTCCCATCCCTTTCATTTTTGACTGGCTTTTGCTAACAGCTTCTGAGTAATTTTTAAAAAATGCTTATGCACCAACTCTGAAATTCCTCCGGGGCCCAAAACAACCAGTGACTGAGGCCTTCCATCCTGTGGCAAAGTTAATTAAACCTTTTATTCAAGATCGCCTAGGACAAGGCCATTTCAGAGGGACATTTCTCAAGACTGCCACAGTCAGACAAAACTGCACCACAGAATATGCTGTCATGTCTAAAACCAGCTGGCCTAGAAATTAAGAGCCCAGTGATTTAGCACTTCATAAGCACCTTAGGTAGCATCCTGACCTCGTTAAAGTTATTAAAAGTTCTGCAGATGGCTGCAGTGCGGCCAAGATTTCAAGCCCAAGATTGAATAGTGAATGTGTTCTGTACATTATCTTTGAGATACACAAACAGGGTTCATATATGGGTAGGGCCCTACCAAATTCACGGCCACGAAAAGCACATCACGGACCGTGAAATCTGGTCTCCGACCGTGAAATCTGGGCTTTTGTGTGCTTTTACCCTGTATTATACAGATTTCAAGAGAGAGACCAGTGTGCATCAAATTGGGGGTCCTGACCCAAAAGGGAGTTGCAGGGGGTCACAAGATTATTTCAGGGGGGTTGCGGTATTGCCACTCTGACTTCTGCACTGATTTCAGAGCTGGATGGCCAGAGAGCAGCAACTGTTGGCCAGGTGCCCAGCTCTGAAGGCAGCGCCACCGCCAGCAGCAGTGCAGAAGTGTAGCACAACCACAACAACTCCACAACAACACCTCCTTTTGCAACCTTTTTTTTACACCAAACACCAACAAATTGAAATTTAATTTAATTTAAAAAAAAAAATTTATTTTTTTTTTATTTTTAAATCCTAAGACTGTAAAAAAAACAAAACAAACTTGTGAATTTGCCCTAATTATGGGTATATGATCAATGTGCTGTGGTCACTGCTGCCACTGCCAAGGACAGAAGAGAAGGGAATCCTCTGCTCTGCTGTGCAAAGTCAATTCAAGTGATGGGAAGTTTCTACTTCAACGTTTCACTAGCGTATGACTGGGAGCGGAGGAGTGGCTAGTCTTTGAGCCAGCACATAACCACCTTAATCAGGTTTCACTTCATGACATGGACAGACTTGGGTCTTCGGTAGCCTTTGCCAGCTGGGCACGGGCCTTTAACGTTTGCCATTCTTAGTAAGATTAAAACGTGTCCATCTTTAAAATAAATAGAATCCAAGAGAATGTTAATACAGATAATCCCCTGGCCATCCCATGCACCGATACACTTGGGTTTTGGCAGGATGATAGCGGTTCCTCTTTCTTTTTCTCCCCTGCTTGATTTGCTCAGTTTGCAAAGTAATACATCCTACAAAATGCACAATAAAAAACCCTGTGGTTTTACGCTCTGAGTAAAGCCCAAGCATCAGCAAGCCGAGGTGACAGCTACATGCTATTCACTCCCCCATGAGAGCAACTCTGAAAAAACAAACATTCAGCTTCCCCAAAGGGTAGTTTTTGGGATGGTACAGGTGCACATCAAACCCAGATTGTCCCAATATCTAGCCACCTTGTATCTAATTCACCCTGGGTTTGGTTTCTTAGTTATGCAGAGATTTCTCCGCATTTTGTGACTTACTTATTCCAAGTGTGCATTGGTGTGACCGTATCTATCCCATTCAATCAGACAGAAGAGAACACAATTTGGTTTCCTATAGCACTCAGTGTATGAATAATGCAAAGTGCCACACAGAGTGGCGAGTTGCAGACTGCGTGTGATTTTATGCAGGCTGATATGCCAAATGTTCCCTCTCTGAGCCCCCCACTGCCAGTGTGTTTGCTAAGACTGGACAGGCCGGTGGACTCAGGAATGGGATATGGAGCTTTTTTCATTTCCTGGACAGCGATTTAAGTCTTGGTCAGCCTGGGAGTTGCCAAAATCAAGTCTCCATGAGCAGATGACTCCTGTGATGCGTGGGATTGCGTTCAGACCCATTCCTCTCAGAATGGGCGTGAGTCTAGTATCTCAGCTGGAAACGTGTCAGCGAGGAGACCAAGGACTGAATGGGCCATGGAGATTCAATCCTAGAGGAGAGGCTCACTGGCAGGGGGAAGCGTGACTGAGGTTCAACCCCCCCACACAGCCCTGCCCGTGGTTCCATAGCTTGTGGGGAAAGAGAAGGCACTAGCCCCAGGGCTGCCAGGCCGGACCCACTCTCACCAGCCAGCAAGAACAACTTGGGCATGTTATGACTTTGGGGACATGAATTCAAGTCCTTCTTTGCCTGCGTCAGGAAGCGAGTTTGTTGCCCACTAGGACTTCGGGGGGATTACAGGCAGCACACACGCACTGGCACGTTATCGGCATGCTGCAGAATTAGGACACATCCAAAGCTTTGATATTCTCCAAATGCAAGCTCCAAAAAGACATGAATAAAATCCTAGCAGATGAGAACAAGGGAGGAAGCAGCTCTCCACTCTCAGCATCACTTGGCAACTGAGCCCCTGCATGCAAATGAAAGGCTTTGGTATTCATGGGAGGGGGAGCTATGTCCCGGCAGCTGCAAATAAAGCAGGAGCTCGGCCTCCCTGAGGGAGAATGGTTCCTGTTCACCCCTTGAGAGCCCATCATGGGGTGCTGGAAAATGGAAGCAGGGGCAGCTAAAGACTCTGTCATCTTAAAAGTCAGAACCTTCAGGAAATATTCCCCTGTGTTTCCACTAGCACCGTCCCTCGTTCCAAGGGAAAAGATCCAGTCACTTTCCATTGTCAGGCTGCTAGTGCACTGCTCTCCTTTGGGCAAAGGAAACAGACAAGTCGGTAACACATCCTAGACCTAACGGGAGTAGAGGACTCCA
Source organism: Mauremys reevesii (assembly GCF_016161935.1). Lineage (NCBI taxonomy): Eukaryota > Metazoa > Chordata > Testudines > Geoemydidae > Mauremys > Mauremys reevesii. Next base: position 81,936,313 of record NC_052632.1, on the reverse strand, counting down.
AAGGCTGCAGTGGCCGGGTTGCAAACATGGCAGCCAACTTCATTTGTTCCTAAGCCAACTACACAAATTATGTCAATCTGCTGCGCTCGCAAACCTGGACTAATTGGAACAAACCTTCCCAAAACATGCTAGAGATTTTAACTGGGGAGCAGGCGTCGGGTCCCTGTGATCCCTGGGCAGCAGAGTTCAAAAATTCAGCCAGAGCAGATTTAAAAATTTTATTAAGATGATGTTAAAAAAAAAAGTGAACGGTACAGAGTTTAAGCATAGAAGTTTCTGGTTATCCGGGAATAACATACAGATTATCGAGGGTGCAAAGTTTGGTTTAAGATCGGGTGGCATGAGGAATACATAATCTGCAATATCCCCGGTTGGGGGTAAGAGGTTGATGGGTCAAAGTACAGACATTGAGATACAGAATCATAGAATCTCAGGGTTGGAAGGGACCTCAGGAGGTGTCTAGTTCAAACCCCTGCTCAAAGCAGGACCAGGGTGTAGAGTATGAGTGGATATGATGAGATGGATGGACTGACCCTCATTTGGTGAGATTTAATGATCAGGGAGTTTATGGTTCCAGTTCATATGATCCAATGGAGAAGGTCTCTTGGTCTCAATACTACACTCTGAGATTGCTGCTGAAGGACTGGCTGTATCCATACAGGTACTGCTGTGTCCACATAGGCATTGTGCTGTAGACTGTATCGGCGGAGGGTTTATGTCACTCAGGGAACTGGTGTGACTTCACTAGCAACACTTCAAGGTTTTGTTGGCAGGCCTCAAAATTGAGTGTGGACACAATGCAAGGCCATGCTGACAGACAGCAAACTTTGCTGTGCAGGGCAGGCAGCAGGGGAAAGGCAACCCAGGGAGAACCCTCAACACCCCACAAGAGGTTTCCTGGGAGGAGGTCTCCCGTTTAAGCACTGAGCAGCCCCAGCTCTGCTTAGCTTGGAAGTTGTGAGGCTAGGTATGAAGGGTCCAGACTGTGACAAACAGGGGAGTGTTCTTTGGGGATTACCACCACCATAACTCGACCTGGCACCACCACAGTGTGCCTGTATCTCATCCTGAGAGTCAGAGCAGGTAGCAGAGCCCTGCACCTAGGGAGACAGAAGGAGGCCCCCTTCTAACCATTGCCTAATGACTTACACTTAAAAAGGTCATTAAGAAACAATGCCAGAGCGAGGCGCCTTAGGGTCTGGCTACACTGCCAACCAACCAACCTGCAGCAAGACTCAGAGCCTGTGTCAACTGACTCGGACTAGCGCTAAGGGGCTTAACGTAGCAATGCAGGCATCCCCCTCAGCTGGAGCTTGGGCGCTGAGACCCTCCCCCCCTCAGCAGGTCTCAGAGCCTGAGTGGGAACATCCGCACTCCTATTTTTAGCCCCACAGTGCAAGCCCGAGTCAGGTGATCTGAGCTCCAAGACTTGGTGCTGGGGCATTTTTTTTTCTTCTCTGCAGACGTACTCTCAGTGATCCTGCCTGCTCCCATGCAGAGCGCCCAAACCTATCTGCACCCCCAGAGTCAGAGTCCCAGACACAAAAGGATCTGGACTTTTAGTCTGGGGCCACGTGTAAAACCCACGGGTTCATTAATACCATGACAAAAGCAGTCTTCGGTGATGAAATAGCCAAGAGTCAGTCAAATGGATACTTTGAGTTGTGACTTGTATGATGCCTTCAAAACCCAAAGAATTAACCAAGAGTCCATCAATCTGGGGGCTCCAATCAAGAACAGACTAAAGCTGTGCTCAAATGCAAAGAAAGTCAGAGTGCGGGTGGCAGGTGCTGTTACAGAGCTAACAGCCAACATTCGGCCAGCACAGTCTGCTTTGTTTGGAGATGTGTGAGCGCGGCGTGGACGAGGATCAATGCGATGTATCGAGCAGCAGGGCTCTAGACAGAGACAACCCTGATGATGACTTCGATGAATAAATGTTTTCAGTCCCACATATCAAGACCAACGTCCCTAGGATCAGCCACAATCAATGCCTTTTTTATGGGCACAATGCAGCCCTGTGTCAAAGTAGAATTAAAAAGCCATTGATTTTTCAATGTTTTTTCAAATAACAGCTATGTAGTTGTTCATAATTGTACATGTTTTGTACCATGGTGTTCGTGGGAGAAAGGGTTTTCAAATGATACCCAACTCGACCCATTTCCAATGACACTGTAATTATCAAAACTGGAGGACCTGGAGGTGTGAACCAGAGGAATGGGGGGGGGGAGTGAGTCCCCTCCTCCCCCGCCACACGGCAGAAGATGACACCTCTGAAACTCTGATTCTGTAGATTTTTATGACTCAAATGCCACCTCCCTGGCCTTTCAATCACTACTTTGCTCACAAAAGGAGATTTTACTACATTGTGCTCCCAGTCCATTTGCCAGGAGAATGTAAATTGCTTCTGTTCTGCTCCAGCGGCTCACGAGGAAATCCTCTCTTACATAGCTCATGGAGAAGCGCAAGAATAGAGGAGACTAACCATGCATGCAGGCTTGGCTGTGGTTAGCCTCTCTAATACATTGCTCCAACCGTTAAATAAAACGGTTTGGTTGAAGGCGGCCATTGGTCATTATCTCACTGGTCTCAGGTTTCCAAAGGAGGAAAAAACTCCGATGCTGAAATGCAGGTCTGGTCTACACTACAGACCTATATCGCTATCACCACGTCGCTCAGGGGGTATGGATTTTTCACACTCCTGAGCGATGTTGTTATACCAACCTTAGCACCGTCTCCCCGGGGGGTTATGTCACCAGGAGAGCGTCTCCCACAGACAGAGCTACCACCTCTAGGGGAGGCAGATTAACTGCGCCGAAGGGAGAAGGTCTCCCCCGTCGGCCTAGAGAGTCTTCATTAAAGCACTCCAGCAGTGCAGCTGCATCAGGACCGAAGCAGTGTTTTAAGTGTAGATTTGCCCCCACCCAGACCTGTAGGGTGCAAGTGGCTGCTGTGCACAGGAGAATGCCCCCAGACTCCGTGTCAGAGTGGAAGAACGGTGAGATCTCACCTTGAGACGAGTAAGAACAAGAGGCCGAACCGCTGAAGGGGTTTACTTGGAGAGACCAGAATGGGGAGAGAGGTGCAGCTAGCCCCATAACCCTGACACGGCCCTTGAAGAGAGAATCAAATAACATTCACTGCAGATCAGTGTCACCTGCCTTGGAAATGTACAAGTTCTGCTCAATGTGCAGAATTTATATTAACGGGTGGATCCATGCTGGGGCTGCTCATTCATCTGCCAACACTGTCCCTTCCCCTTATCCCAGGTAAATCCAGGCTCTGGCTAGTTGATATGAGGTCAATAATCCTAGTCTGCACAGCCTGTGTGCTTGGAATAAACACTACCATGTTCCTCGCAATGCTAGTCTCTCTCTCTGATACAGTCATACATCCACACTGCATCGGCAGTTTTGCTGAGGAAAGATACATACTGTACCTTTTTTTTTTTTAAATCAACAAACAGTCACATTAAATGCAGCCTCTTTTGGCTCTAGGAAGGAGAAGGGGGCAGTGAAAATCAACAGCCTTTACAGTTCAGGGTCATAAGCAATCGCTTTTATTTATGGTGTACAGCAACAGTTCCCTTGCACAGCCAAGGCGAAAGCAAAGAGCGCTCTCGTTATGAATTCAACTTATCAGCCCCGAGAAGCCTGCTTAATGAGATTCAGTGTTGTGCACACGGAGAGACAGCACAGCTTGTGTCTCTCAGAGCTACAGACACTGCCCAGTGCACGCAGGCAGGAATGCTTCCCGTGCAAACCAGTTAAAATTCACAGGACTCTCCACTGTAAAAGCTGGAGTAGAGATCAATTCAATGGGAATTATTATTCACATGCAACAATCTGTTCTGGGCATACTAAGGCCGTGCCACAAAAGTCAGGGTACAGCATCCAGCATGACACCCATCAGGCTTCACTCGAGTCATTGCAAAGTCCGAAGGCTGCTAAAGCCACCAAGCTTGGCTATTCAGGACACTGGGCAGGAGCTCCTTTGGGAAACATCACCTCTATCCGACAGCTGACTTCTCTGCTGAAGCTTTACTTGAAAGGATGCACATGGATTCCTGGGTCTAGGCAAAGGCAGGGTAGCTACAGAAAGTCAACTGGCACCTACACAAGCTGTCCTGGGTATACATGTGGGAATGCTCCATGAGGAAGTCAGAGAGGCCCAGAGTGGAACAGCAAAGGGTGCATCTTTTGGGAAAGAAACAAGGCCCGGTTGCTTGAGCCGAGGACTGGGAGTCAGGATCACCAGCACTCAATTCTGGGTTTGATGCCGATTCCTTATGTAGCCCTGCACCATGCACTTTACTGCACTTTAAATCCCTACGCAAAATGGGGATCGGGTGCAGAGGGGTGCCACTGGCACAGGGTTTTGCAGTGAAATATATCAACATGAGCTCACACTGGCCACCCGAGTGCTCTCATCACAGCTACATTCTCCCACAGAACCAAAGAGAACCAGGACACGTCTGGTTTACAAAAAACATTTTAAGAGGATGCAGGAGACAGCGTCCAGTTACAGAGCTCAAAAAAAACAAGGGCTTCCAAAGAGCTCTGCTCCCAAATTCAGCCAGGAGAGCACCACCTTCCTGACGAAGAACACTGATTAATATGGAAAGCATCTCCTCTGCTAATGCAAGGACACAGACAAGCTTATCACAATGCGAGTTCCAAGGAGAAAAGTTTAAAAGAAATGCAGCTTTTTTAAAAATGTCAGGTCCAGTTACAAAAAATCTTAATTTGCACAACTTGGCAAATGCATGAGGAAAACACAAAGGTGTAAGCTTCTAATTAGCACCAAGATTCACAGGGAGAAGCAAGATACAGTTTCTGAAGAGCCTCATGATCCAGGAGCCAACAGTTCAAAGACTGGTTAAGTGAGATGCTAGTGGGCTTGATTCAGCCACTCGGATGGACAGAGGATCGGACAGAACAACGGAAAGCCGAATTAGAACGTTTGCATCACTCCCATCAGCTAAAAAGGAATAAACTTGGGAATTAACTGGCCCTTTGACTTTATGGCTTTGGTATGATGCTCTTCCTCCAGCTGGCGGTGAAAGTGAAATAGAACTACAGCAAAGCATGGAGCTTTCATTTCAATCAGGGTTTTCACTGTGTTCTTGTAATTACCCCACGATGCTGCTTGCGCAGTGTCACTGTGCGGTGCAGGACGCCTGCCTCTGATTTACAGCGAGGCACTTAAATTTCATCTTCTCAGGACTCTTAATCACCAGGACGAAGGCTTGCCCTGCTCGGAATATTAAGTGACCCGGGAAGGTTGCCAGCTTGATGACACTGGAGGCCAGAGTCTTATTTAGATACAGAACAAGTGCAGCCCTGGCAGTGGCACCACAAGCCCATTGCTCCATCAGCGTCAGCCAAGACTGACTGGAAGATGCCTCGTGTCTAGGGATGAGGAGAGGTTATTTCCTTTGCCCAGCCAGTCTGTGGGCTCTGCAGACGATGCCAATCACTGACATTTCTGAGAGCTTTTAAGGATGCCCTATGCACCTCTACACTATGAAGAGAGAACCCGCCCCCCACCCCCTGCAATTTGCATAGACCCACAAACAGCTGAGAGATGTTCACATCCTCCTATTACCGCTCACCTAGAGAGGAAAGACAATGCTGTATTGCTATGAACCCGACCAAGCCAACTACGGCCCTTCTGAAGGGGGAGTTTGGACATTAATATGACAGCCAGAAATCCAGGAGCTTCAGAGAAATTCAAGATAAACAGGCAAGGGGGAGAGCGCGAACAGGTGCAACCCTCCCTTCAGAGCATCACGTGACTGAGAGATGGTGGGATCACAGAGGAACGGAACAAACCCCCGGTCCGACAGGAACTGGAGGAGAAGGAAGCGCTACAGACAGGCTTTGCGCAGAGAAATGGCAGTCAGCTCTGAATCGAAGAGCTCGGTATATTCCCAAGAAGGCTGGAAATCCTGAGTGGAAACCCTTTCTACAGCTCTGGAGTTCCAAACCCCAGAGTGAAAAATCACAAAGGCAGAGGAACGCCTAAGGCAGAGGAAGAAACTGTCTCCTGCCCTGTGACCTTTTATGGGAGGAGAGTTGGGATCATGTTGTTTTGCAAGTCGGGGGGGAAATGCTGCTGGAATCTCGGGACGTTCTTCCCCCTTTCAGTCTAATCAGAAACAGAACAAACACAGTGGGGCAAGGAATCTCTGAAGCGATGCGTCTATAACTAAAATGATGCAAACTGGAAGAAGATAATCTGTTTAAAAAACCCCAAACAAATGAAGGTTTAGAAAACAGATGGACACGCCAGCATTTGGGCTGGAGGCACCAGGGCCTCTAGATGGAAGGGCGGAGTGCCCAGAGGTTTTCTGGAAGATGGTTACCAGCAATTTCAGATGCAACAGGTAAGTACTGGGCCATTCAAATCAACAGAGCACACAAAATCTTATCTCAGAGACCACTGGAGTACGCACAACCTCAGACAATGCTTGTTAAGCTCCATAATTAGAGAAGGTGTCATTGTTGCAAGCAGTGGGAAAAGAGAAAATTGAGTTTCAATTAGAGCTGGGTGAAAACTGGAAAAATAATTAAAAATTCCATGACCGGTCAGTCCAGTTTTTAAATTAATTTGCTTCATTTCTATTCAGTATCCTCATATTCACGTCCTCAGAATATTCTAGTGAACAGGCTTTTCAGGCCAGAATGTCCATGGAAACAGCAGATTTTAAGCCAGTATTGGACGGTATGCAGAGAGGGTGAAATTCAGCTCTGTGCAAAGCAATAGCACAATGTCCAGGCACAACTTAAGCCTTCCAATTTGGCCTTAAATGGTGCATAGGCCTCCTGCTAGCCTTCTGCACGGAGGGGAATTTCATCCCAGAACGCAAATGTTATAGTCACTTCCTGCACGGAGCCCACTGCAGACTGGATTCCATGAGTCAGGTTAAACCCACCAGAGAACAGAACGTGCACACACAGCTCAGACTGTGAATACTCGGAACAACCAAGCAACATTCCAACAACTAACCATTAAAACGTATGCGGGGGGTAGGGGGAAAACGTGATCAGCTCATGGACAATTTACAGAGGGGGGAAAAGGGGGGAGATGTGGGGGTGGAGGACACATCTTGAATAAGCAAGTAATTAAATTCACCTCAGCTCCAATTTAAACTCTGGGATTTTGTTTTGCTTCCATGATTTCGCGCCAGCAGTTACCATGAGAAAGAGTCCAGCATGTACACATTTTAAAAGGGGGGCTTGATGTAGGATTTTGTCAGTCATAGGATGAGCAACAGAACTAATAGGATTTTTCCAAATCCATGATTTGCCCCCTATAGTATTGTTAGGTTGGAGGCTGCATGGCCCTCACCAAGCATGTCTGGATCTATCGAGCGGTTGGGTTTGCTAGCCAATTTCCACAAACGAGGGATCTAGTGAACGCCCCGTTGGTTAGTGATAGCTGAAAAAATGGAAGCTACCACCCACAGACAAGACTTAATGCCAATGCCAGGGCTGGGGACTGATTTGATTGTGTGTCTGAGGCAGAGGCAGCCAGAAAGTTGGTGGAAAGCAGCAGGAAGTCGGGAGACAACGACAGAAGAATTTATAGCCTGACTCAGAGAAAGCAAAGAGACAGCTTTTGGTCACAGTGGTGGCTGGAAAGGCAGGCTTGGAAAGGTACGGAAGGAAACTGCTCCCTGTTTGATTCCTACTGTGTTCAGGGAAACAGAACTTCATACATTCTTTGTAAGTAAACAGGATCACACCACGGAAATACCTGACACCACCGCCAATTTCTCCTCCTAGCAGAAACAAGTGGCAAGACCCCCAAAATTAACTAAATGCTTGAGCTAAAAAGAGGAAACAGATTCAATTATGGAAAGAGTTAATTTCTTTTTAAAGAGATGCCAATGGAGCCTATCGGGATGAACTAGAATACAAGATGGGAGGCCTATCCTTTGGAAGGAAACCAAGAAAATAGCACAGGAATTTGGACAGACATTTCTGTCACTTAATGAAAGTCAATGGCATCTATAAAAGCCACTGGGTTTTGTCCTTTCAAATGATCAGGCTAAACACACGTAACCTCCTGCTCTGGATTTGTTTCAGATGCAGCTCTACCATTAGCAATAGCGATGGGTAAAGGGTAAGTTTTCATAAGCCCCCGTCCAGACCCAAACACCTTGGGCTGGCTACCCCAGGGTGCACAGAGCCTTGGAGCGTTCTGGCACTTCCCACCTAAAAGGCGACAATCGCTGTCTTTTCTGATGGACTCAAAATGCTCCCACCATAAAATCAGCTTAAAAAAAGAAAAGATGCTGAAATAATTTCTACGCCCAAACTAAAAATTAACGAACACAATTTGATGCATTTTGTGAAAAACTGAATCCTTGCTGGGCCACTCGTATTTCTACGTCACCACAGCTCTACTTCGCACAATATATTTAAACTCAAAGGGATATATTGTTCTCAGAGCCTATTCTAAAACACAAACCTGGGAAAGGGGCTGTGCACATGACAGAATGATGAAAAACGAAGAGTCCATTAGAAATGACAATGCCAGATGAATTTTAAATGGGTTTCTATTCATTTTGATTTGTTCAGTATTATGTAAACCATTACAAAATAGCTTTGCGGAGACCTAATGGTTTAACATTCTTGAAATTAATAGCCTCTCCTCTGGCCGGCATGGACCACTAGACCATAGCCCCTTAGCTCATCCTCTTTGGGAGGAGAGGGGATCATCATGCCTCTCTTTCAATGTAGTGTTGAAATCAGATGCCAGAGAGGGCCTTGGATGCTGCATGAAAAATGTTACAGGCAGCCACCTGGGTACACGGAAGCACCTTGGACAGATCGCTCCTCCTTAGAGAGAAGCAGCAGGGACTTTGCAGACTGTCCATTCTGTTGGCGAGCTGCTGTTCTGGCCAGGGTGAGCTGTACAGGAAGACACCGTGGGTATGTTTGTAGGGCTTGCATGCCAGACAGAGACATAAACAAACTGTTTATTCATTGTGTTTTATCAAGCAGAGACACGCAATCTGGCACACGCATGGCGAGGACAGGGCTGTACGATTCAGCATAGGAACAGCAGCTCTCTGGTGCTTACTAGACGGGCCCTGCATCTCTGCTCTCCTGCGGGGGTGAAAAGGGGGGGGCACCGATTCAGAGCGGAGCAGTTCTGCAAAGCTGCTCTTGGCGCGCCTTGCACCACTTCTGCACGGTACAGAGGCAGCAATCAGGACGACTGGCTGGGCAGTCACGACAGCGCAGACACACCCGGCTACACTAGGCCTTTCTTGAACTGCCATCGCACTGGGCGCTCACTTTGCAAAGAGATGCAGCCTCAAAGGTCCCATTGAGGAATCGGCTGCGGCCTCTCCCCTCTGCTGGGTGTATTCAGACCCACTCCAGTGTTTGGGCGATTCTGTCATTCACTATGGGCCGGCTGCAGAGTGGACATAAGCCGTAATTGTACTGGTACCTAAAGGAGGAGATTTTAGTTACACGACCGTGGGGTACGCCTGGAATTCTGGAACAACCGGTCCCAGACTTTGCTCCCCTGTATGCAGCTGAGTTAACTGCTGTGACATCTGTATGTACAAGTGCGTCACTCATTGATTATTTACCGGGGCAGCCAAACTTACTGGCCCTCCGAGCCACGTACAACGATCTGCAGAAGTTTGGGAGCCCCAGCAGGCATGTCCCAGGGGGCTGGAGCCCTGAGGCCCCCCTCTCTGCTGGGCAGAAGCCAGAGGCAATGCATGGGGGGGCACATGGGGTCAGGTGCCCCCACATATTTTTGCCAGGGTCGCTGGCCCCACTCGATCACCTGGTGCCGCCAGGCCCCCTCCTTGCATGGCAGCTGCTGGAGCTGACAAGCTGGGAGCTGCGGCCCTGGGGAGGGGCGGCCCCAAACAGCTGGGAGCTGCAGGGAGAGCTAAAGCAGTGGCCCCTCCCTGCAGCGCCCAGCTGTTTGCTGCTGCCTCGCCACAGGCAGCGCTAACGCCTGGGAGCAGCAGGTGAGGGGGCAGGCATGGGGGGAGGCAAACCTTCAAGTTTTGCCCTCCGGCCCTTCTCAGCGGGTACCAGTCGTCTCCGGCAGAAGCCCCCCCGCAGGGTGGAAGCCTTGAGCTTCTTCCCCCCAGTCTGCTAGGCGGAGACTGGGGCGGGCGGGGCACGTAACAGGGAGCCGCACTTAAAGAGCCACACGTGGCTCGTGAGCCGCAGTCTGGCCACCCCTGGATTAGTACAATCCAAAAGGGATGCAGAATTCCCCAGAAACCCAAGAGCCTTAACCACCCCAGGTGATACACCGGCATGGCTTAGGCAGACCTGCTGCCTTCTCTTGGCATCTCTAGCTTTGGAGGGTTTAACCAAGCCGCCAGCAGACCTCTGGTCTGGTTTTCTGGACCTTAGCGGAGGCGAGCATGATGCTCTGCATCATGGGGATTCAGGTTTTCTTCTCAACAGCCAGTGACCCCAGCTGTGACCATGGATAAGTTCCCTACCCTCTTGTGCCTCAGATTTCCCCATCCGTGCAATGAAAGAGACAGTACTTAGCTCACAGGTTGGCGAGTGGCTTAATTTTGCAAAGAGTTTTAGCGCCTCCGTTGAAGCAGCAACATTTTACGTTTGCAGCTGAATCTCAAGATACTTTACAACAGGCTTACCATGACAGGGAAAATTAATTAATTTCCCTTTTCATTAAACAGCAATAGCCCAGCATTTGTCAGTATAAAGTCCCTTAATTATAGCTTACTGAAAACAATATATAATTAATTTACTTTAGTCAGAAAATTTGATGCCAAATCCCTAGATTACACAAAGTTGTGATGCGATGGTTTTGTTATTAGACAAAACACAAATTAAAAACCACATCCACTCATGCAGCAAAAACCTCCCATCTTATCAAGTGACAGACTCATCAGCCTTGCGATGCAAACTGTAAGAGATGTACAATTACACAGTTGCTGCAGATAAGAGTCTTCTGGCTGTACATCTCCATGTCCAAAACCCATTAGTTCTTTTCAAAATTCGTAATAAGTTTCAGCAGAGTTACATAGTTTTCTTTGTATTGTTTCGCCACATGACTACTCAATATATGTTGCATAAACTGATATGCTGGAGAAGTGAGTTAACCATAATTTGATTGTCTACTGGTACTAGAAAATGCAGAAGGCATTCCAATGAATAATTCATCGTACTTCAGTATCAAAAGTCAGTGTTCTAGGCATTGCATTGGGTAGTAAAACACATTCCATTTTAAAATAAAATATTGAGCAATTACTTTCAGCAAAACCGAGTCCGTAACTTTAAATTTGGTTTTACAAATCCAGCTGTAACTCGGCAGCTATGCAAAACTCATCCACCTGCTCTGTCCCTAAAGCCTACTCTATTTGCAGGTAGCACCACCTCTGGTATTTCCACAGAGATTTCGAACCAATCCTTTTATCTCTTATCCTAGGCACTGTACCAGAAAAAGCCAAATACTAGAAAGATATTGTTCATACACCTGCTTACTAGCAACTTGAAAGGAACATTGATCTCATGGCAATCCTCCAAGAAATAGAAGAGATCTGAGGAACTACTGAAAAGAATCCTGGGGGGAAAGAAGTTATTAGAGGAAAAAAGACGGTTACTCACCTGTAGTAACTGGTGTTCTTCGAGATGTGTTGCTCCAATCCATTCCAGTTAGGTGTGCGCGCCGCGCGTGCACGGCTTCTCTGGAACTTTTTCCCCTAGCAACCCTGGGCGCCCTGGAGTGGCGCCGCTATGGCGCTAAATATATATCCCAGCCGGCCCGTCCGCTCCTCAGTTCCTTCTTGCCGGCTACTCCGACAGTGGGGAAGGAGGGTGGGTCTGGAATGGATTGAGCAACACATCTCGAAGAACACCAGTTACTACAGGTGAGTAACCGTCTTTTCTTCTTCGAGTGATTGCTCCAATGCATTCCAGTTAGGTGAATCCCAAGCCTTACCTTAGGCGGTGGGGTCGGAGTGAGACGTGGCGGAGTGTAAAACCGCGGAGCCCTCTAGACTGCTGCACCAACGCAGTGGGAGGCGAAGGTGTGGACCGAAGACCAGGTAGCCGCTCTGCAGATGTCCTGGATGGGGACATGGCTCAGGAAGGCGGCGGACGAGGCTTGCGCCTCGTGAGAGTGAGCGGTGAGTCGGCATGGAGTCACGTGAGCTAGCTCGAGCATGACCGGATGCATTGGGTCACCCAGGAGGCAATGCGTTGGGTAGAGACTGGCTCGCCTTTCATGCGATCAGCGACGCGATGAAGAGCTGGGTGGACCGAAAAGGCCTTGTCCGGTCGATGTAAACGCCAGCGCCCTACGGACGCCGAGGGTGTGGAGCTGTTGCTCCCGGGCGGCGTGGGGCTTCGGGAAGAAGACCGGAGGAAGATGTCCTGATTAAGGTGGAAGGCCGAGACCACCTTTGGTAGGAAGGCCGGGTGAGGGCGGCTGCACCTTATCCGCGTGGAAGACGGTATAGGAGGGCCCACCGTCAAAGCTCGGCTCGAGACTCTCCTTGCCGATGTTATGGCAACCAGGAAGGCCGCCTTATAGGAGAGGTAGAGGAGAGAACACGTGGCCATAGGCTCGAATGGAGGACCCGTGAGTCTGGCCAGGACGAGGTTCAGGTCCCAGGTCGGGCGGGCGATGACCGGCGGGTATAAGCGGTCGAGGCCCTTCAGGAAGCGGGAGACCATTGGATTGGCAAAGATGGTCCGACCCTCAGCCGACGGACGAAAGGCGGACACCGCGGCGAGGTGGACTCTCAAAGAGGAAACCGCCAGACCCTGCTCCTTAAGGTACCATAGGTAGTCCAGGATGGTAGTGATGGGCACCACGAATGGGTTGAGCCCCTGCTGGTCACACCAGAGCGCGAACCTCTTCCATTTCGCCATGTATGTAGTACGGGTGGAAGGCTTTCTACTTTCAAGCAGGACCTGCTGTACGGCTGCCGAACAGCCCCTCTCTGCGTGGGTCAACCACGCAGGAACCAGGCTGTAAGATGGAGAGATTGGAGATTGGGGTGGAGGAGTCTGCCGAAGTCCTGTGTGATGAGGTCCGGCCACAATGGGAGGGTGATGGGCTCCCGAACGGAGAGCTCGAGCAGCAGGGTGTACCAATGCTGCCGTGGCCAGGCCGGAGCCACGAGTATCATGGTGGCTCGATCCCTCCGAAGCTTCTGGAGCACTCTGTGCACTAGCGGAAACGGAGGGAAGGCATAGAGGAGGTGAGTCTGCCACGGATAGAGGAAGGCGTCGGACAGAGATCAGTGCCCTCGAACGAGCAGAACCGGAGACACTTCCTGTTCGCCCTGGAGGCGAAGAGGTCGACGAAACCCCACCTCCGAAAATCGTGTGGACAACGCCGACGGAGGGACCACTGTGGAGAGAAACGACCTGCTGAGGCGTCGGCTAGCGTGTTCTGCACTCCCGGAAGAAAGGACGCCCAGGTGAATGGAGTGGGTCACGCAGAAGTCCCAGAGGAGGATCGCCTCCTTGCAGAGGACGAGCGAGCTCCGCCCTGCTTGTTCACGAGGCTAGTGCTGTTGTGTTGTCCGTGAATACTGTCACCCAGCGGCCTTGCAGGTTGGTCGGCGTGACATGCAAAACGGATCGCCCGGAGCTCGCGGACATTGATGTGGAGAGCGAGCTCCTGGGGCGACCAGAGGCCTTGAGTGTGAAGGCCTCCCAGGTGGGCCCCCCAACCGAGTGCCGAGGCGTCCGTGGTCAGCGTCGCGGACGGACGAGGAGGGTGGAACGGCACTCCAGCGCAGACGATCTCTGGGTCGAGCCACCAGCGGAGGGACTCGAGGGTCGACCGTGACCACCATGTCGATGTGGTCGCGGGGCGACGCCAGCCACGACTGGAACGGACGGAGGTGGAGTCGGTGACATATGCGATGCCATGTGACCGAGGAGGCGGAGGCATGACCGCACCGTCGTGGTCGGAAAGTTGACCAGCTCCCGGATGAGGGAGACCATTGTCAGGTGCCGAGACCGCGGCAGGCAGGCGCGGCCCACCGAGGAGTCGAGGATCGCGCCGATGAACTCCACCCGCGCTGGGAGCAAGGTAGACTTCGGCATTGACAAGCAGTCCGAGGTGTTGAAAGAGGGACAGGATTTCCGCCACCTGTCGCTGTACTAGCCCGCGACTGCCCCGAATCAACCAGTCGTCCAGATAGGGGTAGACGTGGATCTGGCGCCTGCGGAGGGCTGCTGCTACCACTGCCATGCACTTTGTAAACACCTCGGTGCCGTGGCAAGTCCGAAGGTAACACGGCGAACTGGTAGTGGTCGTTGTTGACTAGAAACCGAAGGAAGCGCCTGTGAGGGGGTAAATGCGACATGGAAGTAAGCGTCCTTCATGTCGAGGGCGGCAAACCAATCTCCCGGATCCAGAGAGGGAATGATGGTCCCCAAGGTGACCATGCGAAACTTGGGCTTGAGCAGGTATTTGTTCAGCTAAGGTCCAGAATAGGACGTAACCCTCCTTTCGCCTTGGGGATGAGGAAATAACGGAATAGAATCCCCTGCCCCGGCTGTCTGGCGGCCCTGCGTCTAGGGCACCCACGCTCAGTAGAGACTGGACCGCTTGGAGGTGGACTGGGTCGTGGGATGGGTCCCTGAAGAGGGACAGGGAGGGTGGGTGGGAAGGAGGGGCGAAACAAACTGTAGACGGTATCCCGACTGGACAGTCTGAAGAACCCAGCTGTCCGATGTTATACGGGACCACGACGGGCGAAAATAGGAGAGGCGGTTGGAAAACAAACGGGAGGATCCGAGGTGGAGAGTGATGGGCTTCGGCGTCCCATCAAAGGCCTGCTTGGACCTTGCGGGCCCTTGGAAGAGGCCTGGGACTGGCGGTGATTCTGTCCCGCTGCTGCGGAAGGACCGAGGGGCCTGCTGCCGGAAAGACCGCATGCCAAGAGTTCCGCCCATCTTTCAAGGTCTGTATCCGTCTTTTCGGAGAATAGGCCTTTCGTGTCAAACGGCAGGTCCTGCAGCGTGTACTGCACCTCTTGTGGGCGTAGAGGATTGCAGCCATGAGATGCGACGCATCGTCACCCCTGTCGCTATTGTCCGCGCCCGAGTCCGCGTCTTTCCTTCCTCGAGCATCGCCGAGAACTCCTGGCGGGAAGTTGTCGGCAGAAGTTTGTATTTTGCCAGGGATGTCATGATGTCAAACACATACCTGGCCAGGAGGACCATTTGGTTGGCTATGCGCATCTGCAGGCAGGTCCATCCTCCGGCGTCCTTGGCTTTGGGCGCCGTTTGACCGTTCACGGCCATTCACAGACTGCACGACAAGCGAGTCCGGGGTTGCGAGTATAAGTACTCATAGCCCGTGGGGCTGAGTACTTCCTACCCCGCGCAGTGGGCGGGATGGACGCGGGTGTTTGCCAGAGCGTGGCCGCGTTCTTTTGTATGGTCTTCACAAAAGGCAGTGCCACGCGCACTGGAGCGTCCGAACCGACCACATTAGTAATGGGGTCCTCATCCTCCTGGACCTCTGCCACCGGAAGGCCCATGGCCGTCGCCACCCGACGGAGTAGTTCCTGGTGGGCTTTAAGGTCAATGGGGGGTGGGTCTTTAGCAGAAGTCCCAGCCACCGCTTCGTCCGGGGACGATGACGAGGACGTTGCTTGTCCGATGGCCTCCACGGGAGGGGCCATTAGAGGTGCCACAGCCAGGTCAGGCTGGACGGGGCCTGGTGGTCCGCATCGAGGGCTCGCGGGAGGTGACGGAGGGCGACTGATCGACGCCGGGCACCGGCGATGTCTCGTGGGGAAGCGGAATGCCTTGCGCCGTGATGGCCCCAGGGCACCCAGAATCCCCACTGCTGAGCCCCTTGAGGGTGGTCGTGGGGCTGGCGGCAATGAGCCGGTGCCGGCCAGGGTGGGGCGGAGCCAGGCTTGCG
This sequence comes from Mauremys reevesii, assembly GCF_016161935.1. Taxonomy (NCBI): domain Eukaryota; kingdom Metazoa; phylum Chordata; order Testudines; family Geoemydidae; genus Mauremys; species Mauremys reevesii. The sequence goes on along the minus strand of NC_052632.1, from coordinate 81,920,392 downwards.
GGATACTGCCAGATGGTCTGGAGGCCCGTGTCCGTCCGTCCGGTACCGGGAGAGACCTCGACCAACGGCCACCGCGGTGCCGGGAGCTCGACCGGTTCCGGGAGCTCGACCGGCCGGACCTGCGGTGCCGGAGCGGCTGCGGAGTTCGGTGTCGAACGGTGCCGGGCGGGACCTCGGCTGCGCCCGGTGATCGGGACCTCGACCGGTGCCGGAGGCGACCGTACCGGATGACGATCGGTACTGCGGCGGCGAGATGGCGATCGGTACCGCGATGGGGAGCGGTGCGAGATCTCGACCGGCTGGACGGTGAGCGCGACGGGTCCTGGACCGAGTGCCGACCGTGCCGGTGGTCCACAGATGGTGGTCGGACCATCCTCGCCGGTTTTCCAGCCGACGGAACAGCCCGCACCGGCAGTGCCGGGGCGAGGCTCGGTGCCTCTACGAGCTGAATTAGCTCGGCGCGGAGTACGTCTCCGGCGTCGTCGGCAGCCTTGGCTCAACTCCGGACGGCACCGGGGAGCGCGACGGTGCCGGACTCAACGGACCTGGCGGAGTCAACGGCACAGTGTCTGCCTTGCGCGCAGTTACCACTGGGGGCGCAGGCGGCACAAGCACTTTAGCTGAGTCCTCAGCACGGGACGTAGCTACGGCTTTGGCGAGCCGGCGAGCGGCGGTGCCGCGCCGGGTGGGGCCTGCGGGACCGGTACCGGGGCGGCCCGGTGCCGCTGGTGCGCTCTGAACCGAGGAGGTTCTCGGTGCCGGCGTCGCTGGTGCCGCCGGTTGGAGCGACGCTTCCATAAGTATCTGCTTAAGCCTGTGGTCCCGGTCTTTGCGTGTCCGAGGCTTAAAAGCAGAACAGATAACGCACTTGTCGGTGCGATGTCCTTCTCCGAGGCAACGGAGGCAAGCGTCGTGTGGATCGCCAACGGGCATAGGCTTTTGGCACACAGCGCAGGGCTTGAAGCCCGGTGCCCTGGGCATGAGCCCGCACCGGGAAGGGAAAGTAGCCCTTAACCAACTACTACCTAGAACAACTACACTAAGATAACTATAACAACTGAACATTAACTATACAACTAACTATATATATACAAAAAACGAAGAGTGAAGGCTAGGGTGGTGGAGGGCAGAGAGCACTCCACAGTTCCGACCGGCCGTCACGGGCGGTAAGAAGGAACTGAGGAGCGGACGGGCCGGCTGGGATATATATTTAGCGCCATAGCGGCGCCACTCCAGGTGCTAGGGGAAAAAGTTCCGGAGAAGCCGTGCACGCGCGGCGCGCACACCTAACTGGAATGCATTGGAGCAATCACTCGAAGAAGAAGTGCATGTTTTCTACAGAATGAATCTAAATGCTCTGTGCTGGATCTAGGCATTAAGGACACTACAAAGCTGACAAGGACATATTTTTGCTTGGTTTGGATCATAGGCACAGCAAGTACCTAACACTTCTATCTACACTTGGGGCAAGATTCTTACACATTTTGAGCTACTGCCTACCAAAAAAAGAAAAGGAAGGAGCAGACAGGCACAGCAGGAAAGGTGTTATAGGATGGTAACAGATAAAGAACAGGTCACTGATTTATTATAGGGTCACAATCAGTATTCAGCGAGATAAATCAGTCAGCATAGCAATGTGAAAAAACGGCCCAAAAGCTACTGTTACAGTGATGCAAAAGGAGGGACATCATACTATGAAAGGTGGAATATACCCCAAATCCAGGCTGTTAGTACAGCTAGTCAAGCAGCAAAACAACCGATTCACTGATAAAGCACCAATTTCAACATGCTACTGGTCACAGAGCTATCAGCTATTCAGGAGACTGCTACATAGTTGTGAAAGTGTTCACAAATCCCAGATTTACAACGTTTAACACAAATGTCTGAACATTCAAACCAGCAGCTCATTATATCTTGTTCTGCTGTTTAAAAAAAAACAGCTCACTCAATCAAGGAGTAGATACAAAACCGTGCGAGTTTGAGAACCGATCTCACAACAAGAAACATGAATTTCAAACAATCCAGAGCCTGGAGAGTCCTTATGAACAACAAATACCCCTGCAGAAATCAGGAATAGTCCATGAATGACTGTAGTCCATCATGGGTTAGGCATTCATGACAGGTTTCAGAGGGGTAGCCGGGTTAGTCTGTATTAGCAAAAACAAGGAGTCGTCCTCGTGGTACTTTAGAAATTAACAAATTTATTTGGGCATAAGCTTTCGTGGGCTAAAACCCACTTCATCAGATGCACGGAGTGAAAAATACAGTAGGCAGTATATGCATTAGAGCACATGAAAAGATGGGAGTTGCCTTACCAAGTGGGGGGTCAGTGCTAACGAATCAAGGCGGAAGTGGCACTAGCCAGCACAGGTGCAGCATCTCCCAAATGCCAGGTGGACCACGTCCGTGCAGTCGTGGCTTGTATGTGCATGGGGGCCCATTGACTGGTCTGCCTGGGGCTCGGAATTGCTGTCCGCGGGCCTGATCCACTTCATTGACGTCAACAGGACATAAAAACGTGCTTAGGAACTTTCATGAACCAGTTTTCCTTGGAACGTTCATGGAGCCAACTGCCAATAAATGGCTACTTTTGGGCATTTACTCTCTCATAAAAAGCTGGTTCCACAGCCTTGTATTCTCTCTCTGGAGTGCTGTCCCTTAAATACAACATGAAATGATACAAACAGGTCATTTTCGAGACAGGCAGGGCCCTGGTGGCAAGAAGCTGACGTCCTGGGGGCTGCCCTGAGAAATGGCAGCACAAATCTCTAATGCCAAAGAGAATTACTCACCTCTTCATGCTGGATGGGCGTCCAGCCTTCAGGAGCTCGATCCTGGCTCACCAGCGGCGTGGCATGGTCACCCTTAAAGAACAAGCCCTTCACAACAGAGAGTGTCTTCGCAGGACACAATTGCCACTTAGAAACATGGGGTGTTTGGAAAGAATCCGCTACCACCTGTCCAGGCTGCAACTCGCCTACAGGAGGCCACAGGCTGAGTGGGCCACGGAGGCTGACCTCCCTTGCTCCCTGAATTGGTCACGTCCAGGTAACAGCAGACACACAATGGCACGTGTGCGCTGTGGTTGTCCGTGGTTTAACTGTTCTGCAGATCAACTGAGGTCTCCAGGGCTGCCACCAGCATGAAACATACACAAAACTATTACGTTTAAAGAGAAATATTTTCTCTGGCTGACAGTTTGGAAAGCTGGGCCTGTGCGGTGGCACGTTGAAAGGGCTCCTTGAAATTTAGCAGCAAGCCCGAGTTAGACGGGGGTACCCGTGGTGGCAGTTCTCAGTCCTGAACAGGAAGAATGCAGCTGGCAGCTGAAGAGCTGGCATACACCACGTCAATGCATCAGGGAGCCGAGGGGCTCTGAAATGCTGAGAGAACTCAGGAAACGTGCAACTCAACAGCACGAGGCTGCCATAAGCAACGACACAGGATCTGCTGCAACATGCTCTCCAGCTCCATCTCACCAAAGCGAGCTGCCCGCGCTGCCATCAGCCGTTCTCTCGGTTTGCTGGGTTCTTGTTTATTTACGTTTAATATTCAGGTAAACACTATGTCTGATGCTAATGGGGGGAGACAAATCCATTTCATTCCCTCATTATTCGCATTCGTATCCAGGCTGTTGACACGACAGGTTTGGAATACTGATGGGCTCAGTGAGGGTATCTTTGGCTGAGCGGCTCACGTTTGTTTTCAGGCTCCAGAGGTGGGGCTGCAGGACAGCAAAGTATCCCAGCTCCATTTGCGTGCTGGGCGTCTCACGGATGACTAGGGCATGTGCGCATTGACAAGCGAAAGCTCTACCAGCCGCCTTTCCAAGGCGGGCTCCTTTCCCAGCCCCTCCAGCCTTGAAAGACTCTGTATTCATGCTGACCTGCTTGAGGAGCTGGAGCAGGCTTTGCTCCCACTGATACAGTGATAAGCCAGTGACGCTCAACCTTTTCCATACGAGGGTCCCCCAGAGCCGCCGTTCAGCTCCATGTAGCAGGCTGTAGCTGGGACTCCCCTCCCCTGTAGCAACATGAGATGGGCAGGTGGTTGTGAACCCCCGATTTCGAACCCAAGGAAGACCCACTATAAAACAGGAGGCCTTCTTTAATATCCTGGATTGGGATGAGAAGTACTATATCAATAGGAAAACTGCACATTGCCCAGGAACCTCTTGCCAATCGATATAGACACACCTTACAAATGCAAGCACCTCTGAGGAGAAATGTAGCAGCTGTTTAAAAGGACAGTCAGGTCTAAAAATAATAATCATACTATTAAGGGAATGGAATTTCTTCCTCTCTCTTACTCTCACCACCTTAGATTACTAAAACTGAAAGAATGTTACACATCTCATTAACTAGGCACTATTTATGCTGCCTCTTTATTTTTTGCATTTCTCAGCTCAGACAAAGAAAATAGATTGGAGAGTCACAGTCAATTCCCACTAATTTTCACTCCCGAGCACTAGCACAGTGCTGCAAAGTTCTGGTTGCAAATGCTGCACGGGAATTTTCTGTTTGCAAAAAGAGTTTCCATTTAAGTTATTTTTTTAAATATTGAGAGAAATATTTTGATTGGTTTTCTGTTTTTCTCTTTTTAAAAAGCTTATAATATAAAACCTAAATCTGGGGACAAATTTCACTGATCAGGAAGTCATGTGCTGTTCAATGGACATTGGAGTGCAGCTACTGTATTAAGTTAAAACAACAGGAGGAATGCAGGCACATAGAATGTAGTTCCCCAAGACACTATCAGAAATTTGTGAACGAAGGATGCTATGTGGCCCTTTAATAACCATGCGTGATCAGGACCTCTGTTTCCAATCTTCTATGAAGCCAGTACTGATCAGCACCTGGGCTGCCCAGAACTGTGCTAGGACCCAGGGTCACACAGGCTCGGAGGGACAAGTATGTCCCGGTGTCAGCATCATCGCTTCCAGCAGTGCCCTGGTCTGCTTTGCTGGTGGGTCCCTATGCCATAGGACCAGGCCTGACTCTACTTTGCTTTTGAGATCAGCCTAAAGTGGTGTGGCTGCTACAGCGTAACCCACACTGTAACACAGACAAACAAAACACACTTTCAGATGCGGCCTCTTGCATGTCAGAGAGTCCTTCCCACAGCTCGGGGCTGATGCACTGCACAGACACCAGGCATACCTGAAAAGGAAGCACTGCCCTCAAGCAGGCTTCGAAAAAGAACAGTGGGGAGGGTGGAGATTAAACGAAACATTCCTTCGCCAGTATTTTCCTGTGTCCCATTCAGTGCTTAATTTGTAATGGAAGAGGTGCTGGAGCTCAAGCAATTTTTTTACATTCATAACTGATGCAGGAAGCCCAGAGGTGCCGGGGCTACGGACTGCCAAGCCCAGAGGTGCCAGGGCTCAGCCTTGGCACATATCAAGCACTGCTCCCATTGTTAACAGCGTAGCTATATGGGTCTGAATGAAGCTCTCTCCTACCCGCTGAGGTTTTCAACTCATGCTGTACCCTGCAGTGAGGTCATATGCCTGTGATTATGACATCACAATACACATACATCAAAGCAGCATCTTAAAACAGAAAATATGAAGCTTCTGCTTCTCTCATCCGAATTTCCCAGGCTATTACTAGCGTATGGCAATAGAAAACCCGTTTCCCCACACCCTGAGATGGCAATACATCACATTCTCCACTAGAACAGATAAAGAAAGCAATGGCTGTGCAAAGCACATGTGTGTAACCCTGATGGTGCTTTAGCAGCAGCTGTGGAGGACATCTTCCTCACCCTGAGAACTCGGAGGTTGGCATTTGCTACTCACGGAATAGCTGAATACAGGAAGGAGGGTCGGGGGAGGGAGGGACACCACGAAAAAGCAACATTGTATAAAGCTGTTCAACAGCACCTTACCCTGAAGTCAATTCCAACCGTAGAAATGAAGCTGCCGGCCAGGAAAGCGCCATCTTTAAACCGCACCAGAAGGCAGGTTTTGCCAACCCCAGAGTCACCAACCAACATCACCTACGACAGAAAAACAAGCGCAATGCAAGTTAGACATTATTGTAAAAAGGAGGAGGAGCGTTTTCCTTAGGGGAAACCTAACTACCGAGACTGGCCCCAGCACCGAAGACCCCGCTGATGTTAACGAGATTACTCACGCACTCAAAGTTAAACACATGCCTCCATGTTTGCAGGCTTGGGGCTACAGTTAGATTCACTTTTACTCAAGGCCAGGAGTGAGAACAAATTTTCTACTTTTAAAAAAAAGTTATTAAAAATTATCACTGTCAGAGTCTGCACCCTCACTTGAAACTGGGGGGTTTCAAAGTGAGGACCCGCATGTCTTCCCCCACCCCAAAATCCTAGGGTAGGTCTCCCCTTTGGCTGCCACCACCCGGTCAATGACACCCTGTTTCCCCCCTGTCTCCCTTCAAAGACACTCCCTGGGAACACAGATCCACTCACAGAGGAGGACCCTTACCCCTCCCCTCTCTTCTCTCTCCCCTAGCCACGCAGGAGAGATTTCTGATTCAAACTGCTTGAATCAAACCCAGGAGGACTGTCTCTTCCCTCCTCCCCTTCCCCTGAATTTCCCCAAGGGAAGGAATTAACCAAGTCCAAAGAAAAGAAAAGAATTTATTAAGAGAACAAAAAGAAAATACAGAATCTCTATGAGTCCAAGCTGGCCACTCATAGGGTATAACCTTGCTAAGTTCTGGAGAGAATCCTCTCTCTTTCTCAGTACAACCAGTACAAGCAGAATTAAGAATAATCAATAACAAACACACAGAATTGCAAACATAGGATTATTAGATAAGGACACAAAGTATCTTTCTAATACTCACTATCTTGACTAGAAGAAATTAGTTCAGAAAGGTGGAACTTGTAGGGACTTGATTAACTCGTCTGGTCTCTTGAACTCCAAACGGCCAAAGACAACACCCCCCCCCAAACAGAGGGAAAAGTTCCCTCCTAGGAGTTTCAAATTCTCTTCCCTGATTGGTCCTCAGGTCAGGTGCCCACCAGGTACTATGCTTTAACCCTTTACTAACTATTTATGACAATCACTTGTCTGAGATTAAAGAGACACCCCCTTGGTGTCTGACTTTGACCAAAGGAAGAAAAATCCCCTGTACAGATTGCTACGACATCCACGAATCTGCCTTGCAATGGCCAAATGCTGCTGTTCACATGATGCTTACAGCAGATAACTTTAGGACCCTGGCAAAAGACAGTATGCTACAAGCCTCAATCGCTTTCATTAGAGAGAGATGCTTTGAGAGCTTCTGTTCTCCCTGTGTCATAACACAAAAATAAGGGGACATAAGAATGGCCACACTGGGTCAGACCAAAGGTCCAGTTAGCTCAGTATCCTGTCTTCCCACAGTGGCCAGTGCCAGGTGCTTCAGAAGGAATGAACAGAGGAGGTAATTATCAAGTGATCCATTTACTGAAATAGAACAGTGATAAATGCAAAACTGATAAGAGTGACTATTTTTTTCTACCCACCATGTAATTAGACTTTGGAACACATTGCCACCTGCTAAGGCCAAGAATTCAGCAAGATTCCAAAAGGGACCGGTGATATTTTGACAAGTTAATCCTTCCAAAATTTTTGTTAGCGGCATTAAACCTCATAGTTCAGGATTTAAGCCAAACCCTGACTTTGAGAGACCAGGATGACACCTAATGTGGGTGGCAGATTATCCCATATCTGCTACTGTGCGGTTCTTCCACCTTCCTCTGAAGCATCTGGCACTGGCCACTCTTGGAGACAGGATACGGGGGTAGATGGACCTTGGGTCTGATCCATTATGGCAATTCCTACGTTACATGCAAGTCACTGGGACTGCAGGAGGAGTAAGGGTAACAGGGTATCAGAATCTGACCCCTAGTTATTCTGGGTGTACAAAGGTACGTTATTTAACCAGACATGCCATGTAACCCAGCAATTTTTAAAATACACATTAATAACCCTCGAAGATCCTCAGGGCACTCTTACGACGTACAGCCAGTATGTACGGTTTGGAGATATTGTCCTCAAGCCTAGATGCTACACACCATTAACAGCAGCATGTGCACAAGTCAGTAACGGGGCCCGAAAGCTCTGGAGCATCTGGGCCACGTCTCCGTTTTACAGACAGGGGAATGGTAACAGTTGCACTCAGGTTTCATGCACTTCAGTGGAGCAGGATGCAGCCCAGAGAAGTCAGTGGGCTAATTTTAAAGGTGCTGAGCACCTGCATCTTCCATCAGCTTCACTGGGATTTGTGGATGCCCAGTACTTCTGCGGGCCTGCCCCAAAGCCCAATGAAGTGAGCCGACTGACCAGCTTTGCTTTCAGTGGCCTTTGGATCAAGCCCCAACTGACTTATTGAGGGGACACTGGCAAAGACGGACTAGAAACCAGGGGTGCAATTCCAGTGGCAAAACTCCCATTGACGGGGTCAGGATTTCATCCTGGGAGTCCTGTGCCTGAGCAGCAGCCCATCCACCCCCACCCCCACCCCGCTCTTATTACTTAGTGTGTAAATCGTAACAGTACCCAAAAGCATTGTGCTCCAAGGTCTGATACACGCACACACACTCCAATGTTATATGCATTATAACCTTAAAAATGGAGCTTCTCAACCCAGCCAGGCAGCAGATGGCTTCCCTTACAAAGATTAGCTCTCCGCAAATCAGTCTCACTCGGTGTCCTGTAATAAACAATCATCTCTCCGGCTAAGATAGCTGCTTGCATAGCAGGAGGGGGTTCTGGTCTAGATTTCTGGCAAGAGGGCCAGCTCCAAGTTCATTTCTCAACTCCAGCCTTGGAATTCTGAGTCTGCCCAAGTGCAGGGAGTTTAGTGGGATCAGCAACGTTCCCACGGGGCTGTTGTTCACAACAAAAGGCCAAGCAGGACAAATCTCACTTGCACCCGTCCCACTCATTAACTGGGGACAGGACAGGACAGGGCCTTAATCTTTATAGGTTCACAGACACCCACTCGCTAGCAAGTCACTTGGATTTGGACAGATGCACTGAGTGTCTCATCATCTTGGGCAGCTGCCAGAATGCGAGATGGGGAAGGTCCACGGAGTCAGAGTCTGATCTCAGGTTATATCCTGACATCGCTCGGTTGACCTGAAGTCAGGCCCGTTGTACACTAGTGCATTAGAGGTCAGAGTGTAGCCTCTGCCTTGCGCTTCTGTACACAGCAACGATCTCTGGTGAGGACTAGGGCCCTCCAGCGACTGGGAATAAGAGTCCTACAAATCAGCTCTTTATGGGCTGCAGGGCCATTCATCTCTGTCACTCGTTCAAACACGAAGCCAGACCAAATTCAATTAGAGGCTGGTAGCTCCTGCTGGCAGCTCTTTGGCTTATTTGAAAGATCTTTGTGTTTTCTATCCAGTTCCTAACGGAGCAGGTGTCCCAGTCAGGAAAAAACATGGCAGCGGACAGTCCCTGGCCCCCTTGCTGGCCATCTCGGCAGAGGCCAAAGACGGGATGGGTCAGAGAGACGGACAGCGAGAGAGGAGCCTTGCAAGCTAGAGCTGAGGCCGTGCTGAGGTAGGGAAGCTTGAGCTGCTGCTGCCTCTGCTGCACCTTCTCTGGAGAGGAAACAGAACCGTTCAGGCTCCAGGGCTGCGGATGTGTCAGGAGCACTGCATTCACTTCAGCCAAAGGCAATTGATCTGTCACGCCGCAGACGGATTTTCAATCATGTCCTGGCTGTGCAGGGTGCCAAAGGCACCGAGTCTCTTTATACACTGCGCCAAGGTTCGTACCTTGCTGCAACCCGCACTGGCTTCCACACAGCTTGATCCTCAACGCCAGAGGGAACTGGGTTAAGGCAAGGCTCAGAGCAGGCTGGGTCATGTGAAATTACAGATTCGGGCCAAACAAAAACAGAGGGCTCCAAGGTGGGCAAACAGAGGGCTCCAAGGTGACTGCACTGGAATTGACACTTAGATCCAGTGGTGATAGGTGCCCCAGAAATACGGAGGAGACACAGACCAGGCTAAAGGTACAAACTAATGAAATTCCATCAGCAGCAGGCAGAATCAGCACATTGCAGCTGGTTAGAGGAACACTGTCATCTTGGTTTAGAAGCCAAGTTTAGATATTGTTAAGGGGGAACCAGAGGGTTCCAATACCTAATTGGAACAGAAAGCTTTGTATTCGTCATTGTAAAAGGTCAGTAGAAAAGGAGGATTTTTAAGGGGGGTGGGAAGGGATTTGCATTTAAACCACCCGCTGGATCCCAGTCACTTGTGCCTGAGACTCAGAGAGCGAAACTGACCAATCTAATTTCACTGCTGCAGCCCAGTGATGAAGAATCAGAAGAGAAATGAGCATGTTTCGGGGTTTAGAGGTGAGATTATCTGAACAGTGCCCCTTCCCAGTACATTTTTCAGGGAGCTTCTCCCCCACAAGCACGAAGAGGAACTGTATCTGGAGTAGCCGCCTGCACAAGAGACCGTGGGCAGGTTTGTAATTCTCTCTTGGTACCACACCTAGCCCAGTGCCTGGGGACAAGAGGCACCACTGCCCTACAGAGAATGCAGCTCACTTCCAGAACTCCAGAGGCAAAGGAAGAGCAGCTGCTGTACACAGGGGGACACTGACGTTTTAACGTTCCAGTGAAAGCTACAAGATCACAAAGGGTAACGCTGCACCCCTTAATGCCCATGTTTCCTATGGCATATAACTGACTAGTCATCTTGTCACCGGGCTGTTAAGACAGGAACATCTTCAGCTATTTCTTTTCAACCCCATTTTTCAGACCCACTGGGGCGGAGGCCAGGGAGGCTGCAGAAGACTGGAAGTTAGCAGGGCACCACTCCAGGAACTGCCTAACAGGGAAAAGGGGGGACCTGCCCGTGCCAGCCAAGGGGGGTTGCTGCACACGCTAGCACAGATGTCCAGAGTACAATAAAGTGTAGGTGAAAAATAAGGGAAATCTCTGCCCTGCAGGGCTCACCGCAGCCAGGGTTCTGGGCCGGGTAGGGGAACTTTTCCTGGAGCCTTGTCAGTGGAAGTCATAGCAGTAGCAGGCTGGGTGCCAGGGGTTAGGTTTGGGGGGAAGACACACGAAGATCTGCCCTTACCCTCTCCACTAACTCCCTTTCCCCCTGGTTCCAGGGAGACCTTCCTCTGTACCCAGCCCAACTCCCCCGCCCCGCTTCCCGGCGGCTGCTAAGGTGCAGCTCCACGGCTCTCAATCCGAGCTCCCGGGCTCTATTCCACCGACAGAGTGAAGCTGCCGGGCTCGGTCCCAGCCTCGCCTTCCCACCCGTCTCCGACCCTGCCCAGCCTCCCTGGGAGCAAAGTTGGCGCGAAGACTCCCGGCTGGGAAGCTGCTGATCCCCGTGCGGATCCCCCTCCCTTTCCCCGCGCCTCCCCTGACCCATCGCCAGGGGCCTGACTGCGGGGGGGGGGGGTGAGATCTCTGGAGTGGTTCATTTAACATGTCCAGCCACCCCGCCCCCATCTCTACCCCGCTGCCATTGCCCCTTGGAGATGTTCCCCCCGCTCCGCTTCTCTGCAGCCACGGCCTGACCCTCTGCAAGCTACTCCCGGACGGCCACGAGTGCACCCCACTTTCCGGCACCCCGAGCCGGCACCCCGCGCAGGGCTCTCCCCCGAGGCTGTGCCGTGTGCCAGGACACCCTGGCCTCGGGCTGCAGCCTACTCCTCAACCCCGCTGGCCTCTCCTGGTCTCTGGGGCTGCCGGGTCGTTCCTGTAGCCCCCCTGCGCCCCCAAACAGCCCGCGCCAACCAACGCCGGGTCCCTGCGCCTTAAAACTTGGGGGGCGGCCCATTCCCCGCGACTTGCGTCGGGCTCTCCCCGTGGGCCAGCGCGCTCCAAGTTCCGGGGCCAAACTCTCCCACTCATATCGCCCTGGGGTCCTCCGACCCCTTTGAATCTGTGCGCGCCGGGACCCGCCCCGCAGCAGCGGGTCCGTGCACTCCGGGCTCCCCTCCCCAGCCCCGGGCTCGGCGCGCCCCTGCCCGGCGCCCTGGTTCCCTACAAGCATCCTAGTCCTCCCCCCAAACTTTGCGGGCTGCGCGCCCTGGCCCAGCGCCCCGGGGTCCCCTCCTCAACCCCTGGCTCGGTGCGTCCCTCCCGGTATCCGCCTGGCTCCCTCGCCAGCCCCGGGCTCCGTGCGCCCCTCCCGGCGCCCAGGTCCCCTCGCCAGCCCCGGGCTCCGTGCGCCCCTCCCGGCACCCAGGTCCCCTCGCCAGCCCCGGGCTCCGTGCGCCCCTCCCCAGCCCCGGGCTCCGTGCGCCCCTCCCGGCGCTGCCGGGTCCCGCCCTGGGGTCGCTGCCCCGGGGCTGCCCTTCCCTTGAAGGCCACGTCGTAGAACTCGCCGCTGCTGCTCAGGGAGGGCCGGCTGGGCAGCACCGCCCCGTTGAGGGGCAGCTCCGGGCGGGGGCGGCTGCTGCCCCGCTTGGCTCTGGCCGCCGCCGCCCCGCCGGCCTGGCCGTTCTCCGCGGCGGGGGCGGGGGGCAGCGCGGAGGCGGGCGAGGGGCTGCTCCCCCCCTTGCTCTTGAGGGTTTTCTTCCTGGACATGCTGTGGCCGGGCAGCGCCAGGCTCCCGGAGCCGGCTCGGGCGCGCTGGGGCGGCGGGAGCGGCGCGTTCAGCGCGCAGCCTGGGGCAGCCACCTGCCGGGGAGCGGGCGCAGCATCCCGGCCCCGGCCCCAGCCCCAGCGCGCCGGCCCCGGCTGCCGCTCTGCCCCTGCTGGCGCCGGGCAGCCTCCCGCTGACGGGCACCTCCGGCAGCCACTGGGAGCGCCCGAGCCCGGGCAGGCGTCCAATGGCAGCCGGGCAGGGGCGGGACCCAGCCCCGGGGCTCCAGCGGCAACGCGCCCCGCCGGGGCAGGGAGCCGGGCGGCTACTGGGGGTCGCTGCGCGCTGAGCCGCCTCCCTCCCTCGCTCCGGCTCTGCCTGCGAGCGCGGCGCCCAAAGTTACTGCGCGCCTCGCTGCAATGCGCTGCACGCGCTGCCCCTCGGAGGGGAAAATGCCCCTGGTCCGGGCGGGCTCCCCCCGGGGGCGCAGTGGAGCGAGGCTACGTTTGCACACCCCCCCCGAGCCGCGCGTGCTCCCTTTGCACCCCCACGCCCCCCCCCGAGCCGCGCGTGCTGCCTTTGCACCCCCACCCCCCCTCCGAGCCGCCTTTGCACCCCCACCCCCCCAAGAGCCGCCTTTGCGCGCACACACACCCCCCAAGAGCGGCGCGTGCTGCCTTTGCACCCCCACGTCCCCCGAGAGCCGCCTTTGCACACCCCCGTGAGCCGCGCGTGCTGCCTTTGCACCTCCACGCCCCCCAAGAGCCGCGCGTGCTGCCTTTGCACCCCCACGCCCCCCCAAAGCCGCGCGTGCTGCCTTTGCACCCCACGCCCCCCCCAAGAGCCAAGGGTTGGCACGTGCTGCCTTTGCACGCTGGCAGTTGGAGGCCTGAGCTTCAAAGGAAGGTTGGAAAGCTCCAAGCCTCTGGTAATTGGCTGAGCCTTAATCAGTGGGCGGGGCAGTCACTCAGGCCAGGGCTTTATAAAGCAGCGCACAAGCGACCAGGGGTTGCTAACGGAGTTTCGCAAGGGGGTTGGTCCCTTGTCAGTCCTATCTGTTCCCCTGTAGTCCCCTTAAAACCTATAATCCAAATCACATTTCAAAACCTTTTTTCTCTAAGCCACCCTTCCAGTAACTAGGAGACAATGCAGGCAGAAGCCCAGCAGCAGAGTGGAGGCTATCCTGTTTATTGCACTGAGTGTAGCATGTATGATTACCTGCCCTGTGGGCGGGTGGCGTATGTGTGCAGTCGGTGCAAGGAGCTCCTGGCCCTCAGAGACCATGTACGGACTTTGGAGGCCAGGGTGGCGGAACTGGAGGAGCTAAGAAAGGCAGAGAGGTATATTGATGAGGCTTTCCGGGACACTGTAGAATTGTTCCACCCTCCGCGCAGACAGCCCCTGTGCTGTTGAGGAGGAAGAATGGCCCAGGGAAGCAGAGCAGTCAATGGGAGCAGCGAGAAACCTTCCCGTAGTTGGGACCCTCCTTCCAGATGGTGCTGGGGTTGCCTCTCGCACTGAGGTTGCCTCTCTGGGGGAAGGAACTCCAGTTTCTAGGAAAAGGCAGGTGTTAGTAATGGGAGATTCGATCATTAAAAACGTAGATAGCTGGGTTTGTGATGACCGGGAGAACCATATGGTGACTTGCCTGCCTGGTGCGAAGGTTGCTGATCTCTCAAGGCATTTAGACAGACTTATGTGTAGTGCTGGGGAGGAGCTAGTGGTCGTGGTACATGTAGGTACCAATGACATAGAGAAGGGTAGGAGAGATGTCCTGGAAGCCAAATTTAGGCTGCTAGGGAAGAGACTGAAATTCAGGACCTCTATGGTGGCATTCTCAGAAATGTTCCCAGTTCCACGCGCAGGGTAGGCAGGCAGAGCTTCAGAGTCTCAACGCGTGGATGAGACGATGGTGTAGAGAGGAGGGGTTTACGTTCATTAGGAACTGGGGAAACTTCTGGGATGGGAGGAGCCTATATAGGAGAGATGGGCTCCACCTAAACCAAAGTGCAACCAGACTGCTGGCACTAAACATTAAAAAGGTTGTAGAGCAGTTTTTAAACTAGGAGATGGGGGAAAGCCGACTGCTGCAGAGGAGCATGTGGATCGGACACAGACTTCTCTTAGGGGAGAGTCTGATGATAGAGAATCTCCAGGTTATAGTCAGGAGCAGAGGACGAAAGAGGATAATGTAAGGGCCGGATCAGATGATAAACAGTCACATAAAAAATAATCTGGCACATCAGAAAAGGACAAATCTGAGGAACTGTCACAGATTGAAGTGTCACTAGAGGAGGTTTTGGAATTAATTGATAAACTCAACATTAACAAGTCACCGGGACAAGATGGCATTTACCCAAGAGTTCTGAAATAACTCAAATGTAAAGTTGCTGAACTATTAACTAAGGTTTGTAACCTGTCCTTTAAATCGGCTTCGGTACCCAATGACTGGAAGTTAGCTAATGTAATGCCAATATTTAAAAAGGGCTCTAGAGGTGATCCCGGCAATTACAGACCGGTAAGTCTAACGTCGGTACTGGGCAAATTAGTCGAAACAATAGTTAAAAATAAAATTGTCAGACACATAGAAAAACACAAACTGTTGAGCAATAGTCAACATGGTTTCTGTAAAGGGAAATCATGTCTTACTAATCTATTAGAGTTCTTTGAAGGGGTCAACAAACATGTGGACAAGGGGGATCCAGTGGACACAGTGTACTTAGATTTCCAGAGAGCCTTTGACAAAGTCCCTCACCAAAGTCTCTTACGTAAATTAAGCTGTCATGGGATAAAAGGGAAGGTCCTTTCATGGATTGAGAACTGGTTAAAAGACAGGGAACAAAGGGTAGGAATTAATGGTAAATTCTCAGAATGGAGAGGGGTAACTAGTGGTGTTCCCCAAGGGTCAGTCCTAGGACCAATCCTATTCAATTTATTCATAAATGATCTGGAGAAAGGGGTAAACAGTGAGGTGGCAAAGTTTGCAGATGATACTAAACTACTCAAGATAGTTAAGACCAAAGCAGATTGTGAAGAACTTAAAAAAATCTCACAAAACTAAGTGATTGGGCAACAAAATGGCAAATGAAATTTAATGTGGATAAATGTAAAGTAATGCACATTGGAAAAAATAACCCCAACTATACATACAATACGATGGGGGCTAATTTAGCTACAACGAGTCAGGAAAAAGATCTTGGAGTCATCGTGGACAGTTCTCTGAAGATGTCCACGCAGTGTGCAGAGGCGGTCAAAAAAGCAAACAGGATGTTAGGAATCATTAAAAAGGGGATAGAGAATAAGACTGAGAATATATTATTGCCCTTATATAAATCCATGGTACGCCCACATCTCGAATACTGTGTTCAGATGTGGTCTCCTCACCTCAAAAAAGATATTCTAGCACTAGGAAAGGTTCAGAAAAGGACAACTAAAATGATTAGGGGTTTGGAGAGGGTCCCATATGAGGAAAGATTAAAGAGGCTAGGACTCTTCAGCTTGGAAAAGAGGAGACTAATGGGGGATATGATAGAGGTATATAAAATCATGAGTGATGTTGAGAAAGTGGATAAGGAAAAGTTATTTACTTATTCCCATAATACAAGAACTAGGGGTCACCAAATGAAATTAATAGGCAGCAGGTTTAAAACAAATAAAAGGAAGTTCTTCTTCACGCAGCACACAGTCAACTTGTGGAACTCCTTACCTGAGGAGGTTGTGAAGGCTAGGACTATAACAATGTTTAAAAGGGGACTGGATAAATTCATGGTGGTGAAGTCCATACATGGCTATTAGCCAGGATGGGTAAGGAATGACATTAACCCCCGCGCCCCGAAAGTAACACGGATCTCCTTCCACTAGTAGAGCATGCAGCCCCCGGGAGCAGTGCATCCTACACTGACTTCCACACCCTGCCCCCGAGAGCAGTCCAGATTGCCTCCCCCCTGCATGTAACACCCCACCCCAGCAGGCACACGTGGGTCCTTCCACATGGGTTGAGCAACGTGGGGCTTCATTCAAATCCTCCCGAGGAAACACTCAATCCCTAGCTAACGTCACTCCTAAAGCCAACTCCAGGAGTGGTGAGACACCGGCTGGGCAGGGGGGGACTGGAGAGACGGGGCTGGGATCGGTCTGCCCGGGGGCGGGGTCCTGCAGGTGAAACAGCCCGGAATCAGACAGCCGGAGTCTCTCGGTCTCCAAAGGGCGCAGCTGTGTTTGTTTTACTGTTACAATCCAGCAGGCGAAGGACGCCACAGCGCCGGGTCCGACAGATGGATCGAGAGTCCGACGGGATGGGAGCGGCAGCCGGGTTTGCAATTGCCCCGCGATCCCCAGCCTGCTTTAAGATCCGCTTGGCTTCACACTGGCACCTGCCTCCCTGCAGGCGGGCGCTGGAATGTAAATGCGCTCAGGCTCTAGCACTGGAGACAGGGCTGGGGTGGACAGACTGGGGCAGGGGCCTTCTGTACTGATTCGCTGAGAGGATTTTAGGACCAAGCCAGGGCTGCGGGCAGCATATCACCCAGGAAGGGGGAGGAAAAGTCCCAGAGCTGAGGCTCGCAGGCCATCCTCACTGTCCATAAATGTAACCTGTGAATATTGGTGGAGGAGAGGCCATTCTTGCTCCAGGGACAATAATTATTTGGAGTGACATTTCTTTTTCAAATGGCAACCTGCCCGATGTCCAGTGTGCCCTGGGTCTCTGATTATTACCTGTAAAGCCTTGTTTCTCTCCCTCTCTCCTTTTGACAGTGCAACTGAACTGTCAGCTGCAGAACTCAAGCTGGGCCCTGCTGAAGCCAGTGTGTGCAGCTCTCCTGACACATTTCCAGCCCTTGGAAAAGAGGCTGTTGGCACAGTCGGTCCCGCTGCACATTCCCATCCCCGGCAGCAGCCAGCCAGTTACTCTAGTGAAAGGGTGACTGGACAGACAAGGATGATGCAAATAAGCAACAGAGCTTCCATTAGTGCTGGATCAGGCCACCAGGGGCTGATGGGTCAAGAGCAACAGTGGCAGGCAGGTGAATTGGAGTTTAGTGCAAGCTTTGGGCCCAATCCTGCAAAGTGCCGAACCCAGACATCTCCCCATCAAAGGGGCTGACCCTGCTCTCCTTGCAATCAATGGGAAGTTTGTCCCTGGCTGCAGTGGGAGCAGACACTTGAGCTGGCCTTTACAGGATAGATTTTCAAGAAGGCTCAGCCCCAGACACGCTGAACCCTTCTGATCATCTTGCCTCCAGCAGCAGGCATTGAGGGTGCTTGCCACATCACAGGATGAGGGCCCCGCTGTGTGACCTTGGGAAAATCACTTATCTTGTTGCCTCAGTTTCTCCCTCTGTGAAATGGGGAGGATGGTACTAGCCTCACCGCCCACAGCTGGTGTGAGGCTCCAATCACTGGTATGTTTAGAGCACTGTAAGATCCTGGGATGGAAAGGGATGAACTGACTGTCCAAAACAGCCCTTTGTGGGACCATTTCCAGCAACCATATTCTGTTTAATTGTTTCTTAGATCACTCCACGTGGAGGCTTCCCAATGGGGAGCAAACCACTCGTTGTTCATTGCAATTATTTATCATAAACAAGACAGAGGAACTGGGAACTCTGAGCACCGTATCTCTGTGTATTCCTGTGCAATGAGCCCCCACCCTCACCCCCCTTTAATTCTGGTGAGAAGGAAAGCCACGAGCTGACCCGGTCAGGGTTTCGTCACTGAAGTACTTGGTGTTGGTTTCGCTGCCCTTATCTTAGCAGCCTCAGCAAAAGCTTTTAATACGGATCCCTCCCTGGCCCATCCAATTCTCGGTCACACTGAAGATTTGTTTGTGAGAGGTCACTGGAGGTCAAGGCCATAAGGAAAAGGCAGCACCAGAGTTAGCTGTGAAGCCTTAGTATTTCTGGAACAGTTCCTGTGTGCGGCCTCCTCTGCACAGCAGCTATCCCACAGCAAAGTAGCTGGGGGTGCAATCACCTGCTACCACTTCCTCCCGGTGCCATAAGTCACACCCCTTTGACCAGGTGCTGCAGGAAGCTTCCACCCCAGCTGGCCCATAGCATGGGGATGCTACTCCCCACTCCGCTCCCGCCCCCAGCCTGCTTCAGCCCCAGTGCAGCATGAAGCAGCAGGAGGAATGATTCCATGCTGCAGGTAGCGAGCGGAGAAGGGGCAGGCGGGGAAGTGAGCGATCATGGCCTATGTTTCAGAGATCTGTGTGCAAGGTGGCACACCGGTGGGCTAAGTTCTTAAAGAGGGGGCAGGAAATGCAATGTCATGTTAATGCATACAAATCCTTAGACCATACACAGCACAGTTCACCTTTAAAGCACATTGAGCCTGAACCCAGAAATCTTACCTGAGTAATCCTTGCTCACAGAGGCTCACTGAACTCAAATGAATTGTGTGAGCAAAGGGTTGCAGGATCAGGCCCTTTAACACTCATAACGCCCTGGGAGGGGAGCAAAATAACTGTAATACGAGGAGGGAACTGAAAATTAGGTCATTTAGCCAAGGCCACAACAGATGCTATGACAGAGCTGGGATGAGAAACCAGGCATTCCTGGTTCCCAGGCTTGTGATCAGACCAATAGACTATGTCCCTTCCCAGCCTGGAAGGTAGGACACAGGACAGCAAAGCACATCGGTAGAAATTAGCGGCACCAGCAGCCCATGGAGAAAAGTGGTCCAGAGCCTCATCTCTGTAATATCTGTGTGGTCCACACTCCAGCAAGTACATGTTCCTGTTGTCTCAGCTGCAGGAGATGAAAATGTAAATCTACCTGACTGGCTTCACAAGCTTAAACAAACAAAGATAGCAGCTTCTCACAGTCACATCAGATGAACACTCCTGCAACTGGGGCAGTGAGTTAGCAAGAGCAGCAAAGGTGGAAGCACTGAAGCCGTCTCATGTTTTACTCTTGCCTTTTCCCCTTACCAGAGATGGGGAGCTCCATAGCCAGGGGTGGCTTTGTTACAGACTTCCCACATCAGGAGCCCAGACCTGAGGCTCATAACCCAAGAGCAGCCTAAGTGCATTACTGGCTACCCCAGCCATGTAACAGATCACCTGGAACTTTTCCTAGAAGCCACTATTGCAAGCATTGGTCAAACAAGGATTGGTAAAGTTGTCAAGACACGAGAGCAGATTGCTGGGAGCTTTCAATGTGTTTGTTCAATCATTCTTGGTCTTGCTAGATGACAAAGACCTATGACATAACTGACCATCTGTAATTAACTAGTAGTGTGTGTGTGGTGGACAGTACAATTTTCTAGCAAAAGTGAAGCATTCTGTTCAAGAAAAATCCTGGGGGGAAATGCAACTCAATCTTCCAGGCTAGAGGGATGCATATGCTGGACCTCACCAGAGTTGCCAGACGTTCTGTAATGGTTGCATGTTACGATAGCCTTCACTTCTGTGTCACTGGATCAAAAATGCAGCCAAGTTCAGAAAAACACATGGCACCTTTCTAGTGTAACAGGAGAGGAAACAATCAACAAATATGCTGGACTAAAGACGAAGCTGAAGAAGAAATTTCATGCATCTTCCTGGAAGGACTTTAAATGAAGTGGGCTTTGGACCGAGCCCTCAAAAGCAGCTTTCAGCAGCCCCTTTGGGGCTTTTCCTTTCGTTTCGAAGGTCGCACCCCATATTTGGTATTTTTGCCTTTGCCAGGCTGAGGTGCAGCAACACCCCCTCAAATGTAAAGCAGGGCACTGCCAAAATACCTTTGTAAAAGGCAGGATTTTAGGCAAACTAGAGAGCAGGGCAACAACAGCTCCCAAGCAAAGATTTTGTTAAGTCCAACACTCCTGCCTGCTTCATCTCCTGACCAGCACAGAGGCGCATCGCATTGTGAGGGTGCCCCCTTGAGGCCAGCTGCACATAACAATAACAGTATTGAGCGTACCAGCGAAGTCTCTCGTGTGAGCTAAAATATTCATTGGCTCCTTTATTAAACAGTTAATTAGCAAGTGCCACCTGCTGACTGCGTGGCATTCCATCACCTCTGGCACAAGTGGGGAGCTGCTCCCGACATAGTTTTAGCAGAGACATGCACTGGATGGAGAGCTGCTGATTAATACTTTGGGATCTGGACAACTGTTCTGTCCACACACAAGCACAAACAAAAGGATTTTAAAGCCAGTTGTTTCCCTTAATGTGTATAATTCTCCACATACCCATTCTTCTGAGCCATGACCACAGGGACGTGTGGAAAAAGAGAACCGATCTCCTTCCTTCCTGCCCTGATGTTGCGGAGTGTGGTACTTCCCAGCTGGATAGCTTCAAGGACAATCTATTCCCATCAAACACATCTGTACACGGCACTGGCTGCACAGTCTTGAGACGTATTAATTTTCTTGATTGCTGGCCAAGGCACCAGAGGTGACTGTAACGGCGTTCACAGTGTAAGCGTGTAAGTCTCTAACAACACCCTTCAGTCCTGCTCTGAGGTTCCCTTCTCGTCCTTAATTCTCTCACTGCTTTGCTAGTGACCTGCTCTCACTCGGCGAGTCCAGGCCCAGCCCCCACCCTCTCAGACTCTTCCCCGCCCCAACCTCCCTCTAACCTGCAGCTCCCCCTATTAGCCCAGGCCTGGCTGTTCTGTACAATCCCAACCTTCAGCACCACTTGCTATTGGAGCCTGGGGCAATCTCTCACTTTTCCTTTTTCTAAGCTTGGAACGAGTGGCCTAGAGGTCAGAGGGCCCATAGCCCATCCTGCCAGCCCAGAGCAAGTCAGTCCTGCAACACACAAGAATTAAAGGATTTACCGGCACATTCCTTGTTATTGTCAAATGTATTCTCTAGAGGTGAGCGAGTCACCTCTTAGACAGGACCCATCAGTCACCCAGCTGTCCGTATTACCCTGCATTTCTACGTGCCCGCCTAGATAGCCTCACATGGCCAGATCCTGCAAGCCAGGCTCACATGAGTCAATGGGTCTCGCGGTGCTGGGCTCTTACTGATCCAAACCCTGCTGAGGTCAGTGCAGACTTTCCACTGGCTGCCGTAGGCTTTGGATCAGCCCCGTAAGCCTTTGGCAGAACCTACGCGCTACAGCTTCTGGCGAGCGTTTCACACAGAGAAGTGATGCTACATGCTAGCCCTATCTTCCAACAAATGCTTTATAAAAAGAAACCCGGGCCCCTTTCTATGCAGTAGAGTATTTGCTGGCTGTAAACAAACCCGATACCTTTTCACAGCTGACCTCTCTGCAGAGAGAGTTCAGCTCTCCAGGTAATTCATTGTTTATACACCTTGTTGCAACATGCCACAGGCACTGCCAAGAGCCCACACACCCAGTGAATGTAATTCCTGACTCCAGTTTTCCTCTCGCTGCTCCCTCCTGATTTCCTTTCTATAAGCTCTGGTGCAATTCTTGGAACCACAAGACCTTGTACTTGCTGACAATGCTTCTTGCTCATAGGCTGCATTTTCCAAGTTCAATTTCACGTCTATAAAAATCTGGGAGGGATTTTGTGGGTTTTACAAATCCATCCTATTACATCCTTTGCATTTTGGGGCAGGCCAGAAGCTTTGCACAGAACTGAGCTAGTAACTGGCGGCAGCAAGCTGTTAACATGACTGCAAGCTCATTTGCTGAGGAATCACTGACAATTTCATTTCCTCTGACATTACAAGGGGTTTGCACGTGTCAGCAAGTACCATGTGAACTTCTTTGTTAAACCTGAGTGTGGAAGGGGAATTTAATTCTTCCAAAGGGGCTGAAATGACACAACTTCCTTTTGATCACACAAGTGGGGAGATTAGACCCGGGAGTTGCAGAAGTTAGAGTTGGGAAGGAGAAAACCAGACCATTCCCCTCGACGAGGCAAGCCAGCGCTCAGCCCTACCATCTCTAGTGCTCTGCCCTGTCTAACTGCACATGTCCCGTCCACCACTTCCCTTGGGATCCTGTTCTGCTACAGTCTTAGGGCCAAATGCATCCCTGGCTCCACTGGAATGAGATCAGGGATAAATATAGCCGAATTCAGCTCATTGTCAGGACTCTTTCCCACTAACCAGCCTTTTATTGATTTCATCCCACTGCTCCTATTTCCAGAGGTCTCTTTGGTAGGCAGTGAGCATGGCTAGGCCTGGGACTCAGGAAACCCGGGTTATGTTCTCTGCTCTGCCCTACACTTACTTAGTGACATTAGCCAGTCAATTAATTTCTTTGCGCCTCACTGTCCCCAGCTGTGAAATGGGGATAATGGTTTTACCTGCCATTGGGAATGGCTTTGAGAGCTAGCAGGCTTGTCATTCAGAGACGTGCTAGGAACGAAGCCCGTGGACCATTCTGTAGTGAACAGGCTCTCTTCCGTCTGGCAATTGAATTGAAACTTTCTAGCCAAAATGTAAGAGAAGGGTTAGAAGGCTGCCCTGAGCTGCAGGACTTAAGTCATTAAGGTCAATAGGAGCTAGGTGCCTAAGTCACTTAGGCACTTTTGTAAGACCCTCTGGGCTTCTCTCTGCATCTTTAGGTTCCCCAATAAATTTGTTAATGTAGCCCTTGATCTAGTCGTCAGTCACTTAGGTTCAGCTTTGCAAAGGAGCCCATTGAAATTCAATGAGAGCTGGGACTGGGCCCAGCCTGAGAAGAGTTTGTAAATAAAAGCTAATTTTCTAACCTGGCTCTCACAAAGCAACAGTCAGAGTGAACTCTGCTGGCCTAACCGGTGCATCCTCCCCTAGTGTGTGGTGATTAAGATGAATTGGGAGCAGCTTCCATAAATCAGAATCAAGGTCTGTAAGACAAGCAAGTTCATTGAGTCTGCCAGGAGGATGAGAGCGCTAAGTCATATTCCAGAAGGAACATGTTCTTCTCACGCAGCAATTTTTTAAATGTGCCTTGATATATATGTGCATGTCTAGGGGTGTATAAATGCCCAGAGACATGTGTGTAAGGTGATGTGCATTGGTACCTGTGTATAGCAGTGCATATGCATGAAGACATGAATTTAGCAGGGTGCCTGTGCAGAGGTAAGGTGGGGAAGGGGGTTAGTTTTCTAGCACTCTGGCATCTTGATGATATAAAGTTCTTTGTCTCTTTCTCCTTGGAAATGCAGCAGCCCACGCAGTTCTGAGCTGCCGTTATTCTTTTCCATTTATTGTTCCTCCCCCTTTCCATCCCACTGCTCACTTCCCTTTCACACTTCAATCTCATTTCCTTTGTCAGTGTCACTCTGGTTTTTCATTGAAATTCCTCAAACATCAGCTCCTCAAGCACAGCCCATCAATTATTTTCAGGCAGGAATTGACTGTTTTCTTTTTGCAGCTGTGAATGTTTAAATTCCAAAATTTTGCTGGAAGATCTGTCCTGTTTATTCCCTTTCCTATTTTGTCAGGTCAATCCAAGCCTCCTTCCTTTGTCTCTGTTTTAGTTTCTGTCTCCCTCATACACACAGGGTCCCTGTGGTTTGGATCTTAGGGTCCTTGGCTTATTTCTATCATCAGTCTTGAAGGGCAGCTTCTCCCTACAAGCTCCCCCACCACTACTTTGTCCTTAGCAGTATCTGCCGGGTTATCTTTGGAGCAGGGATACATGGATAATCAGAGGGGTTTAGTGAACATCTCAGACTACTTGGGGTGGGAAGCAGAGGGGGGTTGATTGCCAAGTCTTCCTTTCCTGGCATTTAAACACAGATTTTGTTTGCAAGGCAAATTCTATTTTAAAAAAGCAACAACAACATGTGTCTGTAGCCAAGGAGAAAGGGCTTTCAGCTCTGCTGAGCACCTGCAGCTCCAGCTGACTTCACTTGGAGCTGAGGGTGCTTGGCCCCGGCTGAGAATCAGGCCTATGGTGTCAATACAGAACCACGCCAGAGCTGGCTGGCGCAGGTGGCTGCCTGAGCTGGAGGATGCAGACTGGGTTCTCCCAGGAGGATTCTCCTGCCACCAACTCATTGCATTTCGTTACTCTCTTCCCCAACTCCAGTCTCCTCCCTTTACTATTTCTCACCTGCCGTACACAGAATCCAAGCCCAGGAACGTTTGGGTTTTCAAACTTTCAACCCACCAACTTCCAGTCGAGCTCACCTGCCCCTGATATTGTGTTTCCAGGCTAGATTTTTTCCCCCAGGCACACGTCTGGATGTTTTCGTTACCCCTTCGCCATCTGCTCTGACCCTGGCGGTAGAGCACACGGGGTGCATTAAGCATTAAACCAACACCCCTGCTCGGACCAATATTCAGTTCTTCTTTGGGCAGCTTTTGAAATGAATCACTGGGTTCTCCAGCCTCTTCCTAATAGATAAAAGCATCTGCATCAAAACTGGCCCCTTCCTGGCTGCAGAGAGGCTGGGGACTGGCGAGGTCATGGAGCCTGAACTCCCCTCACCCCAGCTCAGGATGGAGGTATGCTAGTACGACAGCTGCTTCCTAGCACTCTTCTCTGGGAAAGCAGAGCCTTTGCTCTGCTCTCTACGGCTGCTGTGGAATCCGCCCGCACTAAACTAGCTCCCCCTTTCAGAGCTGCACTGCAGTGGGACAAGCTTCTCCGGCAGGAAGAATCAGCCAAGTCCTGGGCTACAATTGTTGCACTGATTTAGCTATGTAACTTAGGGGGGTAATTTTTTACCAGTATAGTTAAACTGGTACAACGCCCAGTGTGGATGCAGCTATATGCCACTATCCAGGTACTGTATTCTCCTACATTCAGAAGAATAAGCTGTCTCAGTAAAAGCACCTTTATA
Organism: Mauremys reevesii; assembly: GCF_016161935.1. NCBI lineage: Eukaryota > Metazoa > Chordata > Testudines > Geoemydidae > Mauremys > Mauremys reevesii. The sequence goes on along the minus strand of NC_052632.1, from coordinate 81,895,157 downwards.
CCAGTATAATTGCATCCATTCCAGGGATTTCCATTGCTTTAACTAGAGCGGTAGTCTAATGTGTGTGGAGACAAGCTCTTAAGGAAAAACCTACTACTCCTGTCCCATCCAACCCTGAAACAAACTAAAAATGGCTTGGACTCAGCTATATAGCCATCCCTAGCTTTTATAGAGTGCATTTCATCTGTTGATCTCAAAGGACTTTACAAAGAAGGCCAGTGGCATTATCCCCCTTTTACAGATGGGGAAACTGAGGCACGGAGCCATGAAGTGATTTACCCAAGGCCAGCCAGAGGGCTAGTGACAGAGCCAGGAATAGAATCCAGATCTCCTGAGTTCCAGTCCAATGCGGTATCCACTAGGCAACACCACCTCTCATAGGGCCCGATCCTGCAAAATGTTTACTCACATGAATAGTCCTAATGAGCCATGAAAGAGCTTGCAGCTGGATTAACGGTTCCCTGAATCATTACTCTTTGCCTGAACCGTGGGCCTGTGTCTTGTGCCACCATTTAGGGCTTGTCTGGATTAGGGATATGTGCACCAGTGGAACCACCGCCGTGTATTTGTACTGGAGCAAAGACACTGCCCCAACCCCAGCCCATTCTGCACCACAGCAGCACGTCTACACTGGAAACTGCACCGGAGGCGCTACAGCACCTTGGTCTGTAACTGGACTCACACCAGTGTCTAAAATTTAGGCACCACCGTGCTTAGTGTCGCAATGCTCAAGTCCCCTCGTGATCTGGGCCTTCATTCCTTGCTATAATGTGTCCTAAGAACCATCCATCTCGCTCGATAAACACCGTCTCCAGCTGCCACTCAAGCACAAGGAGGGCCCCGCCCTAGGATTCTGCAAGAGAATCTCGCGAAAGGAAATGTCAGGGAGGCGACGAGACACCGGAGCTTGGATCTCCACCAGTGACAGCCTGTGTAACTAGTACACGGTGGCTTGATATTTATCACTGTGGGATGAGAGTCACAAGGGCTGGGGTTGGGATTCAGATGTGCTGTGATCTAACCCTGGTTCTGCCACAGACTCCCTGTGTGGTCACAGAATTTCACCTCCCCGTGCCTCGGTTTCCCCCTCTGTGAAATGGTGGTGATGATATTGACCTACCTTCCAGGATTAAATAGTTGCAGGACCTGATTACTGCAGACATTACTCCTCTGAGCAATCCACTCCTCCTGTCAATCACTATAGCATCTAGGTGCCTAGATTTCAGAGGGACCGCTCAGGGGAGTAAGGATTACTCATGTGAGTAAAGGCCAAACGATCTTATCCACAGACTGTGTCCCCTGTAGAAACAACTCGTCATTCAACAGGAAATCCTGCACGTAATGGCAGGAGCATACTGGAGATGACAGGGGTGCGGCAGAGCCCCCCCACATTTGGAGTCTCTGCATCAAGACTGAGGGTCTCCCGCTGTAAAAGACCCACTCCGGCTCAGAGAATAGTTATTGGGCTGGAGGCAGGAACCGCTGGGTGGGGTCCTCTGGCCTGTGAGGCAGGAGGTCAGAGTACATGATCATAAGGGTCCTTTCTGGCCTTCTCGTCTGTGAGAAGTGCAAGGTAGGGGGGCGATCCAGCACTCACAGCTGGGAACACCAGCTCTGCTGCACTCACACAACTAGGAGGATATGCAGCTGAGTGCTCTGTGCTCAGTGACTACAAGGGGCTCTCAGCATCTCACATGCTCGTGCTCTTAGAGCCTAGAGATTAGTAACGCCACAAACTACAAATGGAAGCTCTGGCTGGGTTTTCCGATCAGAAGGAGCTGAGTTCTAGCCAAGCTGTCAAAGTTCCACGCTGCTATGGCACGAAGCGCAGCAACAGCCACGAAGTCCTATCATAAATGACCACAGCTTTGTTCCAGTCTAAATGCATAACTCCCTAAGGGTGCAGGGAATGATGCTGCAGAGGGTAGGTCTGTGTTTTTGACACAGGAAAACAAGCTAGCCACAAGGCAAAGGGTAAAGTAGCCTCTACCAGCAGCTCTGAGGTAAGGGCTTTCTGAAATGTCTGCAAGGTCAAGCCAATTAAAGGCAACTGCTAAACTCTGAGTAAGCCAGCCGAGTTAGTCGCCAGTTAAGGAGGGCTGATAGGGATGAGACATAATTGAGTTTCCTTCTTAAAACCCAAGGCAAGAGAGAAATATTTTACATTCTCCACCCGTAATATTTAATGGCTGGTTGTAACATGTTCAACAGGAAAACTACACATGTGACGTGCCTCTAGCTTTTAGTCCTTGTACCTAAAGCGTTTACTCTCTGGCGGGCTTTAGGATGCACAGCACATTATGGGCTCCTTAGTAGGTCACCTAGATTCCACACTGGGGTTCTCCTCTTGCCATTTAGGCAGGGGAAATGAAAACATTAGCAACTAAGTGCTGCTGAGATTCTGCACTGGCACGACTTGTGCATCGTTAGTACCTACCACTGACACAGTGGTCAGGCACACAGCACCAGATGAGCGGTGAAACATCCCAAACAGATAAGCCCTGAGGCCCCTGACCCCAACTGCTCACAATCCAAGGACATTATCCAAAGATCCCTGAAGTCAGTGGAAAGAACGCCATGTATAGTGCTTGCCCTGAGATCACTTCTCTAGAGGACTAAGTCTGAAATCCACCCACAGTCTCAGGAAGTCAATAGTAACAGAGCTTGGTATTAAGCAAACACCACGCCTAGCCCTCTTCCCCTGCAATGCACAACAGCAGAGCCCGTCCTTTCTCCTGCAAATCGCCTTTCCCATCCCTGCTCTGGTGGGCACTCTCACTCCTTCCAACGCATCACTCTCCAGGCGTCCCAAGTACAGTGGAATCTGCTGAATTAGCACATGTTCCCAGATGCCGGGCTTCCTCTGAAACAGGAGGTGGTTTCTCTATTCCTGCAGTCCCCGTGCTGGCTGCTCATTCCTTTGGCTACAAAATAAATCAGTGTTACTCTATAGGGTTCCCAACATGGTTCCTTCCGAGCAGCACAGAGAAGGTGATGCATTAGCAGTTGTCAAAGTCAGGGTGTTAGTGCCGTAGCCATGGAATGGAATGGCCGTGAGTGAGCACTTGAAGCATACGATATTACAGATGGCTGAGTCCTGCAAGATGCCGCGTGCCCTCCGCACATTGACTTTCATGGGAGTGCAGAGTGCTCAACACCTCTCGGAAGCATCCAGCACCTGGCAGGATTGGGCCCATAGCAATTTTCATCAGAACACCTTAAAAACGCTTCTAATAACAATACTTAACACTTGACAGACGGTCTTGTGGTTAAAGCAGTGGGATTCTGGAGGTCTTGGTTCAGTTCCATTCTCTGCCACAGATTTATTTTGTGACCATGAACAACTTCCTTTTCTGCTCTGTGCTTCAGGTCCCTAGCTATAAAATGGAGACAATAATATCAGCTAATTGTCTGACTTCAGGGCAGGGACTCTTGTACTGTGTGTATGTACAGCACCTGGCATAATGGAGCCCTGAGCTCGGTGCTACTGTTATACAAAATACAGCCATTGATTAACCGTCACGATACACCGGTGTGGCAGGTATTACTGGGCCTATTCCCTACTTTATAACTGGGGAAACTGGGCAGAGAGGCGACATAACTTGACCAAGGCAACACAGTGGGTCAGTGTCAGGAGCAGACTAGAAATCAGGAGCTCCTGGCTCCCAGTCCTATGCTCTGATCACACCTCCTGAAGCTCCTGAAATAAACGGCGGCCGCAGATGGTAGGTGCCGTTCATCACCATTTGCCAGATACAGGGCTCCAGGTTGAAAAGGCCACACCTTGGTACCGAGTCAGGAACGAGTGCAACTTAGGGATGATTGAAAAGGAAACAGAGGTGGACGCCAATATCGTTTCTGATATAGAACAAATCTATAAGACTCCCGCCAGCCTGAAATTTTCGACTTTTTACTGATTTCTTTTCAAAAGAAAACAGTTCCATTGTGCTTCAGTATGTGCCATGATCTGCGAGGTGCTGCCCCCTGTGGGTGGGAGGTTGTGCAAATAGCATTTCCCCACAGATGTCTTCCAAACATTGTAGCTCCTGGCCTGGTCTCTCTACCCTCCCATTCCTTGTGCTCGCCTCAGCAAAGGCTGCTAATCTTGCCAGACTGTAACGCGGCCAGATTAGATGGAGGCCAGCAAACTAATTTTGCTCATGAACAGAGACAAAAGTGAGTCAAAGTTTCCATCAGTGAGGAGCTAGCACATAAAACCCCTTCAGCACTTAGCCTTCAGATCTACTCTGTTCCAATACACCTCCACTTTTATGACCTAAGAGATCCAAAAATGTAATAAGGGAAAGAGATTTGGAGTATGAGATTTAAAAGGTCTTTAAAATGTGTCATTTTTTAATATTGGCTGCTGGGGAAGTGGAAAACTGACACTATTCAGCTCCCTGAATGCAAGAGCTGGAGTTATTTTCTGGAGAGTTGGGGCATTTTCAGTGCTTTTCCCCGTGTGTCTCGGTGGCACCAAACGTTACATATATAACCATAGCTTAAAATTGTCGGGAGACTTTTGGTAGCAAGATATAGGCACCTTTCATGATGGAGAATGATTAACTGGCTGCAGTTATAAAAAGAGCTGTAAAAATGTCACCTCCGTGTTTCATATTTATCGGCAAGTCAGCCACTTCCATCTCAAACAGATCTACCAAACTTAAACCGAGACACTTTGAACAGCAGCTCTGGCAGCTCAGGCGCGTATCGCTCAAAGCACGTGAGCAGTCGCACTGAAGTTAATGAACGGAACTGGTTATGTGCTTAAAAAGTTATGTATGTGCTGGAGTGCTTTGCCAGGTCAACGCCTTAGCCGGCTGGCTTACAATACACAAGGCAGAAGGGATCATGGCCGCCGTCACAGGCCAAGTACACCCTGTCCCCGCTTTAGGGCAGGGAAAGGAGCATTATAGCCCCACAACTGAGTCCACCTGACCAACCTCAGCCTCATGGCAGTAGGGCCCACTGGCCAGAGTCAATAGGGCTGCCCTCCCTCACGGGGCTGTGTGGCCCAATGGCCAGAGTCAATAGGGCTGCCCTCCCTCACGGGCTGTGTGGCCCAATGGCCAGAGTCAATAGGGCTGCTCTCCCTCACAGGCTGTGTGGCCCAATGGCCAAGGTGGGGTGGTTGGGGTCGGGTACCCAGGCCCTCCCTACTCCACTGGGTCCCAGCCCAGACCCTGTCAGCGGCGAGTGTACTAACCACAGGGTCAGCAGGGATCAGACTGAAACACGCTGACTTAGTTCCCGGACCTATGACCAGATCACTGGCTAGTCCCCCTGGGCTACTTCCTACCCTGTCTTGCCACGGCATGGTCCACTGGTCCCCTGGGTCTCTGGCCTGTGAAGCTTCTGATGGTTCCAACACCTCCTGGGTGTCCACAGGTAGCCGGGTATCTGCCCCAGAGCCTGCAACATGCATCCGCCATCCTGACTGAGCTGGGCTGCTCCCTTTTATACTGAGGCTCTAGATGGAGCATGCCCAGCAGGGGCGAGGGGGCGTGGTTTCCTCTGCTCAGAGTACGGGGTTAACCCCTCCTTGTCCAGTGCGGGGTAAGTACACCCTGTCACAGCCGCCTCTTGCCCAGCTATCTGCAGTGCTAACTGGAGCAAAAACTTGATTTGACTCCTGCCAAATACCTGTTCAGAGGTTGACGTGGCAAGGCCCTGTGCTGCTCTTGGAAGCGCTGAGCTCCCGCAGCTCCCATTGCAGTCAATGCGCTTGTGAGGATCGAGCCCTGCTGCTGCAGCGCTGGGAAATTCAAAGGAGTCTCAGGTGCTCAGGCACCCACATCCTGCTGAAATTCAAGGCCATTTAGGTACCTAACTCCCTTTGCAAAGCCCAGGCCAAAGCACTTCCATGACAGTTGTCTCTGGCCACAGAGATGCATCTTTTTTAAAGGAAAAAAAAATGATTGAACCAATATCAACTTAAAAACAAACAGGGTGTTTCAGACCTGAGAATCCCCCACCAAAAATCCGGGCCTTATAAGCTAGTAACCATGGAGACCAAAGCTATCAGTGGTACATATGGCTCCCAGTACTATCACATCTGAGCACCTCCCAACCTGTAATAAATTTATCCTGACAGCATCTGCTGTGAGGCAGGGCAGTGCTCTCATCCCCACTGCACATCTGGGAAACTGAGGCACAGAAAGACTCAAGGTATGGCTACACAGCAAAGAAAAACCCCTGGCATCAAGTCTCAAGAGCCCAGCTCAACTGACTTGGGGGGATAGGGCCATGGGGCTCTGAAACCTGGGCACGGGGAAGCGTCTCAGAGCCTGGGTGGATGGCAGCACAAGAAGGAATGTTTACACTGCTCTTTTGAGCTCTGCGGCCTGAGCCCTCAATTGACCCAGGCTCTGAGACTTGTCACCGCTCTGAGACTTGGTTTCTCTTTGTAGTGTAGACATACCCTAAGGGGCTTGTTCAAAGTTACCCAGAAACTTTGTCAGAGTATGGAATTGAATCAAGGTCTCTCATCCTAACATCCTAACCAGTGGTCTATCCTTCCCCTACTGAGCTCAGCTGCAGAGATAGTACATGGGATGAGATTGGCTCGCCCTAAATTAACTGTAAGCCCCATGGAAAGATAGCTCAGCGAAGACAGCCGTTTAATGCACAGAGACAGTCAAAATAAAAGCAAACCACATGTACAAGAAATGAAATAGACAATACTGAGATTGTTAGAGGGCCATAACAATTCATCTGGATTGCTGCGTTTTGTTCCAGGCTTCCATTCACAAAAAGAAGAAAAGCTATGGCAGAAGCTGAATGGGGCCAGAGAGAGGTGAGGGAAGCGCTCGGAGTCCTGGAAAGACTGCCAAATGAGGGGAGATTGCACGGGTTAGACAGCAATGTGCAATTCAGCAAAGCATGTGCTTAACGTTAAGCATGCGCTTGGCTAAATTGGATAAAGGGATAAGAGGGGACGTGCTAGATGTATGCAGAATAATGAATGCGATTGAGACAGTAGCTAGGAAGATAGGGCGCTCCTATTTACCCTCAGAATACCAGAACAAGGGGATAGCCCGTGAGAATAAAAAGGACAACACATGTGAAACTGCACAGAAAACACAGATCTGGAGATATCATTATGCCCAAGAGCTTACCAGGAGCCAATAAAGGATTAGACATTTATCTGGCTAAGAGCATCCACAGTTCCATAATGCACCTAGCACACCTTGGGGCCCTGTAAAATAATAAGTGATGGTAATAAGCCTGAATAAAAATGTATAAGTGTTATAAAGCCTAATGTTTCAGTGCATAAAGCAGCTGCTAACTGCAGGGGATTAGGCGAAACTTCCACGAACGGCAGGTTATTACACAGCTGTCCATTATTATGGGGTTTTCTGCATCTTCCTCTGAAGAATCTGGTGCGGGCCCCTGTCAGAGACAGGATCATGGGCTTGATGAACCCCTGGTCTGCTGGCAATTCCTATGTAGGACAACGCAAATCTGGCTAGCCAGTAACCTACACAGTATGGTTAGCACCACAGTGCTACTGCATAATCCTTTTTCCAGCATCCTTTCGGTTACCAAATGGATGTGCATTTCCAAATGACTGGGGAGAGACAGTATCTCAGTGCTAGGCTTCGTCAGCAATTCATCAGAGTCCGGAGCAAATCACTTGGCAACAGGTCAATGATTAGTCACTGGCAGCCTTTCTCCTAACAATATTTATAAGTCCCAAGATCAGCTGGGCCTTGGAGTTACCATGCACGGTTCTCTGAAAACTTCAGCTCAATGAGCAGCAGCCATCAAAACGTTAGGAACGGTTAGGAAAATGATAGAAAATGAGACAGAAAGATGTTCCAATGGTCCCATATAAATCCATGGTGCGCCCACACCTTGAATATTGTGTCCAGTTCTGGTCCCCCGCATCTCAAAAAAGGACATAGTGAAACTGAAAAAGGTTCAGAGAAGGGCAACAAAGATGATCGGGGTATCGAGAGTGTCCATACAAGGAGAGACTAAAAAGATGAGGGCTGTTCAGCTTGGAAAAGAGACAGCTAAGGGGGGTATGATAGATAGGGCTGGCTCTTCCATTTTTGCTGCCCCAAGCAAAAAAAAAAAAAAAAGCCGCCTGGACTGTGCCACCCCAAGAATGGATGGAATGCCGCCCTTTAGCATGAGCCGCCCCGAGCACGTGTTTCCTCCGCTGGTGCCTGGAGCCGGCCCTGGTGACAGAGGTCTATACAATCATGAAAGCGAATAGAGAAGCACCCTTTTGCCTTTCCCACAATACCAAAACCAGAGGTCACCCACTGAAATGAACAGGGAACGGTTAATACAAGCAAGAGGAAGTACTTTTTCATGGGGCGTTGTCATGGGCAAAAGTATAACTGGCCTAAAACAAATGAAATAAGTTTATGGAGGATAGATCCATCAGTGGCTATTATTCAATGGTCAGGGATGTAGCCCTATGCCCAGGGTGGCCCTACACCTCTGACTGCCAGAAGCCAGGAGAGGAAGCCAGGAGTGGATCATTCCACTGCCCTGTTCTGTACACTCCCCTAGAAGCTTTGGTGCTGGCCACCGGGCTGGATGGACCATTGTTTTTACCCAGTCTGACAGTTCTTATGTTCTTAATTGCTTCCTTCTTTCTGCTCCTCTCCTTGCATTGCACCGTGTCTTCTCTTGCCATCTGTAACTTTTTTGTGAACTGGACTGCAGGCAGCTGGTATCGATTCCGTTCATTCAGATCCAGAGCTTGAAGATGCTGTTTGATGTTTTTGTTTGTTTGCTTTGGAGGGTTTCTTTTAGTGCTCGTTATTGTTTTCTGGGACAATTCTAATTTTCCCTCTTGGCAAAACTCTAATACAGGTGTGGACAACTGATGATTCTGAGCTTTAGGGGACTGTTATTTAATTGACTGGACAGCCCCACAGACACACAAGTTTAAAGACACTGTTGACTTGAAATCTAGCCAGTTTTGATGAATTAGTTCAAAGCACTTCCAGGTTCTCCTCTTGCCCCTGAAGCTTTCTGACAATGTCCGTGGTCTTACAATTCAAATATTGCCCAGTTTCTAACAAATTTTTCTCCCTTGTTGCTGGAATCCCCACTGCCCTACGCAAAGCTAATGAACAGCCCGGTCCTGCAAACACCTAGGCATGCAGATAATTTTACTCGTGCGAGTCACCCTATGGAAATCAGAGGCACTAATTACATGAGAAAAGTTATTTCCAAGCGTCAGTGATCGCAGGGTTGGGCCCTAAGGAAGCAGGGAAACCAGCTCTGTACAAAGCAAACAGCTGTTGACTAGCAACTTCTCAGAGCTGGCTTTTAAAAAGGAGACTTTTTGTCTTGGACGCCACGTACCCCAACCCAAGCTCCAGTCCTGGCTTTTCAAGGAGATCTTTACGCGTCAGCTCTGGAAGTGCCTCCTCACACTTCCTTGGCTGCTTGCAGTGTTCCAGGGTCTCACACTCTGTCAGGGTGGAGAGAGGTTAGATCCAGCATCTGAGCCCTGGGCTTTTTGAGAAAAGGGTTCCATGCCTGTATCTCCTTGCTGATGATACTCAAGATCCCCTAGCATCCAGGGTCACCTTCTGCTGCATTGTCATCCATGTGGAAAGGTGTGGGGGAGAAGGGAGCTCTAGAACACAGAAGAGTGGAGGTATGTGAAGAATCAATCACAGCCACTTTCTTTTTCAAAGAACTGAGCTCCAGCCCTCTTGTGATTTCAGATCTCCCAGAGGAGAGCTCCAGTCCTTTCATGTGATGCCATCAATGCTGGAACCAAGACAGCCCATGTATTGTGCCAGCGACTGCCTTACCTGAACTCCCTGGAATATAGTTAAATTTCAGCACCTGATGCCCATTCCACTGTATCGCTTTCCAATCCCCCAAGATGGCAGGATCTGGAGCAGTGATGCTGTGACAGGCTGCTCAGACACCAGTGCCCATGCCAGCCAGGGGAGCAAGGCCCTGATGGGAGTGGTGTGAAATATCCACAGCAAAATGCAAAACCTCATTTCACACTTGGCCCTGGAGTCTGGTTTTGTGGGCGTGTTGCTTAGGAGTGTGCATTTGTCTTACAACACCGTTCCATGAAAAGGGCCCAGGTTCCGAGCCAAGCCGGGCCCTTTTCTGAAGCGAGATGGTGGTTTTCTCATCAAAGGGGGAGGTGAAGAGTCTCATTTTTTTCAAGTTTTCAAATGCAAAAATAGCCACAAATAGAAACAAAACAAAGGGTGTGGAGGGGAGGCTGCAAAAATTGCACAAAACAGCAAGAATTGCCGGGGTGGGTCGGGGAGGGGGAATTCAAACCCCTGAATCCCAAGATTGCTGTCAAACATCTTCTCCAACACCTAGCGAGAGATGGCCAAGATTAGGGCTACTCTTTGCTTCCCGCCCCCCTTCAGGTGGGATTTTATACTAGGTGCTATTCAGCACAAGAAGAATGACAGGTCAGGGTTGTGGCCGGTTGGTGGATGAGTGGGGTGGGATGGGGGTGAGGGGGGAGAGCCTCCACCCCTGGAGCACCTGTCCTGGGAATAAACAGAGATCTCAGGCTCACGGTGGCACATTTCACCAGCATTACAAAAATGAAAATAATCACTCAGAATCGTTTTAAAATGAAGGAAACAAATACTAACAACCCGAATGAGAAATGCTTGTTAAGTTATACTGCGACCTCGTCATCACTATAGTAACTAACCCAGAGAGCGCAGCGAGAACTTAGGAAAAGCCATCTCGCTAGCAAGCTGGTGTGCTGCAGTTGCTGCTTGCTACACTAGTTATGATCATGTCACTGTCACGTTGTCTCCCTCTGGCGGTTTGTAAACATGCACCTCCATGCCTCTCCTCGTATGCTTCAGCTGTAAGCTCTCTGGGTCAGGGACTGTCTTTTATAGAACCATAGAACCATAGATTAGAATGGACTGAAAGGGTCATCTAGTCTAACCCCCCTGCCAAGATGCAGGATTTGTTGTGTTAAGCCATCCCAGACAGATGCTATCCAGCCTCCTTTGGAAAACCTCCAGTGAAGGAGCTTCCACGACCTCCCAAGGCATCTGCTCCATTGTCCAACTGTTCTTACAATTAGGAAGTGTTTCTTGAGATTTAATCTAAATCTGCTGTGCTGTAGTTTGAACCCATCGCCTCTTGTCCTGCCCTCCATGGCAAGAGAGAACAACTTTTCACCATTTTCTTTATGGCAGCCTTTCAAGTATCCGAAGACCGCTGTCATATCCCCCTTTAATCTCCTCTTTTCCAGACTAAACACACCCAGTTCCTTCAGCTTTTGCTCATCTGGCTGCATTCCATCCCCTTGATCATCTTTGTTGCTAGCCTCTAGATCCTTTCCAGTTTCTCCACCTCCTTTCTATACATTGTTAACCAAAATCGGACACAGTACCCCAGCTGAGGCCTAACCAGCGCCGGGTAGAACAGTACCATCACCCCCCATGACTTGCATGCTATACCTCTGTTAACGCAACCTAAAAATGCATTTGCTTTGTTTGCAGCAGCATCGCATTGCTGACTCATGTTGAAGGTGTGATCCACCACAACTTTCTCATTGCTTGTGTGTACAGCACTTACCACACAGCGGTGCCTGGGACACAACCACTGAACGCATGCTAGTAAATGCATTAATCAGCATTAGATGAGGCCAGGTTCTGTTGCCCTTACTCAGGCTGACTCTGCAAACAGCGCCACTACAATGAATGAGACAGTGTGCGGAGGAAGGTGCAGCTCCAGGTGGCAATGGTGGTACGGTCTCACCCTTACTCTTTATGTTATGGCAGTGTCCAGAGGCTCCAGCCAGGCACCGTGCTAGGTGCTGTATGGACACAAAGACGATACCGTCCTTAACCTCTAGAGTCCACTATCCAAGTTCACCATCTAAACCCCCCTCTAGACTTTTCCAGCAAGACCAGAAAGAGCTAAAATCCATTGCTCCTTGCTCCCAGCCTGGTACGCTATCCACCAGGCCACACTGCCTCCCTGTAAGAGGAGAGGAACTTATGCAAAGGTAGCTGACACTCTTCTGACTTATGTTGTTTGGCTTGTCAAGTAAGAGTGGAGGCAGAGAAGCCACGGGTGTCCTGCAGTCTCCCATTAAAGAGAATAAATCAGAACATCAATTGTAGATGGATCTAAATGATTCAGTAGAAGCAACTTTTTTTTCATGCATGCAGTGACAACTGTATTTATAGCGATTCAAAAATAAAACCCCTCGGTGTAGGGGGATGACATGTGCTTATTGAGCTAGCAGCACATTAGACAAGATTATCCCCTAAGGAGATCAACCTGTATAATGAGCTACCTTTCTAGTGCCAGCTGATCTTCTGCCACGGTTGTCAAAAGGGGGATAGAAGATAAAAATCTGGCATCTAACTCTTTCCATATGCACTCATTATTCATACACAGCAAGAGGGGAATGGGAGCAGTTGTATAATGGACTTGATGCAGAGTACAGTGTGTGCCACATCACCACGTTTGCACTGTCCCTTCTCTGTGGGTGTGGCGAAGCTGGGCTTGAAGGAGCTGACATCTTCCCAGTGCTGCGGGGAGGTGGCCATCTGCTGATGGGGGCCTTATCCCACCTGAGGCCCAGCTGAGACAACACCAAGGGAAGTCTGGGGGCCTCCTGACTCAGGAGCCTGGCAGCAGACTAAGAAACCATTTATGGCCTGAACGTGACCCAGTTCAGCAGCACTTGTATGGAGTCAACGGCTGACAGCTTTGGGGAGCCGAGGCAACATGAGTGAGTGGTCTCGGCCCACACTCAGCAGTGCTGGGATTAGCACCCTTGGGGGCAGCCTCATCAGAAGCCAGAGTCTGAATGGGCCATGGAGACTGAGCTGCGCCCTGCCCCCAGAGCTGGTCCCTCCAGTTCAGGATGAAGCATTTATCCGGGTGGGGTGAGGGCTGTTTCCTCTGCTGCTGCCTGCCCTGTGCCAGTTTTAAGAGAGGTGTCCTGTGTCCAAAACCTGCAGGAACAAGGGCTGCAGTTGGAAGGATGCCGATATGAGAAGATCAGACATGAGACAACATCCCCACTGACCCCCAGGCAAGGAATACCTTCCCCCTTGGCAGTCACCAAGCCAACCCATCCCTCATTCAAATCCCACCTGAAGACTTACTTCTTCCCTGGTGCCCACAATGAGAATACACCGAGAAATACATGAAATACACAAAAGCCCACTCATCCCCTCTGCTGGGCGCCTCAGAGCATGCTGGGTTTTCAGATTCCTCTGAAGGTACATCCAGACTGCAATAAAATACATGCTGCTGGCCCATGTCAGCTGACTCCGGTTCACAGGCCTTCGGCTGCAAGGTTATAAACTGCAGTGTAGGCCTGGGTTCTGAGACCCCATGAGGGGGGAGCTTCTCAGAACTCAGGCTCCATAGCCAAAGGTCTGTCTACACTGCAGTGTAAACCCAGAGTTAATAGAACTCGAGTTAGCAGACCCTGGGTTTGCTAACCTAGGGCTTGAGCATCTACACTCATTTGTAACCCCAGGTGTGGAATTGTTGAACCCTGGGTCCCAACCAGAGGCTCCAGTGTCTACACTGCATTATGTGGGCCTAAGTCCAGCCACCCCATCCCAGACTTCCCAGTGCCCTCCCAAAATGTGGCCACTCAGCCCTTTGTTTGTGGTCCAGTGTTGGAAAACTGGACTGTCCAGAGGACACAGGAAGTCAGCCCGTGGGATTGTGGGATACTTTTGCCTGACTCCCAGAGCACAAGTCAAGTGGGGCTGGGTCTACACTGCAAAACAATAGGACTCGAACCCTGGATCCTGGCTTGACTCAGGCTTGGACTTTCCACTCCCACGTGGTCCTGGGACCTTGGGTCCAAGCCCTGGGGTAGCATGATTTCTGTGTAGATGAAAGGGGGTGTTAGGCTTAAGCCTGTGTTCGAACCCTGGGCTTACATTGCAGTGTAGACATAGCTCCTGCTCTGAAGGACTCAAGGTGTCTCCATTTGGTCTCGTATATAGCACTGAACATACCGTCAGGGCCTAACTGATAACTGAAGCCTTTGATTCCTTCAATTCATATGGCTTCCCTAGGCGTCCTTAGGGAAGGGCTAAATGCAGCAGACAGTCCTAGTTTGTGCGAGAGGAGCCTTTAAAGAATCTGCTCTCTGAGCTCCCTCTGTCCCCTCCTTCTGCTCAGACTCCCAGGGAGGCTTAGTCAATATCCCACCTAGGCCAGTCCTGACTGGACCATGCAGGTTAGCTAGGGAAAGCTGTGCAAGGGAGCAAGGAGTGTGTCAGAGTAACAACTTCCTTAGGTCTGAAAAAAATCCAGCCTTTTATTTCCCGGCACTGCAGACGCTCCCCTCTAAATGACAGGAGTGAGGCTCGCCACTTGGCTGTCTGATCTGGAGGACAGCGAGTAGTGTCTCATCTCATCAGAACCGTCTTCCCTTCTCCGGTTCCCTGAAGGAGCAAGCCATGCCTTGAGTGCTCTCCACAGCAAGGGAGACGTTGCTCTAGCTCACGCTGGGCATCGACGGATGAGCTGCGGGTCCCCCTCACTTCAAGATCAAGAGTGCAGCTTTGGGAGGTGATCTCAGTGACTGATCTCACTGGAGCTGCTAGTGCAGGAATTCTCCAGAGCTCTCCCAGCCAGTCAGATCAGTGTGCAGCCACCATCCTTTTGAAAGCAAGAGAAACAGGGTTTAACCACGAGTCAAATCCCGAAGCCCTTGCTAAGCTTTCAGCCAGGCCTTGTTGACTTCAGTTGAGGGTTTGCCTGGGTAAAGCCTGAGTCACAACTGATCAAGGGCCTCAAAGAGTTGGCCACTAAGCAACTGACAAGGGGCTTGTCAACACCTGAAATGCTACATGGCATAGCTGGCATAGGGCGATGGAGAATCTGGCCCACAGTGTTCAAAGCCTGGGCGTGAAACCTGAGTGAAAACAGAGTGAGACCTTCAGAAGTCCACCACATGCGAATTAGCAACAGAAATTGAGATGCCAGCCAGTAGAGCTGGAGGACCTCAAAGCAATTTGTCACCAATAGTTGAGGAAGCCTCATGACATCGCTGGAGGAAGGTAAGTATTACCATCTGCATTGGACAGATGGGTAATTGAGACCTAAAGGTTAAGGCCCAAATTGGACTCTGATTTTAAATGTCCAACTTTAGACACCGAGGTGTTGAATATTGGGTCCCCCTACACTGAGGCATCAGTTAGAGGCCACTTTTGAAAATTCAAATTTAAATGACTTGCTCTCAGCCCAGGTCACATACAGCAACACAGTCAGAAATAGAACCCAGGAGTTCTGACTTCAGACCTGAGCGCCAAAGGCTGGAGAATATTTTGGACTGCTCAAAATACTGTAGCCAGGGAAATCATCAAAGACAACTTGTTTGCTTAAAAAAGGTTGTTTGGTGAATAGAAACTAGAACATGAACAATTAGTTACTGAGTATAAAAAGATATCACCTGAAATGGCTAAATGCCCATAACCTTTTTGCAGTCGTACAACATAAAAGTGCTTTAAAATAATTGCTATGAATTAACTTGTGCAGAAATAATTCAGACAGAGCCAAATGTCCCTACAGGGGCTTGAAAGAGGATTATGGAATCAGCCCTGACTAGAGCATCTGAAAAGTCAATGCTGAAAGTCAACCACTCCCTTTGCCAGCTGAAGTTTAACTTCAGGCACCATGGAAGGAAGAGATAATGTGCTGCTGGAGTTGCCTTTCCTGTAACATTTCAATAAAAGTGGATTTGACCAATGTTAGGGGAAAGCCCTGGTCCCTAAGGAGCATGTCATACCGGCCTGCCAATGACTGCATGTCCGGGTGCAACGCAAGGCATATTTTGCTCTTTAAGGGGTCAATCCAGCTCCCTCTGAAGTCAATGAGACTTGAACTCCGATGGGAGCCTTTCCATTAACTTCAATAGAAATTAGATTGTGCCCTAAAGTCCCATATAATTTGGGTCTCAGCTACCAGAGACACCAGCTCTCTCCCCAGGCACCATTACGACAGCTGAGGTCATCCACAGCCTCATGCTAGTGGTCCTTAGATTTTAACATCTGCAGGGCTCCATACAGAGCAATCTCAGCTGAGGATCCTTGACTTTGGAATTGGTTTCCTCAGTTCGCCCAATGGAGAGAGAGTCTGTTGACCTCCAGGGCATGGTGTGAAATCCTTTGCTCTCTCAGCCTGATGGTGGGGGACCCGAGGTCGATCTTCGGTGAGTGCTGTAAAAATGCCAATGCAGCATCTAAGCACTGATCATGATCTATTAGAGCTCTGTGGCATTGTCCGTAATAGACTTAATAATGATTCCTTCACTTCTCCTGGATTCTTAGGTGCTCTGTGTGTGTGCACAGGCGGACATGGTCGTATTTCTGTGACTTCAGTTATGGGGCAGAAGCTCAGGGTCTCTCCCACATGACGTACCGTATGTTGTGTGTAACAGCGATAGCTGGGGTCGGGACTCCTCCTTTTCTGTTAGACCTGGAACTCTCACTTTGCAGCGGTTTGTAGCAGTTGCATGCTTGCAGGGAGACAACTGAGACCCAGGCTTTTAAACAATGTTTTCGAACAGTAAATCAATGAAGTGCTAGAGGGCGCTGTCCATTCATAAACTGAGCGATGGCCGGTGACCTGCGAGCAGTGAGATGAAAGGAGTCTGTGTGTAGGGGAAGGCCTCCCTTAAGGTTCCAGGGGACAAGGGACTCTAGTTCCTTTTTAGTTTGTTTCATGTGTTCACCCAAAGCGGGATCTGAGCGAGCAGAACCTACCAATGTTCATCAGGAAGAATCTCTTCTTATTTCCCCAGGGAACAAAGTCAGGCGTCACTAACACACAGGGCCACTCAGAGGATTCAGGGGGCAAAGCGGGGCAGCGGACATAAAAAAAGACACCACCCGCTGCGGCGCTTGTACTCACCAGGTGGCGCTCAGAGTCTTCGGCGGCGGCGGGTCCTTCACTCGCTCCGGGTCTTTGGCAGCACTGAAGGACCTGCCGCCGAAGTGCCGCCAAAGACCCGGAGCGAGTGAAGGGCCCGCCGCCGAAGAGCCGCCGAAGACCCGGAGCGAGCGAAGGGCCCGCCGCCAAAGTGCCGCCAAAGTGCCGCCGAAGACCCGGAGCGAGTGAAGGGCCCGCCGCCAAAGTGCCGCCAAAGTGCCGCCGAAGACCCGGAGCGAGTGAAGGGCCCGCCGCCACCCGCCAAAGACCTGGACTGAGTGAAGGGCCCGCCGCCGAAGTGCCGCCGAAGACCCGGAGCGAGGGAAGGGCCCGCCGCCGAAGTGCCGCCGAAGACCCGGAGCGAGCGAAGGGCCCGCCGCCAAAGTGCCGCCAAAGTGCCGCCGAAGACCCGGAGCGAGTGAAGGGCCCGCCGCCGCCCGCCAAAGACCTGGACTGAGTGAAGGGCCCGCCGCCGAAGTGCCGCCGAAGACCCGGAGCGAGGGAAGGGCCCGCCGCCGAAGTGCCGCCGAAGACCCGGACCGCCACCGGGTGAGTAAAAATTAAAAAGGCGCCTCTAGCCAGGGAAGGGATTCTCAGCCAGGGCTTGTGGGGCCCCTGTGGGGCCCAGGGCCTGGGGCAAATTGCCCCACTCTCCCCCCACCCCCGACGGCCCTGCTAACACACAAGGCTGGACAGTTACACTCGTTGCATCTGGTGCCCAGCTCCTAAAGTGGCCCTATCACGTGCCCAGCGGCATGGTCGTTTTTGTGCATCCTGCCCATTACTGCGGGTCAGGCTCAGGCTTGGATCTGTATGGGTCTAGGTGCAGCAACTTTCCAAGTGGAAGACTGAATCCTTAGGAACTGTGCCATAAGCTTGTCCCTCGGTCATCATGTCTTGCTTATGAGACCACAGATCATCACATCATCCTGCTGCAATGCGGCATCGACAGCCTTCATTGTGCAACAGTCCAGCACCCTGAGACGTGCAGCACGAGGAAGGCACCTCATGGCTAGATTCACCTGGGGATATGTTATCATCCTGCCCAGGCTGCATGTGTCACAGCGTATACTGTTAGACAACAAAGCTGGGCTGTCATGTTGCAACACATCATCCTGATGCAATGCGACGTTTGCCGTTCCTTGACATCTTGGCACTTTTCTCTCACCTTTCCAGGAAGATCTGGGTGATACACCCTAGCAACTATGGGGTAACCACACAGCTCTCTGAATGATGAGGTTACAGTTTGGAATGGAAGAAAGATGAGATCCAGGGTGCTTTCTTTGAAGGGATGGATCCTCTACTGTACCCTTAGGGATCTCCTCTCTGGCCTCATGTATCAACTCCCACTTATGTGTACGCAGACGTCTCTGCAGCTCGCTTGTGTGAACCATACCAACCAACCTCCATTGAAGTCAATGGAAAAACTCCCTTTGACTTAAATGGTGCAGGATCAGGGTCACAGACCACAGTGAGGCAAAGCTAATGAACAAGCACGAGGCATTAGAAAACCAGTTCTGCTTCTTGAATATGATGCGGTCACTCTCAGTAGACAAATTAGAGCAAAATGACAAACACTGATTAACTGTGTTTATCCAGAACTCATTTCCACTTTGCAGCAATAACCATCAACAGCTTGAGTGAGCTGCGGGCTGGCTCCTAATAAAGGTGGCTCCCACAGTTCCAGGAGCAATATTTGCTGGCCTTGTTATTATTTCTCCAGTTGTCCTCATCTGAGGAAGCCGTGCTCCAAATGCAGGGACACTGGCTAATCACACCCTACAAAAATAGCCGCTTCAGCATACACAGCCACTGAATGAAGGCTGCCTGCTTTATACCTGCTTACAAATGAGAGGCTAGGCAGGTGCTAGATTCTTCTCCCCTTCTGGCAACCCATTTGGGGTTCTTTTTACTGGCCCCCTTATTTGGAGCCTTTAGGAGTCACGTTCTCTCTCTCTTCTCTGCAACCACACCAGCTAAAAACTTATTTTAAAAAGGAAAGCTGAGATTCTCTGCGAATCACACGATTCCAACATCTAGGCCTTTAACAACAAATATGATGAGACTTGTGATAAAATCATGAGCGATGGCAATCTGGTAAACTTTAAGCCATGTGACCATTATCAAATAACCCACTCTCCAACTCTGGGAGGCCTCACGTAACGGCAAAAGAAGATGCGCATTGTGTTTGTGATAAAAGTGATTATGTTTTACATGTCATCTCTCTGTTACTGCATTAAGGTGATTTATTTTCTTTCACAGCTGAAGCATCTGTTCTAGGGTATGCGTTCTTTACTAATAGAGAAACATTTTGCGAAATGCCAGGAAAAACAGCTTCTGCAATATAAACAGCATCATGAATAGGCTGTGTAAATGCGCCACTGCCCTCTACTGGATGGAAAAGAAATGCTCAACTAGGTGTCATATGCCCTCACTAGCCAGGAGAGTCTGAGTGCTAGAAACTTTGGGAGCAGAGGATTCTGGGTTGTAGCTATGCTGTCACTGTGAAGTTCTGAGCAGTCATGGTGTCCATCTAACCAGATGTTAATTTAGTTTGTTTAAACAGTGTTGAGAAATTCACAATTTGTTGAGGGTGAGGAGACAGAAAAATCTCCTTTCCCACATCCACCCGTTCCCTGGCAGTAAATAGGCAATAACATCCCAGCCCCAGAATGCATTTTTCCCCTCCATACTTTTCTGTGCTTTGCATTATTTCCTGAATATATTCTGACTTGGTAATAAGACCTTCCTATAATATCAAAACTAATAAATCAATGTGAAGAGTTACCCGCTTGAAACTTTTGTGAGCCTCCCTATATACCTGCCCATGCGCCTGAGTAGTTATTTGTTTATAATCCTCATATTTGCCTGGCAAGCCCATCATCTGTTGGGTCACATTAGCAAACTAGCTGATCTGTTAATAATGATACAGGCCTTCCATACGGGGATTTCTTTTCCTTGCTGATATCTGAAAGCAGAGACAGTGAACATATGGATGTTAAAGCAGGAAAGGTTGGAGAAAGAAATATTTACAACTGGGGAAAAGAGAGATGTTTTGCAGTCAAATAAGAAAGTAGTAAACACTGTGTTATGTATGGCCCAATTCATCATGCAATTAGCACTGATGGATGCTGTGTATTTCGGCAGAATTTATGCCAAAAGGCACAAATGTTTTCACAGAGTAAATGTAACATACATTGAATATCCTGCCAAGGAGTGACACTGGGTGCTGTGACATTAGTTAAGGTTTGCACAGTGCTTTAGACATGGAAAGCCAGCATCTCGGTCAGTGTCAATTGGCATTGCATTGGTTTCAATTGGATAAAGCATGTGCTTAAATGCTTGGCTGGAGAGCGGGCAGAGTTTAGCATTTTACAGGATTGAGCCCTGTGTCTCAACAGGCAGATTAGATAGATAGTGAATAGATAGATTATAGAAGTAATATAGTGTAAATGGCCCTGGCTTGACGACGGACGGACACACACGCACACACTCTAATGCCAGCCCCACCGGTTCAAAGATCATGAGTCTTCCCCGCCCCCCAAAAAATCATGAGATAAAACACACAGAGGTTATTTTTATTTGCCTTCTGTTTTGTTTTTTTTTAAGCTATTGAGAGTTGCATTTTCAAGTTTTTCTCTACAAGGAAGAGGCACTAGAAACTTATTTTTTTAAATGACACCTGAAATTCGGAGGCAGTCACCTGACTCCAGGAGCTGGGGCTTTAAGACAGATACAAAACGGCATGGGACTTGCGATAAAATCATGAGTTGGCAACAAAACTGCGCACAGAAACTCAAGAAACCTGAAGTTGGGATGTCCTACTCCCATACCTAGAGAGACACAACCATTTTAGGGGAGTTTAGTCCTGGAGAAAGGTAAACCCTGAAATCTCCCCCCTCCCCCTGCAATTTATCCCCTGGAAAGAGGCAGCATAGGTCCTATTATTCCTCTGAGTATATCTTCCTGTACCATCCTGGCCAACTGCTTTGTCTGCCTGCTCTTTACACTGGTCGGATGCTTGCAGCGCATTTCTCTCCTCCCACTCTCTCTTTTGTTGTGATTTTTTCTTGACAGCTGCCAGGCAGATTTCCTGAGAGACTTACTGGGCCCCATCCCTTGCTAATCAGCTCCTGATACTTCTGCAGAGATGCCTGCCAGACGGACAGACCCGTGCAGAGGGCAGGAGTATGCTCACAGCTGACCTGAGGATCCAAAGCCCACGACAGCCAGGGGAAAAATTCCAACTGACTTCAGTGGGCTTGGGACCAGTGTCACTCAGCTTTCAGGCCCCTTCTCCTGTGGACTGAGAAAAGTGCCCATTCACACCCCACCTGCGGATCTGCTGACAGCCCCATCTGTCCAGTGGGGATACAGTTCTCTACCTCACAGCAGGGTTGGGAGGATCCTTTAGTTTGCATCTGTAAAGCGCCTGAAAAGCCCCAATCCAGCAGAGCACATGAGCAGTCTCATGGACGTCAATGGGACCATTCCCACATTCGACCCTTTGTGCATCAGTCACTGGCTTGTTGGTGCTCTCGTGTTAATTATTTACTATACAATAGGGAGGACAGTAAAACCCATAGAATCCCTCCAACCAAGAGAGACTGTAGGCCAGACACTGCCGTCCTTATCTAGTCAAAAATCCCATTGCAAGACTTGTCTTGATAAGGAGTCGGAGGCAGGGCCAATCGCGCAAGGAGCTGAGAGTCCTGGACTTCCACCGAGTCATCAAACCTCCACTGACCTCAGTGGCACCAGTCTCACGTAGGGATTTCAGGATATGGCTCAGTGGACATAGCTGGCGGGACAAAAGTCTGCGGCCCCAGAGAGTAATATTTATCTATCTGTGCCTCTTGAAATGGCTTGAGGGAACCCCTCTCTTCACAGGAAGAGGATTCTGTCGCCCATGGTAGATGTTCTTGGATGCCACAGAAGTGTCCAGAGACATCCCAGATGGAGCTATGGGTCCCTCTGACTTAGTTCCAGAAGCTCTGCAATCTCTCGGTGGCCCCTAAGGCTTTGGATCTCATTTAGCTGAGCAAACTCTTCCCAAGTTTGATTTGAAGCCATTTAGCAAATGCTTTGCATCAGAACGGATTCAGGGCTTGAGCCCTCGTGACATTCCAGCTAGTTTGAACCCAGCTGTCTCATGCATTATTTTGTTTGTGAGCTTGCAGCAAGACTCAGTTTGGTTGGATTCATGAAAGTCTGTGTGGTGTTTGCTGAAACCAGAAGTGGGACAAGTGGCCACAAATCATGTCACTTGCCCCCGTGGTGCCCTCTCCCACTGAACCCACCTGCAACCACAATCAGCAGTCTCAGACCATTTGCAGTTCTCTAGACAAGAGCCAGCCGTGATGAGAAGTTTGCAGCTGCAAATGCAATTCCAGTTAATTGCTGCTGGTTTGAGCGTAGTCTGAACTCCAAGCAAAACTGATTTTGTCTCTGGGGAAATTTAGAGGAAAACTTGAATCAGAACCCTAGATCTAGAGCAGTCCCCTCACTCTGGGGAAAGTCTGAATTTGAACCCAGGAGCACCTTGGGCCTATATCTTATTAGATTTCTCCTGTCCCATCGCAGTGACCATGGAATATTAAAGGAACTGGCACCTTAAATTGCAAGCCCAATAGCAAAGATTTTTAATGAATCAGTAAACTCGGGGGTCGTACTCTATGACTGGAGAATGGCCTGCAGTACCTATTGTGACATGTTATGCCCCACTCCGGGGTGCCAACTGATGTACTGGGGTGCCACTGAGCCTGCCTATTCCACCAGCCTGGGCTCCCTTACGCTGCCCTGCTGAGCCAGGCTCTCAAGCCTCCTCCAACACACACAGGTAGGGACACACCCAGCCGCAGACAGACACAGACCCTGAAATCAGCTCTGCATGGGAAGACTCAGCTAGGGATTTGCCCAGCACTCAAGTGCACTCGCCCTCTGGAGCGTAAACCCAACATTGTGTTGTGTTGCACTGCACAGAAACGTATACACCGTACGTTAAGGAAATTCGCCCCCTCCCTCGATGTGGAGGAAGATATGCACAGCTTTTTGCCCCACAGTCCTGAATTCCACAAACTGGTTTTAGAATAAACAAAAACAAGTTTATTAACTCCAAAAGGTAAATTCTAAGTGATTATAAGAGTTAGCAAACAGATCAAAGCATATTACCCAGCAAATAAAACAAAAACCCCAATATAAACTTAAGACACAAAAGAAACTGGTTCCAAGTAGAAATTTCTCACCCTAAATGTTGTTTTTGGCATTTCTTTCACAGGCCAGACACCTTTTCCAGCCTGGCCTCAGCTCTTCTCCCCCTGTTTTGTCTTTGTTTCTTAGATGTTTCCAGCAGTCATCCTGGGCAGGGATTCAGTGAAGAATGAACCAAGATTAACTCACTTCCCCACCTTAAATAGGATTTACATATGGCAGGAATCCTTTGTGTCCCAGTTTGATCCCCATCCCCTATTAGTGGAAAAATACAAGTAGCCAGAGATGGAATCCAGTACCAGGCGACATGATCACATGTCTCTGCAGTGTTTCAAAGCAGCCAGGAGTCAAAGGTTGTTTGCAACATCCCAGGAAGCTTCTCAGGAAGGTGGGAGATTAGCATCTTCAAAGTCCTATTGTTCCCCTAATGGCCCAGCCAGGTTGATTGCATTTTGTCTGGTGGGGCGTTTCCCCAGGCGTAAACACAGTTGTAATAGGTACATAGACAATATTCCCAACTTCAGATACAAAAATGATACATGCATACAAATAGGACAATCATAGTCAGTACATCATAATCTTTCCAATGAGATCTCACATGATCCATCTTGCATAAAACATCTCTTAGTTATGCCATATTCATATCATAACAATATCTCTATGAAGAATATGGGGCGTAGTGTCATACCTATATTTAAGAAAGGGGGGAAAAAGTGATGCTGGAAACTACAGGCCCGTTAGTTTGACTGCAATTGTAGGCAAGGTCTTGGAACAAATTTTGAAAGAGAAAGTAGTTAAGAACATAGAGGTAAAATACAACATGGTTTTACATAAGGCAGATCCTGCCAGACCAAACTGATCTCTTTCTTTAAGAAGATAATTGAGTTTTTAGACAAAGGAAATGCCGTAGTTCTAATCTACCTGGATGTCAGTAAGGCATTTGATACTGTTCCACATGGGAAATTATTATATAAATTGGAGAAGATGTGGATTAATAAAAGAATTGAAAGGTGGATAAGGAACTGGTTAAAAGGGAGACTACAATAGGTCATACTGAAACTGTCAGGCAGGAGGGAGGTTACTAGTGGAGTTCTTCAGGGATTAATCTTAAGACCAATCTTATTTAACATTTTCATTCATGACCTTTGCACAAAAAGTGCTAATAAAATCTGCAGATGATGCAAAGTTGGGAGGTATTGCCAATAGGGAGGAGGATCGGAATGTCATACAAGAAGATCTGCAGGACCTTGAAAACTGGAGTAATAGAAGTGGGATGAAATTTAACAGTACAAAGTGTAAGGTCATGTGTTTAGGGACTAACAACAAGAATTTTTACTATATGCTTGGGACCTATCAATTGGAAGTGACAGAGAAGGAGAAAGAGCGGAGTGTATTGGTTGATCATAGGATGACTATGAGCCACCAATGTAATGCAGCTGTCAAAAAGGCTAATGCAATCCTAGGATACATCAGGTGAGGCATTTCCAGTAGAGATAGGGAAATGTTAGTCCCATTATCCAAGGCACTGGTGAGACCTCATCTGGAATACTGTGTGCAGTTCTGATCCCCCATGTTTAAGAAAGATGAATTCAAACTGGAACAGGTGCAAAGAAGGGCTACTAGGATGATTAGAGGAATGAAATACCTATCTTATGAGAGGAGACTTAAGGAGCTTGGCTTGGTTAGCCTAACCAAAAGAAGGCTGAGGGGAGATATGATCGCTCTCTGTAAATACATCAGAGGAATAAATACCAGGGAGGGAGAGGAGTTATTTAAGCTAAGCACCAGTGTTGGCACAAGAACAAATGGATATGAGCTGGGCATCCATAAGTTTAGGCTTGAAATTAGAGGAAGGTTTCTGACCATCAGAGGAGCGAAGTTCTAGAACACCGTCCAAGGGGAGCAGTGGGGGCAAAAGACCTTACTGGCTTCAAGACTGAGCTCGATACATTTGTGGAGAGGACGGTCTGATGGGACTGCCTACAGTGGCATGAGGCCCATCCGCGACTTCTATTGGCAAATATCTTCAACAGTTGGAGAAGGGGCACTAGACAGGGAGGGCTCTGTTACTACAGACAATTCTTTCCCAGGTGTCTGGCTCATGGGCCGACATGCTGATTGCCATTTGGGGTTCGGAAGGAATTTCCCCCCAGGTCAGATTGGCAGAGACCATGGGAGTTTTTCACCTTCCTCTCAGCGTTGGGCACAGGTCACTTGCTGGTTTGAACTAGTGTAAATGGTGGATTCTTTGTAACTTGAAGTCTTTAAATCAAGATTTGAGGATGTCAGTAACTCAGCCAGAGGTTAGTGGCCTATTACAGGAGTGGGTGGGTGTGGTTCTGCCACCTGCAGTGTGTGGGAGGTCAGACTAGATGATCATGATGGTCCTTTCTGGCCTTAAAAGTCTATGAGACTTCTCCACCTCCAGCCTCCTTAGGTCCATCTGATTCTGCAGTTCCCTTCCTGCACTCCCCACAGAGGCTGCTGTTTGCCCTCCCTGCTGCCCCATCACGCCTGCACATGCTACTTGTGTTCCAAAGCATTGTGCCCCTGTGGAAGACACCACAGATACTTGCTAAGTCTCCTCTTTCTTTTCCTGGGTCAGGCAGGCTTCCTCAGGTTGTGAGCTAGAGCCATGTGCTAACCTCTCCCAGAGACTACAACAAACATACACATTTGTTATGTTTACAGTGAGAAATCCCTGCTGGGCTGGACTGGGAATAAGGATTCCCGTTTCCAGAGTGAGTGCTCTGGCACGGAACAAGAAGGGCTTTTCCAGTAGCTAGAGTTTCCTTCTCTGTGTTATGCAGGCTTTCTTATATCCTGCTGGACTCCGACACCTAAGACTTCCTCTTTGTTTACCACCATACAGAAGGTTAGGCCTAAAACCCCACATTAACATTAGGGCACTAGGAGGATGTGATCTATAATTTTTCCCTCACCGGTGTGCTTTGAATTGGGCTGGCGTTGACAGACCTGGAGAGCAACAAAATAGGTGCTTCAACTCTTTTCCTGGCAAGCTGATTTTAGAGATATGGTGTTAGTTCAGCTTCCTTGGCTTTGTGCAGCAACTGCCTTCATGGTGATAATTAGCGCTATTTGACAGCTTTTTGGGTTTTTCTTTTAATGGAGACCCTTAGCGCCACTAGGAACTGGCATGAGTCCCACAGGCCATTGGACAATCATCAGATGCTGACAGGGCTCAGTTTCAACTGACTTGGGCTGAATTTGAACCAGTGACCCAATGCTGAGAAGTCTATTTAGTTGTTAATACCCTGGGCCAGCCAGTCCCCCACTGTTTCTATCTGCTACGTTAGTGAGCAGCAATGTAAATTGTGTTCAAAGCTCTGGATTATTTTGTCATTGGTTTTTCAGACATAGCGTTGAGCAAGGGAACGCCCTTCCATTTCACCACTTCCATGCAGTGCCTGAGCCCTGCTTCCAGACGAGGTCTGAAATGCCTAATGAGTTGCAGAGCTATGACACACGCTATCCCCGCACCCCAGCTGAAGTCAGTGGGAGTTTTGCAGGAGAGACCTGTAGGTGCCCTGTAGAATGGACGTCAGCTGTGTGTGCGTCTGTTCGCGGGTGGGTCCAGTCAGTTGTGCACTCGGGGTAAAAATGGAAGTTTGGGGGTTTTAGCCAGCCCAAGCCCTCCCCACCTACCCGACCAGTGTAGCTACGCCAGGAAAAGGGAATGAGGTCCCTAACCTCTGTTTGTCAGAGGGTGGAGATGGATGACAGGAGAAGCAGCAAAGAATCCTGTGGCACCTTATAGACTAACAGACGTTTTGCAGCATGAGCTTTCGTGGGTGAATACCCACTTCTTCGGATGCAAGCAGTGGAGAGGAGAGAGATCACTTGATTATTACCTGTTAGGTTCACTCTCTCTGGGGCACCTGGCATTGGCCACTGTCGGTAGACAGGATACTGGGCAGGATGGACCTTTGGTCTGACCCGGTAGGGCCGTTCTTATGTTCTAAAAAGGGAGAAGGGCCACAGATTCCTTGACGTCTTCTAGGCCCTGGCTCTCGCCAATCTATGTTAGACGGCAAGTGTTCGGATGCCAAGGTGACGGGCTGCACAGCGGGTGCTGTCACTCCCTAAGAGGGTAGGCTCCGGGTCTTCTTGCTTTCAGGGGCGATCGGGGAGTGTGTGTGTGTGTGTCTTGGGGGGGGGTGTGTGTCTAGTTCTTACAGGGCAGGCCTGGGTTTGTGGAGCCCACAGGAGAGACGGGATCTGGGGCACACGGCACCGCCGGGCAGAGCTGCTTCTTTCTCCCTCTCTTTCCCTCTGCCCTGGCGGAGGAGAAGGAAACTTCCCGGGCGTGCTCAGCCGTGAGCTCCCGGCCGCAGGAGAGGGGCGGCGGGGGCGGCTGCTGCGGGGGCAGCGGGGGCTCGGAGCAGCCCGGGCCGCCCAGGGCCTGGCTTTCCCTCCCCGCGCCGGGCGGAGCGGCGAGGGGCGGAGCGGGGAGCTGGCGGCAGGCCCCGGGCAGCGCAGCGGGGCGCTGGGCTCCAGCTGTCAGGGCGGAGGAGGATGCTGGCGCGGCGGGCCGGGCGGCGGGAGGAGGAGCCCTAGCCGCGTCCCAGGCCAGCGCTGCAGCGGCGGGCAGGACACAGCGCGCAGCCCGAGCCCTGGCCGGAGGAGCGCGATGCGTCGGGGCCGCTGAGCCCAGGCAGGGGCCATGCAGCGGGCCGGCCGGTGCTGAGCCGAGCGCGTCCCGGGCCCGGGGCTGTCCGGGCCGGGGGGATCGGCGGGCCGGGGCCATGCCCTGCCCGCAGTGAGCGATGCCGTTTGGAAATGGACACACTGGATCACAGCGCAAACATGGCGTCCCCTCGGCCGGGCTCCCCGTCTCGGGCTGGTGCCTGCTCTGCTGCCTCCTGTGCGGGGGGCTGGCCGCGGCCAGGGGCCCCCTCGCCCAGAGCTGCCAGCCCTGCGGCCCCAGCTGCTCCTGCGCCGGCGGCCGGGCCCCGGGCTCCTGCCTGGTGAACTGCTCCTCGCGGGGGCTGGAGCAGCGCCCGGCGATCGGCGTCCCGCCGGCAGCCACCGCTCTGTAAGTCCGGCTGCGCCCTGGGCGCACGGGGAGGGGGCGCACGGGCACCCGGGGAGCGGCCTGGGGGTGCCACCCACCCGGGCACGAGCCGGGCTGAGCAGCCGAGCCGCCTCCGGCTCGCAGGTTGCTCAGGAAACAAAGTCCCCGCTCCGCTCTCCCCTTGCCGGGACGTGGCTAGGCTCGGGGCTGCGGGGTGGGAGTGGGGAGGCGTGTGGAAGGCAGGTCCCCCCCTCCTCTGTCCCCAGCAGGCGCGAGCCTCTGCCCCGCAGCCTGGCTTGGGGGTCAAAGGAAGAGAAGCGCGAGGGTAGCACTGACCTGCCTGCCACCAGAGCTGCAGCTGGCACGGGAGCCCGGGGCTGAGAGCTAGATCGCACGAGGCGTAAGAATTCCTTCCACGGAGGAATAATTTTGTTTTAAACCTGTGAACGTTAGCAACCCCCTTCCTCCCCCACCAGCGGGGCTGGGATCTTTCCAAGTGAGCCGGGTCCTGAAACCTCACCTTGAAGAATTGGAGGTGCCCTGGCGGTTTTAGTAAACTTTCTTTCCAGCAGTAGTTTTCCTTGTCTTGCAGTGGGGATTTTGTAGCAATAGAACTTGCTGTGATTTATGCTGGGACACACATCATACCTGTGACAGCACAGGCAACTATGGAAAAACCAAGGGCAGATTGCTTAGTACTAGAGGTGCAAGAACTGGAATGTGTGCAGAACTGTACTTACTGAAGTATGTGATTTAACTAAGAATGATTCAGTGGCCTGGTGGAGAAATCAAAGGGAAACAACTCCAGCATCTGTAAATGAAGGCCCTCCAGCCCTGCATGTAACTTCACACAATGGCTTCAGTGGGACACCTCATGTGAATCATGTTACTTGTGTGTAAGTAACAGGCTGCCAGCAGTAGCAGGACACTGGATTTGATGACCTAGGAGGCCCCTTAGCCTCCTGTGTTGTGTGTGTAACTTTGCTGATGACACCCACAACCAGGGCTAACATGCATGAAGTCACATTCATAAGTGTTGACAGAATCAAGCAACTGCCTTGCAAATGTAGGCTTGGATCTTTGCATAGACTTCTGCGTGTGCTCAACTTTTTGCATTGTAAGTGGTGTGCCGACTTTGCAAATCTTTGCAAGCTCAGGACTGTGGGCTTCTACCAGGATCCTGAATAACAGTGTTATGGTTATGCCATGCTTTTAAGGTGTTCTCTGGTATGTTAGAGGAGAATAACAGGCCATTCCCTGTTGCTTTGGGCTGGGGCAGAGAGGTGTTGTGCAGTGGGTTTCAGAGAACCCCCGTGGAAGTTACGGAGTGAAGGCCCTATCTATAGACGAAACCCCGTGGCCATGGTTCGAGCGTTGGCTGTGTCAGGGGCAGATACAAAGACAATTCAAATGTTTGATCAAAACTTCTAGAGAGAAGTAGCAGCAAAGCAAGGTGATTAGTACATTTCTAACTGGCTTTTGATTCAGTGACTTAATGACCAAGTCAGGTTTAAGAATCAGGCTGATCCATAGAATGGTTCTGTCAGTTAAATAAACCTGCTATTCTAGTCTTTTAAACAGGCTGAAGAGGAGCTGTGGGAATTGTTATTTTTTCTTTTAACGAGTGAGTTCAGATCAGTAGTTGTCCTACATAGATAAAACTTTTGAGGGAATAACTTTTCTGTTCTTCAGGGGACAAAACCCTCTCATAGGTTTTGTTGGAAAGGAAGCAGACACCTAAATGTTATTTCCCTGTGCAATAAGAAAGTGTCCGTTTATCCACATCCTACTGATATTGCAATATGGTAAATATCAGCTTTAGTGCTAGTGTCGCTTAACAATAATTTTTAAATCTGTGAAGTTTTAAAAGGCCATTGTTTTGCATAATTCTACTGGCAATCCCGTGAAGCGTGCAGTATTCAGGAACCTATACAAGCTGTAAGTCATTCACCTTTTTGTACTTTTTTTAAGAATAAAAAAAATCACAAATACCTTTGAAAACTTTATAATGTGGAACAGGGGGGACAGACCTAGCATAGCTTCGGAGAGAACTACAGCTTTTCATCTAGAAGTGGAGGTGTGTATTTTAAGTATGTTCCTACAACAAAATTAGAGCATTAAGTGTTTCTTTTACTGGGAGATTTAAATTGTAGAAATATACTCTGGCCCTAGGATATAAAAACATGTTCCTTGAAGTTGTACATCTTGCTAAGTTTGTAAATTTATTTCTTAAAATAAAGTAGAAAGTGAATTTTGCAGAAATCCGTCAACTGGGCAAGATTAATTTTTATGTATTTACTGGTTGTGCGAGCTACACAATAGGCAGAGTTAGACATTTATGATGGAGGTTCTGCAAATTTAATTTTGCTTTGGACAAAACAAGTGGTGTATAAAATTGGTCTCTTCTCATAAGGATCTTTAAAAGGCTTCTGAAGACAGTGATGAGGATTAAGTGTCACTGGAACGTCAGTTCAAGCTTTCTAAACCAAGTTGGGGTTATTGTGGCGGTTTTATGGGTATTACTCATTTTGCGAGTGAGTGCTTAAGACAGCTAATTATTGTGCAGCGGTGTTGGGTGGTAAAAGCACCCTGAACAATTAGGATGGGCCCTTAATATATTATACAAGAGCTACTGGACATCATCTAACTTAAATACTCAAAGCATGTTATACATTCTACTGGAGCAAGCACATTGAAACCCCAAGGTAATATTATTAGCAGCAGGATTTTTCCTATTTTAATTTATGTGAAATTATTTGTTTACAGCCCTGTTAATGCGAATGGTTCACAAGAAGAGTGATCTTCTTTGGAAATCACAAATTTGAGCTATTTCTGAATTTGCAAAGGGAACTTTGGCAGGATATGGATCATTTAGGATGCCCAGTAAAGGCTCTGTTGGGGATCAAAGTATGTGTTTTTAATACTGTCTCTCTTGGCATAAGTTATGGTGAAGTTGTGCTCCTCCTTTGGGAATGCACTGCAGAATCTGGATATGAAATACAAAAAGATAGAGTGTAGAAAGATCGCTATCCTGTTTGACCTTCTAACAGGGAGAAAGCGTGAGCATGTCATTATGGGTGTCATAACTGTATGATAAGAGCTATAGGAGTTGAGTTACTCCAGGGGTGCATTTAGCCCCAGATCTTTACACCCCACAAGATAGGAGGGAAACTTTACAACCTAACCATGATGTGCTGCCTTTATTGACTACTGACAGACAAGGCGGTTGGACTTAAATATTCTGCTTCCTATTCTCACGTAATGGCTTGCAGTGATATTTTGTAATAAGAAAAAGGTTGTATAAATAATTTTTAAACACAAAATGCATCTCCATCAACCTTTATGAAAGCAGTGCTGATCAGCAACTATGAGCCCTGAAGGAATTATATAACCTTTGTGGTGAAGTCCTCAATTTAGCAGTTATGCACATATTAACAGTCCCACTGAAGTCAATGCGATTACATGTGTGCAAGTGTAGAATCGGAGTCTGGGATAGGAATGCTCATGATAAAACCTCTTTTGGCCAGCATAACAGACACGGCGTTTTCGTATTCAAAATTGCAAACACTGAGGGAACGGTTACCATGAATACAGAAGAAATGCCACATCCAAAGAATCACCAAGGAAAACAAGTACTGCCAGAAATATAGTCTGCATACCTAGATGAAAGCAGTCTCCTGTTCCACTTAATAGCAACACCAAATCAAAGTTAGTCACCCTATAAGGCAAATAACTTGAAGACATCTCATATAAAATGTCTAAACAAACATAAGAGGAAAGGCTATTGTGTAAATTGATCATCTTCAGTCCTTAATGTAAAAAGGTACTTTAAGTGCAAGAGTTTTCAAGTAGCAACCCTGGCCGTTCTGTATGTTCACCCCAATTGAGAGGAATTCTGCTAATATCTTAGTGTTCTTCTCCCATTGGTTGTGGATTTATGGAAACTTTTTGTTTGGGATATTAGATCTTTTTGGTGAGACAGATAATCCTGATTTAGATTTCAGTTGAGATCAGAGACTTGTTTTCTTTCCCCTGTGAAAATTTACTGTTTCTGACACCTCTGGAGTATCTTAGTGACTCTTTTTTTAAATACAGGGATTAGAATCTTGTCCATAGAAATGTCAGTCTGGAAGGGAGCATGAAAAGTCATCAAGTCCAGCCCCCTGCACTGAGGCAGAAAACCTAGACCATCCCTGACAAGTGTTTGTCCATCTGGTTCTTAAAAGCCTCCCATGACAGGGATTCCACAACCTCCGTTGGAAGATTATTTCAGAGTTTCACTACCCTTACTGTTAGAAAGATTTCCCTAATAGCTAACCTAAATCTCCCTTGCTGCAAATTAAGACCACTGCTTCTTTTCCTACTTTCAGTGGACGTGGAGAACAATTGTTCACAGTCCTCTTTAAAAACAGCCCTCAGCATATTTGAAGACCGTTATCAGATCTCCTTTTCTCAAGACTAAACATGTTCAGTAGAAACTCATGTATTTGTCCTTCAGTAATCCATAATAGCGGTCATTCTTGGGTGATACCACTATCAGAATGCTGCAGCAAGGTCTCGTTGTTGCTCTTACAATCTGTGGGCCCAAACCTGCCAACGCGCACATTTCAGTAGTTCCATTAGCTTCAGTGAGACGGCTTAGGCATGTAGAATTACTGACGTGTGTTAAATCTTTGCAGTTTTGGGACCTGTATTACTAATTTAACCCTCCTTATTATAGGGGGATGTGTCAGCAACCCTTATTTTTATGTTGCCTAACAAATAATATAAGCAAACCCTGTCAGTATAAATGTATTTTAAGATGCAGGCACATATATGTTTTATTTTTCCTAATTCAGTTATTTGCATGACTTGGTAAGTTTCAGTAGGTCTCCGAGTCATTAATAGAATTTATTTATTTCTATTTCAACATATAAACATAAGAAATTCCTATCCAAGATTCAAGTCATGCTTGACAGATAATGAAAAATGAAATCCAATTAAAACAAAGCAGCAGTAGCGAAACACTCTCTCTGTACAAAAGCAGCCAGCTCACAAAACCAAAACATCCCTACTTCAGTCATGAAAAACCTGAATCTCACTCAAATAAGCATCTTTATCTCCACCTAAACTTGAGGTTCTGGTTTTCTTTTTTCCCCAAAGACTTTTTTTTAAAAGAGAGCACAAGTTGAGGTGCAGGAATAAAATTAATTAAAAACAAAATGAACTCAGTCTATTGAAAGGACAAAAATGCATGAGGTACATAAGGAAAATATGTCACAGTTAATACATTGAACAAGGTAGGGATTATGTAGTACATGATTGATGCCAATGAGCTAAGGTATTATTAGTGAGGTGTCACTGTAATGTCTGTTTTGTTTAAGGCAATGCCCTACAGTGGACTACAGAGTTTGCTACTCTCCTTCCAGATGTTTCAGACAAATGACCCCTATATCTTAAGTTTTTATTGGCTTTTTATTCTGACATCTAACTTTGGCTTTTTGTCTGCTGCTGGCATAGAGCATTTTAGTAACAACAACAACCTACTGTTTGGGGAAAACACTGTCAGTCTGAGAGATGGCGTTAGAGTGGTTTCTGTGTATTTGCTCAGAGAATTTGCCAAGCTGCCATATAGAAACTGGAGTGACAGAGAAGTCTCTTGCCTCCTAGACTCCAGCCCAACCATGTAAGAATTTGCACTTAGTAATTCAGTGCAACCAAATGTGAACAAGAGCAATAATTTAAGGAGACAAACTAAGAAACCACAGCTAGACACCTCAAGTGGGTGGAGTGAATACAGAGTTCACCAGAGACCCTGTTCTGCTGCAATTCAGTGATGCAGGATCAGGTCCTAAGTATTTATCAGTGTTTGGGAAGAGGCTTTGGAGGCACCTGATGGTGTTTTGCTCCTATATATTTAAAAAGAGTTAAGAAATAGAATTTTAACACAATGAAAATAAATCCAGCTGTGGGACTTGCTCTGTGTTTGTTGTTTTAAAATGATTGTGCTAAATAATTTCTTGATCAGTAAATCATTCCTTCCAACGATCTACTGGGAGGGATAATGGGTAGGGTGAGTGTGAGGGAACGCCTTATCTTTGTACAGTTCGTGTGGCTGGGTTATCCTGAAATTCAGGTGATGTTTAGAAGGTGTTTTGCTTGTGTGTCATTGTTTTTCTCTTTCCTTCTGCAATTCATTTTCCTTGTGTCACTTCCTTCATTTTAGAGCTAATTGTATAGCTTATTCCACCCCCCCTTTAATGCAGCTCCTTCTTGCTTTTGCATTTTCAAGTGACAGCATGGGCCCAGTCCCAAACCACTATTCAGGCAGGTTGGCCCACTGGTAGTCTACTCATGTGAGTAAGGCAAGCGAGATTTGTTCAGCTGCTTCGTTCTGCTCTCGCACCATGGGAATCTTTGCTGTTTTTAATCCTACGTTTTAATCAAGCAGTTTTTAAAAAGTCACCTGTTAATGCTTTGCTCCCCGTTTGTAGTTGAATGGAATTCCTTGTTGTAGCTCATTGTGAATTATTTTCCACGCAGTGGTTTTCCGTGCTGGATTTCTGTGTTGTCTCTCTTCTACTTCTCCAGGCCCTGTTCTTCTTTATGGACGCATTATCCTTATGTAACACTGCTTCCCCATCACCTACCTATGGACGTCTTCCTGTCAACTTCAAAGACCCGAGGGCCAGATCGACCTCCGTTCTATTGACTCCCCTCCCCCCCCCATACCTCCTCCCCTTGCCTAGCATAACATGCTTGTACAGAGCAGGTCACGTTCCCCTTAATGGCTGGTCCACAAAGAGGATGAAGCTTTTGAATTAGACCCTTCTTTTCGTAAGTTACATTCTCATTCAGGAGAAGGCTAGCTAGGTTTTCATATTACAGGGTTCTTTTTACTAAGAGCTTGCATACACTTGAAAGACTACAGCGGCACAGTGACGACTGTAACGCTTCAGTGTAGACGCTACCTACGCCGAGGGGAGAGGTTCTCCTATTGGTGTAGGTAATCCATCTCCTCAAGACGCAGTAGCTAGATTGACAGAAGAATTCTTACATCAATTTAGCACTCTCCACATGGGGACTTAGGCCTGGTCTACACTACAGAGTTAGGATGACACAAGGCAGCTTACACTGACCTAACTATGGAAGCGTCCACACTAAAATTTTGCTCCCACTGACATAATCATCCTGCTACACCAACTTAATAACTCTCCCTCCCCGAGCGCCGTAGAGTCAATGTCAATGTCACTGCCAGTGTAGACACGGCGTTGCTTACATTGACTGTTTCTGGCTTTCAGAAGCCATCCCACAATGGCCCATGCTGACAGTACAGTCGGTACAAGCGCTCCGGGTCAGGCCGCGCACCACCAACACAAGGAGTGCAGTGTGGACACGCAAAAGCCATTTAGTTAGTGTGGCAGCTGTATGCCAACGTAACTTAGGTCAACATAATTTTGTCATGTAGACATACCCCCTCAGGCTGTCTTAACTACATCGCTCAGCAGTGTCGATTTTTCACACCACCGAATGCTGTAGCTGGGTTGATCTAATTGTCTAGTATAGACCAGCCCTAAGATACTGATAATAAATTCCAGTTTAGCTTCAGCAAGACTACATGTGAGGTATAAATATTTCACAATGCATTGCAAGCCAAAAACTGAATGGTGGTAAAGGGTAACAACAACAAAAAAAGTTAAAATCATGAAAACAGATTTAAAGCATTTGGTCATCAGTAGCAGTGTTTGCAATTTCCAGTATAGCCATGGATGGCATTTCTTGTGGCAAAATTGCAGAAACCATGACTAGAAACCAGAATCTTTTTGTTGTTTTTGTATTCATCAATTTTTAAGAGGCATGCAGCTGATGGATTTAAATAAACATTATTTTCTGCATAGTCTGACTGGGAGGAAATGTGCCTATTAACCCATAGTGTATAGGTTAGCAGAAAAGACAGACCACCACCGGTTGTGGTCTCATATCTCAGAAGCTAAGTAGCACCAGACCTGGTCAGTACTTAGATAGCATGAGAGCCCAGGAAAGTCCCGTATATGGCACAATGGTTTTAATTTATTAGATAACACTTTTCTGTGCCAGTGCTCAGCCTGGTGCTACAGTGCACTGGTTTGTACCAGTGCCATTTTGGGGCAGAGATGAAAAAGGAGGTGTGGACTGTGTGTGGTAATGAAAAGTGCCAGGGGGATTTTAGTAAGAGCAGGGACAGTAACCATGGTAACGTGCTGTAATGCCAGTTTGGTTTATATAGGCTGCCTCCCTGAAATCCCCACTCAGGTTTCAACTGATTCAGTATTCTTCACTTCCTGTCCTCAACTTCAGCATAGCACTGGTGTCTGCTGCTAGTAAAACAGTAGCAACCTCCTCTGGGGTGGGCATGTCAGAAGCTATGGGCTGTGCAGGGAGTCAGGGTCCCACCTGGATGGAGCCAGTTGCAGGACTGGGGAGATATCCCAAAACTATTTACAAGTTCTCTCAAGCTGAAAGGCATCATAGACGTTTGCCTTTGTTTTTCCTATCTCAAAAGCACAATTTAAACATTTACCAAAACGGGAAGGGCAGAGAACATCTGGCTGCACAATATGGAGTTCAGGACAGGAACAGCATGCACAGCTACCAGCTTAGTAGCCTAAGAAAAGCAAGTTAGTGTGTGTTATCATGGGATGGGAGAAACTGGACTGGCTGACTTTGGCAATAACATAACAGAATCTGCTGAACAGATTTTTGCAAGCTAAGACCATTCAGAAAAAACAAAACAGAAACTCATGATGAAAGAAGCTTTGAAACCCCATGCCAGGAACTCATAACTGTCTTACCCATCTCAAGTTGTGTTCAAGTCATTCCTTGTCTGATTACATTCCAGTTACTGTTAGGCAACTGGGACAGAAAACCCAAACACTATACATGTGTTCTAGGCCAGAGCCTGCTAGCGTGAGTAACGTTTTTGTATTGAGGGTACATGCTATAATGGGAACCAAACAAGGGTGCTGGAATAATTTGTGTAGTGGGGGTGCTGAGAGCCATTGAACCAAACTGTAAACCCTGGATATGATGGAAACCACTTCAAGCCAGGGGGTGCTACCGCACCCCCAGTTCCAGCACCTATGGAACCACACACTTTCCTCGGTTGGAGTTTGCAGGCGTTGAGTATCGGAATTGGGATAATTTGAAAAGTGTTTGTGCAAAGACACGCAACCCCTTCTACCCTTTGAACAGAGAGCTACAGATTGTGTGTGCCCAGACTCACACTGGTGCAGATGTGTGTCTTTTTTGCAGTGTTGTGAGAAAACAAGAAAACTATGCACAGGGGGCTGGATTCTGCCTTCACTTACAGGGGCCTGCTGAAGTCAATAGACAGAATTTGGCCCAATGACGATAGCACCTTCTCTGGAATAAAGACATTTTAAAGGCACACGGCTCACTGCTTCTGCTCTGAAACTGAGGTTCCTGGTGAGGAATTGGCAGGATGGGCTAGAGCCAGGAATCTGTGCAAGTTTCCCAGTGCAAACGTCACTAATGACATTCTGCTTGGACTTGCAGCCTCTTGGCTGTGCCAGCCTTGGGCGCAACACAGCTCTCAACCCATGCACTGCAATCCCTTGCCCTCCTTGTACCTGACCAGTATGGCTTCACGTTGCTCAGAGCTTTCCCAATTGCAGCTGCCTCGAGGTCTTCATTGGAAGGGTGGGGGGCTTGCAGACCACTGAGAGGCTAACAGCATCATTTACGGCAAGTTCTGTAGGTAGTGACTTGCACCGGCTTTCCCTGCAGTTTTGATGGGGGCAGAAAATGCTGCACACCATCCACTGTGGCCTTTAGTTGTTTGTAAAATTCTTTGGGCTCTATAACCCGCAGGCAGTATTTTTCTGAAACACCCCATCCTGTTAGCAGGTGTTGATCCTACTAGGAATGGGTTAAGTGGGTTCTGCTGAAGTAAATGGCTTGTAGCCCCCAAGAGATGGGAGTGGCTCTTGGAAGAGAGGATGTAGGGTGGGGGCTGAGCAGTTTCAGAGGAGGAACCCTAGAAGCACCCAAGCTTGGGAAGGTCTGAGCTGAATTTTTATGTTGTGCAGATAATTTCTTTGTTCAAAAAGCCACACTCTAGGAAGGGAGTGAAGTGATTTTCTGACTCTACAGTATGTGGAGTTTGAGATCAGGTTGGTAAAAGCATCTGTTTACAGGTCCCTTCAGGAGTATGCTTGGAGGTAGCAGTACAATTCTCACTTGGGGTGCAAGTGGACCTGGGTTGTATATTTAGATACCAAGGTGATGGGTACATTGTAGAATCATCTAGTCCAGTCCCCTACACTGAGACAGGATTAAGTATTATCCAGATCGCCACTGACAGGTGTTTGTCTACCTGTTCTTAAAAACCTTCATTGACAGAGATTCTACAACCTCCCTAGGTAATTTGTTCCAGTGCTTACAGGTAGGAGGATTTTCCTGATGTCTAACCTAAAATCTCTCTTGCTGCAATTTAAGCATGTTACTTCTTGTCCTATTCTCAAAGGCTAAGGAGAACAATGCATCCTCCTCAAACAACCTTTTATGTACTTGAAAACGGGTATTAAGTCCCCCCTCAGTCTTCTCTTCTCCAGCCTAAACAAACCCAATTTTTTCAATCTTTTCTCATAGGTCACATTTTCTAGACCTCGAATCATTTTTGTTGCTTTCCTCTGGACTTCCTTCAGTTTGTCCACATCTTTCCTGAAGTGTGGAGCCAGAACTGGACATAATACTCCAGTTGAGGCCTTCTCAGTGCTGAGTGGAGTGGAAGAATTCTGTCTCGTGTCTTGCTTACAACACTCCTGCTAATTTATTCCAGAATGATGGTCGCTTTTTTTGCAATATTACATTGTTTACTCATATTTAGTTTGTGATCCACTCCTCCTCCTAGGTTGTTTTCTGCAGTGCTCTGTCCTAGGCAGTTATTTCCCATTTTGTATGTGTGCAATTGATTGTTCCCTCCTAAATGAAGTACTTTGCATTTGTCTGTATTGGATTTCATCCTATTTAATTCAGACCATTTCTCCAGTTTGTCAAGATCATTCTGAATTTTAATCCTATCCTCCAAAGCACTTGCAACCCCTCCCAGCTTGGTATTGGCTGGAAATGTTATTGTGTACATTTATATGCCATTATCCAAATCATTTATGACTAGATATTGAATAGAACTGGACCCAGGACAGATTCGTGTGAGCCCCCACTCAATGCACCTTTCTGGCTCAATTGTGAGCCATGGACAACTACTCTCTGAGTATGGTTTTCCAACTAGCTGTGCACTCACCTGATAGTAGGTTCATCTAGGTTATATTTCCCTAGTTTGTTCATGAGACAGTCATTCAAGATAGTGAAGATATATGAAATCTGCTGCTTCACCCCATTCACAAGCTTGCTACCCTGTCAAAGAAGGATATTAGGTTGGTCTTGATAAATTCATATTGACTGTTTCTTATTACAGTTCAAGTGCTGACAAACAGTTCAAGTGCTCCATTATCTTTCCAGGTACTGAAGTTAAGCTGACTAGTCTGTAATTCCCTGGGCTGTCCTTATTCCCTGTTTTTATAGACAGGCCCTATATTTGCCCTTTTCTAGTCCTTGGGTCTCTCTCCCACCCTCCATGACTTCTCAGAGATAATTAGTAATGGCTCAGAGATCTCTTCAGGCAGTTCCCTAATTAAATGTCCATTATCTGGCTAGATATTTGAAGGGTGCTATGCTGCAAACACAAGATCATAGGGTCCATGGAGATACACCAGGAGTTATTGTATTGACAGGAACACATGGGCCCCTCTAGTAGCTGAAGCCAGATATTGTTCCTTTTATTTATATCTGGCAGGCTCGTGGCGCTTGGAAGAACGTCTAAGTGGCTATTTTTTACTTCTCCGTTCATCTCCTTGTCTTATAGCTGGGCTGGTTGTGTTCAAACGGTGGCATCCCGTTTCTCCTTTCCCAGCATGGCTTAACTAAAACAGATGTTCCCATTCCTAACACTCACGTAATGCATTTCCAGCATTAGATCAACGCTGGCAAACAGGCTGTGACGTGTGTGGAAGGAAGATGTTGTGTAGCCCCTTTGGCCCTGCGTCTCCCCCTGTGCCTCCCCACAAAACTTTGGTTGTTATTTTCAGAGTTAGCCGCACTTCTCTCTCTCTGAAATTAACCAGAGGGGTGTGGCTGACTCCCCCAGTCGGCTTTGAAAATTGCCACCTGTGCGTGTGACACAAAGTTGGTGTCTCTTTCCTCTCCCTCCTCCCATCTCTGGCAGCAGGGACAGGCGCGGACTGTTCCTCCAGCACGCGTGGTTGATAGGGGAATGTTCACGGGTTTTGCCTCATGAGTTGCTTCTGTGCTGTTGCCTAATGGTTTTCACATGCAGAGGGAGGCTGCATTTCTGTTTTCCAGCAGACTGAACTGTCTGAGCCGTGCTCTCTGGCTGGTGCCAGGCGGGTCCATGGAATGATAATCATCATTATCACAGGCCTCATCCTCCAAGTTCTGAGTGCACGGCTGCCGCGGCGGTCTAGGGGCGCTCCGAGGGCTCACAGAGGGGAGCCCTGTCTATGGGAAGCGTCTCCCCTTTCGCTCTAAGGGGCTGCAGGACTAGTACCACGATTGGGAACAATTACAACTGCATCACATACAGACTATACAGTCCCAGACAGAAGGGGAACAAGCCAGATCCACTCCCAGGGGGTGGGTTTATGACCTGGAATTGCCCAGCCAGCCCCTCCACCCCCAATCCTTAGAGGTCTCAACGCCCCCATTTTACTCCTCCAATCCCCTCCCTCCTTCTCATCAATAACCCTCTCACTCGCCACTCCTTTCTCCTGACCTGTATTGTGCCTTGTCATGGTCTACAAGTCTAGATCCCTCCTCAAAAGAGCTTATGAAGCATTAGGTATAGGGCAAGGTCAGTCCCATACCCAGGGGCCTATGCTCCACCCAAGTCCTCAAGATAGGACTTAACTGGTGCCTAGCCCTGCTGCTGGCCCTCTGTACGGGGTGAATTTCATTCTTACCCTGCTACAT
Organism: Mauremys reevesii; assembly: GCF_016161935.1. Lineage (NCBI taxonomy): Eukaryota > Metazoa > Chordata > Testudines > Geoemydidae > Mauremys > Mauremys reevesii. Next base: position 81,853,990 of record NC_052632.1, on the reverse strand, counting down.
CAAGCACCGAAGAGGGTCAGAAAGCTTTGTAAGAGGGGCAGCTTTTTAAAAGGAGGGATTGGAGTGAAGAAAGGGTGGTCAGTTGGAACATGGGAATTCATAGCTTCCAGGGCCAGAAGGGACCATTACGATCCTCTAGTCTGACCTCCTACATAACACGGGCCAGCGAACTGCCCCAAAATAATTCCTAGGGCGGCTCTTAGAAAAACATCTACTCTTGATTTAAACATGGCCAGCAATGGAGAATCCCCCACGACCCTTGATTAGTTGTGCCGGTGATTGATTACGCTCACCATTCAAAATGTACACCTTATTTCTCATCTCAGTGTGTCCAGATTCAACTTCCAGCCGTTGGATCATGTTACACCTTTCTCTGCTCGACTGAAGAGCCCAGTATTACATATTTGTTCCCCAGGTAGGTACTTACAGACTGTGCTCAAGTCACCCCTTAACCTTCTCTTTGGCAAGCTAAATGGAGCGAGCTTCTTCAGTCTATCACTAGAAGGCAGGTTTTGTAATCTATCTCCTGGCTCTTCTCTGAGCCCAATGGAGCGTATTTAACATTTTGTATTGTGATAATACCTTGGGGCCTTGATAAGGGATCAGGCCCCTGTTGGGCTAGACACGGTATAAACCCAGCAGAGAGATGGTCCCTGTCCTGAAGCACTTACAGTTTTGCACGATTACTTGCACGGTAAGCGTGGCACGTAGACAGTCTTGCCAGTCATGCCTGTTTCACAAACAATCTCTTAAAACCACACCGCAACCTTCTTTCAGTTGTTTCTGTCTTGCAAACCTGTCTTTGCACCCAGATGCTTTCAGCCCATCAAACAGTTTCAAACTTTTTTAAATTATCCCCCCTCCCGCTGCCCCACACACACATTTGAATGGGTTCCTGGAAATTGGAGATTTAAAAATGGGAAGTGCTTGTCTGAAATCTGATGCAGTGATTCCCGAGGAGAATAATTTCCATTTGGAAAGGTCTTGGCCCCTTTCCAGCGCTCTGTTAAAGTTGTTCTAGATGGTGGCTCATTATTGCTACCTCAGTGGGTTTTATTTAAAAAAAAAAAAAGAAAAAAAAAGAAAAAAAAAAAGGCCGTTACATAAGCAACAAGTTGGCGAATCCATTAGTTGGGCTCACTTCTCAGCTATTCCACTACATGAAGTGACTGGGGGGGAGGGCGGTGTCGAGACGCACTGAGACAAACAGAGTAACATTGGCCAGAGATTCATAAGTAATTAATTAAATCTGTGCAGATCAAAGGTTTCTATCAGAGTGTGGGAACGTTAGTTTACTCCTACGGAAGGAAAACAAGATCAGTGGCCTTTATGGAGCAAATTCTGTACTGACTGGCAACCCTGGAGTCAGTGCAGAATTTGCCTCAAGCCTCTTTAAAAGTCTAGTGCAGACAAAGTGGAAGTAGCAGAACTATAAGCTGGACTATTTCATGTTAAGAATGCAGGTTTTTTTAAACCTCTCCTGTAGTTTATTTAGGAGAGTGAAAAGTGGACTGGGTTCAGACAAATAGTAATGAATGGCCCTACAGTTACAAAACTAACTTACTGTTGCTGCTCACACTACTGAAATGCAGCCACCTCTGTGGTGCAACATGGCAATTGTTTTACGCTGCATGTGGTGCATGCCAAGGAGGTTATCCAAATGGAATGGGAGAGTTTGTTAGGTAGGCAGAACACAATTCCTCCGTGGCATTTGGCAAGAGCTGTCAGATCTGTTCTTACAAAGGATGCTACAAGACCTTCACAGGTGGCCAGGGCCTCCATTCAAACGGTGGCACTTCCAAGAGGTCCAGCCCCCTGCCCCAGAATTGATTCAGGATTGAATCAGGAAGCAAGGTCACCCTCTCCTTAGTCATCACATGCTAATATCACCTTCCCAGTATCTGCTAGCGGAGTTACAATTTTGCTAATCTCCGTAGAATTTATTCCTGCTCACTTGGTCAGATTGCACCTAGTAACTCCATCAGTTTCAATAGCGGCTCTGGATTTACACTGAACCGAGAACAGAATTGGGCCCACAGACTGCAGTGTCCAAAGGGTTAACTCCGATTTGCCATCTTTTCTTGAGAATAAGACACTAAAGCCGACCGCTGCATTTTGTCTTCCCATGGATTATGTTAGACACCTCAAAGCTTGCAGCCTTGTCACATGAAGTTAGAAAAAATTGGGAGAGGAAACTCTGTCTGACAATTTATATTCCCCGCCCTCCCCCCTGAGACAGAGCTTTCCTCAAACTAGAAGCCTGCAGTAACTGCTGAAGACAGACCTTCCATGATTCGAGAGCAGCCAGCACGGAGGCCAGCAGTCTCTTCCGGCTGGCTGATGTGCCTCTGCCCAGTAACATGGGTTCCTTTTCCTCAAGGGACTCTGATCTCTTCCACATACCCTGGAGTTTAGCTCCTGTTCACTCACACACGGACAAGGAGGCGAAAGTGGAATCTGCAGTATTTGTAAAACTCAGTTGCTGCAAGTCTGCGGAGAGGCAGGACTGGGGATGGAATACTGTAGTGAGCAAGAGCGGTTGTAAAGAAACCGAGGAGTCCTTGTGGCACCTTAGAGACTAATTCATTTATTTGGGCATAAGCTTTCGTGGGCTAGAGAAGTGGGCTGTAGCCCACGAAAGCTTATGCCCAAATGAATCAGTTAGTCTCCAAGGAGTCCTTGTGGCACCTTAGTTTTTTTGCTGACAGACTAACACGGCAGCCACTGAAACCGGTCACCATGCAAGAGCGGTTGTGTGTGTGCACATTTGAATGTGCAGGGATCAAATGTAAACGGGCAGCAAGAGTTAGGGACCAACATTGCCCTGAGCAGCCCCCTCTCGTCCTTCTGCCAAACAGAAGCCGTATAGCTCATTCCCTGTTTAGTGCTGGGAGGTGGCGCTGTCTAGTGGTTGGAGCAGAAGTGGGACTCAGGACACCTAGGTTTTGTTTACAGCTCTGCCACTGACTTGCTGTGTGGCCTTGCATAAGTCACTTGACCTTTTGGGGGCTCATTTCCCCATGAGGATGATGCTTACCTGCCCCACAGGGCTACTGTAATGATTACTTACAGTATTCATGCTTAGATGCCAGGGTGCTGTGTAAAGGCCAAGGATTATAAATTCCTATTTGTAGAATGCTTTGTGGCCCTCAGCTGAAAGGTGCTTTGGAAAGGCCTAGTGTTGTCACGTACTAAGTCCTGGTCCAACTGCAGTTTGCCCCAGGAGAACGAACCACATGTCCCAGTTCGTCTTGGGCACACTCATTCAGGAACCCATCGCTGCCTTCCAGCCTCTGCACTAGTTTTCACTCATGCCTGGCATCTTTCTAGATGCAAATAACGCTGTAATTCCTTTCAGTGGCACATCCAAGCACAGCTGCCCAGGGCGGAATAATTCACCAAGCCCTCATGCCCAGAGACACTGATTTTTCTTTAGCAAGTTTTAACACAACTCCAGGTTGTTTGGGGGCAGGACGAGGTAGGTCAAATGCATTTCTGAACGAAACATCCCCCATCCCCTCCACCCCACCCTCCCAATTCACAGTCAGATTTGATTTAGCCCAGGAATATCTGCTCCCCAGAAGAGACTGTTCTGTTGCTAGCTCTGTCGGCTAGGTGGAGATTGCCTGCTGGGGAGAGAGAGCATCGCTTTCTCCTGCATCCCATTGCACCAGGGCGCCCCAAGCAAAGCCGACCAGAGCAATTGCTGTAAGCCGAGGCCTGGGGGTGGGGAGATTGAGCTGAAGATAGCCCTGTGTGAGTTGTAGACTGGGGTTACTGGAAGAGAGGTGAGAAGAGCAGGAGCACTGAATTATACAGCAGCAATGCACACTAGGCCACTAGGGGTTTGTGCCCTTCTGTTTCCCATAAGTAATTCCCCAATGAAGTCAATGGGATGTGGGGAGTTTAGGGTTTCCCACCACCTAGGAGTACTGAGGGGAAGAGTTTTCAGTTTATTATTCCGTAATGGGATCTTACCTCAGCTCTCGAGTACATCTGCTGCTTCAGTTTCCATTCTGGTGTGCCAGCTGCCTCTTGGGGTAGGCTACTTTATGCCTCAGTTTACCTTCTGGCTGGCTGATTCTGTGCCATTTAAGTGCTTTGGCCATAGGGTCAAAGCAAAGAGACTTTATCTTTGTCACACTTCCTTAGCCCTCCCTAACCTGTCACCTGCCCTCCCCAAACCTCTCTGCTTTGCTAACAGTCGCTTCCTTCACCCTTCCCTGGGGTCCTTCATAGTAGCCTGCCTCTCTCTCAGCTTTTCCATGCCCTGCTTGGGTTGCTTTCCCAGCTGACCCGGTAGTGAGGTGAGCTGAGCCCCACCCTAGGTAGCTAGCTAGCTCACTCTGTTGGTAGGGCGAGCTTCTCCTTATATTCTCTGGCACTCCTTCCCAGAATGCCCTTCTGCCCCAGCCCACAGTCACATGGTGCCTGGAGGACTACATCCCCCAGAGTGCCCTGGTGTTGTGCTGGTCCCCACCAAGCTAGGCCAATCGTCTCCCTTAAAGGAACCAACACCCCATTGCATTCCCCACAGTTGGAGAAGTGCAGCCCAGTGAATTTTGGGCATGCGCTCTGTGTAGTGGTGGTGAACAAAGCTGGGCTGAGGTGACAACACACAGTAATACACGCTGGGCCTGTCACATCACAAATACTGTATCTGTGAGACTCCGAGGCCCAGCCTTGGCAAGCGCTTATGCATTCACTTGCTTGAGTAGTTCCACTGACCTTAATGGAGCTATTATGTGAGTGAAGTGGAACAGGCTAGGCAGGAAGTGTTGTCTAGTGGCTTGAGAACCAGCCTGTACTTCAACCACCCTGGGTTCTGTTCCTGGCTCTGCCAGTGAGCTGAGGTGGTTTTTTGCACGGCTGTTTCCCATCCCACCCTTTACTTGTCTCGTCTGCATAGATTATAAGCAGCACCAAGCTCCCCACAAAGAGCTTATGCTGAGCCCTTTGAGGCAGCATCTGCCTCCGTGTGTGCACAAGGCCTAGCACGCTGGAGCTGTGATAGCAGGTATAATCCTTTGAACTGTGAGGGCACCCGGAAATTCCAGCCCTGGTGCGTGGCGCACTGTACAGAATCACAACAAAGAGACACGAAGGGGCCACACGTGGTGTCACAGTCACAGTATAAATAATCGGCCTGTGCATGTTTTCAGGAGCAGGCCCTAAAGTGGCTCACCAGCTTGTGCATCTGATATAAAATGTGTTACGGTATTTAAAAGCTGTAATATTTAATAGCTGCTGCGTTTAATGTCACATTCCTGCCGGGAGCTGCTTTTTAACGATAGCTGATTAAAGCGAGAGGCGAGAACCTGCCCTCTAGAGAGCATGGCAGGGGCTCTCAGTACTCTTCCTGGGCATTTGATAACGTCGTAATCTTCTGCCAAGGTAATCAAACGTACTCTAAGGTGGGAATGGAAACTTCACTTAGCATCTGGGAGGCTGGCTTCCAGAATGGAGTTTCTTTTGCCTTTTCAAATGTGAAACACATTGCAGTAGCATTTTCTTCTTTTTTTCTTTATGAAGCTAGCCCAGGAAGGGCCACAGCAAGGACTGTGAGTTTACTGCTCAGACGAGACTTGAGGCCTCAGACAGGAGGGGTCAGAATCGCCCTTCTGGCGCACTCAGTATTCACACTGTTTCTCTTTTAGCTTCTTAAATTCCTTCCTCTTCTCAGCTCAGGGACTGGTAGGCCACTGGCCTTAGCCAGGTGTTCTGCGTCTCCCCAACAGTTGTCAATGCTGGTTACTCCAGAAGAAAGTGTAAAACCCTTTCCTTTGCATAATGCACCTACTTGTGCAGTATTGCCCCCTGAGGGAGAAGGGTTTTCCCAAGCCCAGCTAGGGATCAGTTTATGCCGTGAAATATGAAGACATCAGTCCTGCAAGAGCCAATATCCAAGCCCACTGCCAGGGAGGGGGACAAAGAGGGCCGTTTCCCAGGGGCCTGGGCAATTTAAAAGGGCCAGGGGGTCCCCGGCTGCCACCGCTGCTGCAGTAGCAGCCAGCTGGGAGCCCTGGGCCCTTTTAAATTGCCTGGGGGTGGGGGCCACAGGGCTCCTAGGTATGTGTGGGGTGGTACCGGTGGAAGCCCTGGCTGTGCCAGAAGAGTGCACCATGCAGCCAGCAGCAGTTTGCTGGGCACCAGCCAGTGCGGGCACAGCACCGCCCAAATGTCAGGTGAATCTTTCTAGGGGCCCATTGACTGTTCTGCCATGGGCAGAGCTGTCCCTAGGGTACGGCGAATTGGGGCGACTGCTCCGGGTCCCGCGCTTTGGGGGGCCCTGTGGGCTGTGGGCTGGCACAGTTGTCCAGCACGGTTGGTCCTGGAAGTGACAGATTCATCACTTCTGCCCTGCACCCCCCTAGGGACAGCCCTGGTGCCCAGAATTGCTGTCGGCGGCCTGCCAATATCCAAGCATTGGGACACTCAGAATCCCTGTGAGACACATGCTGCTGCCAGCAGATGAACTGGCCATACGTACTAAAGGTCCCAGATTCTCATTTGCTGCTTCCATTTGACATCTATGTTGACATCTACAGGAGTTGTGTGTACCCAAATGCTGGACAGGATATGGCTGTTTCTGCCTCCAGCAATGGCTCATAAAGCTGTATAATCCTCCTTGTAAGAATGGTGGTATCATTGATGATCCTCTAATCCTGCATCACTCAGCCAAGGATCTAAAGAATTTCCATCCTGGCAGCAGTTGATGGCAAGCAGGCCAGGGTACCCCTACTGTCTGTCTTTGAGCGATGAGCAAGAAGCCAGCCAAATGATTTTACGAAACATCATCAGCTCTGCTGCCTATTCACGTGAACCGAGTCAGGAGGGAGAGGAGAAACCGCATTTCAAGCCACTGTAAATCCATAACAAAATGGTTCACTTTAAATGCAGACATTAGGCTGCAGCTTATGTGTCTGGGAGAACCAGAGGAGCAGAATCCGGGAATTGTTATCAGTTATAGAGCAGAAGTACCTAGAGCCCAGCCAAGAATGGGGCCCCATGCTGATGGGCGCCATCCATGAACATAATAAGAGACAGGCACTGTCCTGAAGACCGTAGAATGGAAATAGACAAGACGAGAGAGAAAAAGGAACTGTTATTGCTGGTCTGCAAAAGAATGGAGAGATTAAGTCACTTGCCCAAGGCCCCACAGAGAATCTGTGTCAGAGCCTGGGACTGAATCCAGCTCTTCAGAAGCCTGGTCCAGTGTCTTACCCATAAGGCCACCTTGATACCCCCACAATGCCCCATTGTCCATGACTGATAGTCAATGCAATCCTCATGGGATGCAGGGATAGCGATGAATTACAGGGACATACCAAGAGCAGAACGCTGGTTCATTTGGCCTAGTCTTCTACCTTGGGCTGCGGGCTGTACCTACTGCTTCAGGGGAAACCAAAATGACCTTCCCAAATCAGCTTATTCCTTGCAATGTGAGGCCTGGCTTCCTCGAAGGCACGTCGGCATCCACTGTGAAACAAGCTACCAGACTGGATGGGGCAGTGTTCTGCTAACATGTTATAATTCCCTCTTACATCAGAATACAATGACAGAAAGTGGCAACGTGCACTAATATCTCTCCAGAGTAGTACTGCAGGATTAGTGTTGGCAGGTAATTAATATATTAAGCTAGGCCACTGATTCTGGGTCTGCTGAACACAGATGGAAGTTTGTACATTAGCCTGTTTCAGGTAAATAGGATGTACATCCCCAGATGCAATATGCAGTGACCTCCCAGTGCGTGAGTGGAGCGGCAGCTCCTGAGTTGGTCTCCCCACTCAAACCCTGCTCACCGCAGCCTTACTGAGCCTTTGGGTGCGGATCATGAGTATCACCCCTTGAACTTAACTGTGCTTTGGGGAGTGTTGCCTTGTAGAAGTTTTTATATGCTCATGCTAAGGCCCTGATCCTGCTGTGCAGGGGTCTGCCCACCCTGGATTGGGGCCTAGCAGATTTTTCTTATGCTGAGATAACCTCTCAGTGGTGGGACTCTGGGACACAGGCTCTAGCTAAGAGAGCATGGTATGACATGAGGACATGACATTTCATCATTAACTTCTTGTGCAGAAGTCCCGGATTAATCATTACCGCAGTTTAATGGGCTTCGAGTTTAAACCCAGAAACGTCCGCAGCACCTGACCACTCCACTGGCAAAGCCAAAGGGATATCAGATTTTAGCACCCGGAAATGGGGCACGGCACTCTGCAGGGCAGGAGGGAATGAAGAGCAATGGTTAATATGTAGATCAGAGTTAATCATTCATTGAACTCCATAGCTACAACCCCCCTCCTTGGTAGCTGTGTTGTGCTCTGTGTGTGTGTGTGTGTGTGTGTGCATTGCAAAAAGACAAATGATCACCAGGGTCAGATAGGAAACGAGATGCAACATGATCCCTTTTTGGATCCTGACAAACCATAGCCCTGATAAGTGGAGAATTTCTGTCCTCTTCCAGGCAAGAGGCTTCCTCTGGGGTGTGGTACCCACACAGGAGGAGATGCTTGAATGATCTAATAGGGATGAGCAAAGAACTCCTGTTGCTGGACCTTGGCCAGCGCTAGGAAACTTGCTGTACCTGCACTCAGGCACATCCCAGGTCAGATACAGTTGCTGATGGCCAAAGAGGAAAATTAAAGGCCTTTTACCGGCCAAGACTGGAAATCAGGGATCTGTGTTTCTCCTGAAAACAGTGGATGGCATCATCAACACCCAAAGCAGCCGCAGAAGAATTGGTTTGAATTAATCTGGTGGGCAGGAGGTGCTAATTTACAAGAGCGCACCATCCCACCTCCCTCAGGTGTTCAAAACTGAGCTGGGATCCCCAAATCATGAGATTGGCTTAAAAATTATAAGACTTTAAAAAATAATAAGATGGGTTATTTTTCTTTGCCATCTGTTTTCAGAGTCTTTGGGTTACGCTCGGGTCATGTTCTCAGGCTTTTCTTTGCAACCAGGAGGGCTAGAAACTTACTTTAAAAAAAAAAGTGAGAATCTCATATAATCACAAGACTCCGAGAGCTGGAGCTTTAAGGAAAAAGAACATCAAGTGTCATGAGACAGCATCACAGAGTACGTTTTCTGTTGGTGATCTGCTGTTGGGTGAAGGTGGGGCAGCTGGACCTAAAGGTTCAAGACTGAGGCCAGGTCAGTGCTATGTCTGAGTTTGGATTAAGTGGTGCAGAAGCCTTGAGGGCCATTCACACAGAATTTCTCAGGTGATCCGCTGGATCTTGGGAGACTTCTGCTACCTTGGGTTGAAATCACATCCCCATGATACTTCAGCACTGTCTAAACCAGAGCCGGATGGGATCCAAAACTGGAAGGAGCTGGGCTTGGATCCGGGGCTTTGAGGCTAAACCTCCCTCACTCTCCCCCCCACCCCATCCCCCAATGATATGCCCAGAAGCTGAAGATGTTTCAATCTGAACTTCTGGTTTTGGTCCATCTTTGCTTTAAAGAGAGTGTCCTCCAGATTCAGGGTTTGTTCCCTTTCTGGGTATGCTCCATACCTGGTCTTACTTTTGGAGGGGGTGGATTGAGGGAGCGAGCTGGTTAGATTTGGGGTGTATGGGCACTCCCAGGAAACTCAATATATGTTTTGTGGATATTATTCTTTGTATTGTATATTTTAATTATTGCAGAGCACCTAAACATGAAGGAAAGATGCCCCCCTAGAAACTCACTGTGTAACCGTTCCCTCTCCATGCCTCAGTTTTCCCACCTGTAAAATGGGGATATATTTACTAATATTTAGGGCTTGGCTACACAGGGACACTCAGGAAAGTTAGTCTGAATTAACAAAAGGTGTGAATTTAAAGTGGATTAGTTAAACTGCACTAAACCCCTGTATGGATGCTCTGACTCAGAACTAAAGTAGCCTTACTTTGATTTAGCTTAATTCACTTCCAGAGTGTGGTTTAACTAGTCTGCTGTAAAAATCAATTTGAATTAACTTTCCTGAGTGTCACCGTGTAGACAAACCCTTATTTCCTGACATCCAAGGCAGACTGTGGAAACGAATGATGTAGGGCCTGATTCTGATCCGCTTTATAGCCATGTTATATCACTGTAACTCCATTGCCTTCAGGGGAATTACTCCCGATCTGCACCATTATGAACACAGAATCGGGCTCATCATGGCTGTGTACACTTGGGGGAATTCTCATGCCAAGTCCTCCTGCCATCTGTTGCTCAAACAAATGCTCTGGATGTGTCTGTCTAATGGACATGGACTGATTGCCTGTGTTGTTGGTCTTTTCCAATTTGAAATGGCAAACCCTAATTGCTCCCTGCAAGTTACCAGGGCTCCTTGGGCAGATTCTCATTAGACAGTATGGTTAATGGGGGGATCAATGAAAGACTTCAAAAATGCCTTCGACAGTGTGTTGGACTAGGGAGGATTTGTCTGAGATTACAGGCAGTTGGCAGGGAGAAGTTTTGCTTCATTATATATGCAAAGTGTGTGAGAGCTCAAACGTCCGCCCTCTGCGCTTCCAACCCCGGGGGCTAGGAGCAGAGAGTTGGGAGAGCATTTTCAGTGAGACTCACTCATGCCCGTCACCCCAATTGGGGTATGGGCCGCCAACCACAGATCTCCAGAGTCCTCTATCCTGGGCCATTCGCTCTAGCTGGTTCCAGGTATAGCCCATTTTTTTGCTATCAGCCTGAAGGTCGCGTCGCCAGGTGTTTCTTGGATGGCCTCTTTTCCGCTTGCCTTGGGGGTTCCACCGCAGTGCCTGTCTGGTGATGTTAGTTGGCTGCTTGCGTAACGTAGGTCCTATCCAGCCCCACCTTCTCCTTCTGATTTCTTCCTCTGCTGGGAGTTGACGGGTCCTCTCCAAGAGGTGGATGTTACTGATGGCGTCTGGCCAGCGGAATACAGTAACAGCTCTCCAATCAACAGTCGTCTCTGTCCAGCTTGCGTCCATCTTGTCTCGCTAATGCCTAGTAGGGTCAGGTTGTTGCTCCTCATCTCTGCTGCAGCCTGCGCCGTCTTTCCTGACTCGTACATGGTCCTCACGTTTCATGTGCCGATGGTAATCCTCCTGGTTGCAAGAAGGGTGATCGGCTTAGTGGCTTCCTCGCAGCTTTCACCACCCAGCGTCATGCGTCTTCGAGTTGAAGACCCTTCTTTTTCCAGGCTAAAAGTCTCTGTTATCTCTATTGTTGGCGTTTCTGTAGCAAGTTGATTTTTTATGGGGTGGAGTTGCTAGCCCCACGCCCAACCCTCCTCCTTTACCCTGACTTGGGACAGGCAGATGGCCCCAAAGGACCTCTCTGGTGGAGTTATTTTCAGTGAGACGGGCTTGGTAATTACAACCAAGTGAAAGGTTTCATTGCTGGCAGTTTTCCTCGTATTGCTTTCGGGAGACCTGAGCAGTGTCGGGCCAGAGGGCCAGGGAGTGACATGGTGCTAGGGGAAGATGGCACAGCAACTTGTGTGGAGGGCACTGCGTATGTTGGCCCTGGCCCTTTAATGCTGTGGGTACTCTCAGTGTCCAGCGAGGGGAGTTGGGAGCAGCCCTTCCCACCTGTGTAAGCATCAGAGAGACCCTTTGAAGCGAGACCATTTTGTGGTGCCAGGGGTGGCTACCCCGGCTCCTCTCCCCTCCCATCACATTGTGGCTGAGCAGGCTGCCAGCTGACTGGCAGGCATTGGGCTAGCCACAGCGCTTTGACTCCCTTTTCAGATCCCAGGTAGAATGAATAGGTTGCCTGTTTCCATCATCCTCTCAGAGCTGCGTCTGCGCTGGGAGGAGCCCCTGGCAGCAGCTCTGTGGTTGCAGTGCTCGGGACGTCTCTTCCATTCCTTTCCATGCCATCAGGGATATGCCCTCTCCAATTTGTCTCCAGCAATAAGACAAAGCCACATTCTGGCATGAAGAGGAAAGAGAGAAAGTGAGAGGATTCTAAAATCAATTAGAAAATGGCCGCAGTCTGCAGCTCAAAGGCTTTTGAGTGCCAAAGACTTTGAAGGAAAGTGCCGGTTCCAGAGAGCGTTCCATGAAACCCGGCCTCTTTTTCTGTCCATCTGTCTCACTTCCTCCATTTGTCTTGCTCCAGATTCCACTTCGTTAAGTGTGGGAAAGTGACCAGAACTTTAAAATAAAAAACCGAGCTGTGGCCCTCCGGTGCCAAATCGTGGCCTCAGCAGCACCACTGTGAATGCAGTTGAAACCAACTGGCATGAGTGGAGTTACTGCAGCTGGACGCTGGTGTTGCTGACAGTGAAATCCAGCCCTGTGGTGCGCCCTGGTGTCATTTCTGCCCTGGCAGCAGCAGCCCCCTAGCGCTCATCAATTCCCTTCTCCTATTGAATTTTAGCCTTCCATGTCATTTTACATTTTCCTGGGGAGATGCCACGTTTGGAGACGCTGTGGCTCAGCGCAGCTTGGGCCAGGCAGCAGACTTGTCTCTGGGTCCCACCTCAGCGACGCGGCATCTGGATGGGTCCCTTCCCAGCTCCCCGCCCCACACATCCCACAATGTGCAGGGTACATCGTTCAGCTGTTGTTTTGCAGCTCCACTCCTCTCCTTCCTGCCTTAGCGGAGGGAGGGAACCAAAAAGAAGCCAAATGAGAGTGAAAAATAACGTGATGGGTATTAGTCACATCGCACAGTGTGTCAGCGGTCAACCAGTGCCATCAAATACCGAGCGGGATCCAGTTTAAACTCCTAAAAGCCAGAAAGTCTGGAGTTAAAGCCTGATTCTCTGCTCATGGAACTGGCCATTGCTAAGCTCAGCATTACTGCAGCCCACCTAGGCCAGGGAGGGGTAGCATTTTAATCCATTAGACCACTGTCTCTGAATCCTTTTGATCCCAGGGACTGGCTTGCTGCCTTCTTAAACTGTGTCAGGCAGATCTCAGGGACCAGCGCCGGTCCACGGATGGGTCATTGAGAAACGCTGCATTGGACAGTCTTGTCAGTTATTTTCAAGGCTTTTATTTTCCTGGCTGACATTTTTGCACAGCAGGAAAATAAAAACAGCCTCAGATACTAATTGTTATTTACTCCCATTGTACTGAATGTAGGAGGGATTCAGCCACAAAAGTCATAATATTTGATGATCGTGATATTCATTTTGTAATGTTTTCTCTCTCAGTAGAATGGAATACTGAATTCCTTGACAGCAACAGACACACAAACAGAGCCTGCCAGACACAGACAGTACAGCCTACCCACCGAGCTAGAGTACAATTGTGAGTGCTTTGTCCAGCCCGGTTTTAAACATCCCTTCCCTTGTGGAGACTGTTCCACGCTCCAGCACATCCCATTATTAGTAACATTCTCCAGCTTTCAGCCTTGGTTCTGCCTTGCTCCAGTTTCATCCCATGATGCTTGTTGCACCTCGTGATGTTTGTTCCATACAGATACCTGTGGGGAGCTAGGGCTTAGCCAAACCTGGATTTACTCTGGAATACCTAGTGCACTTTAAATTCACAGCCGGCCTCAACCTGAATTAACTTTCCAGTGTAGACAAGCCCTGTCCCCACCCCTGGACATTCCTGGAGAGGAGCTACGTTGCTTTTCTAGTGATGACATTCCCAAGAGGGAAGTCCTCAAGGCTTTGGTTTTTCTGCCTGGGCAGGCGGTGCCCGGGAAGGAGAATTCATGCATTTTGTTCTGTGCAGAATGCCCAAGGCTGCAGCTCCAGAGCCTGGAACAGCTCACCCCTGACTTGTGCGTTTGCATTTTCTCCAGTGCGTCTGTGCAGGTTAAAGTGGAACAATTTACCCAGGCTCACAGTAGCTTCTCTATCACTGACGATGTTTAAATCAAGACGGGATGTTTGTCTAAAAGCTCTGCTCTAGGAATTATTGTGGGGTAAGTTCTCCGGCCCGTGCTAGGCAGGAGGTCAGACTAGATGATTGCAATGGTCTGGAATCAATGAATCAGCTAGGAATGCCAGACCGTCTCTCCTGGCACAGGTGCTTCACCACATTTTGCAGCAGAGAGTTCCTGCACACACGCCCCATTGCTAAAGAGCACATCCTGCCAGATGCTGACTGACTCCCTGATTTCAGCCAGAGATGGGGGCTGCCATCTCCTGGAAACTGATTGCGTGCGATATGCTGACCTGGGAATGGTCCCGCCAGCTCAGCAGAGGGAGACAAGTGTATCGCACTCCACCATGGGGAAAAGCACCGTCCCAGCCTGAGATGGGAGAATCAGCTTTAACCCAAGCCATGAGGGCACTGGCCATCACAGTTAGCACCTCTCTTTACAACCCAAGGTGCTGAGAGTGTGCAACTAATCCCTGTCCTGCTTATAACAAATTGCCTCCACTCGTGGCTGATTCCTGCTGTACACCGCTGAGTGCCTCCCACTCCATGCCACGTGATCCTCGCTTCTCCAAGGCCTCCCACGGCGCATGGGAGCGGAGCAGCCGGCTTGACTCTGAGCGTCCCTAAGCGCAGAACCAACCCTCACTGATACCCCTCTTTCTAGACAGGTTAGAAAGGGGATGTCGCGACCGGCGAGGCTGGAGCAAGAGAAGAGCTTCGCAAACCTCCTGGCAGCTCAATGTGGGGGTTTGCGAAGCTCTTCCCAAGGCAGCCCAATGTGGGTGCTTCCTTTGCGTGTGTGCTTGCTAGGGAGGAGATGTATGCCAGCCGTGCAGGCAGTGTTTGGAGTTTTCTTGGCAGGACAGTGTTGTTGGCTTTACAAGGGAGAAGGCCTGGCTGGACTTTGTACTTTTAATAACTGTGTCACCTTGGGCAGAATCCGAGTGGACAGTGCTGACGTAACAGGAGGGCAGGTATGTCAGGCAAAAGCTTGGAAGCCCTTCACTGCGTTCTGCAAGAGAAACGCGTTGTTCGTCGAAGGTTAACACAGATGAAAGGAGGGAGTGAATTTAAAGTGCAATAGCTATTATGGAAAAACCTCACGTGTGTTCATCAGAAACAACTTCATGTGTAGACAAGTCCTCAGACAACATCTTGCATCTATCAGGTTTGCAGAGAGAACCTGATAAAGCCTGGGTAAAATCCTGCCCTTCCTTGTCAGACAAATTGGGGGTTAGGGCGGCATGGGAAGAAAGGAGCAGTGCCCACCGTGTAGTAGGTATGGGACTCATGACCAGGCACAGTGGCTCGGGATATCCTGTGTCAATCTCAATGAGATTAGCAATTCTTCTTCACTTCCTGTCCTAAACCCTCATGTCATGTTGCTCTGTGCTGTTATCCAGCAGCAGCTGCATTTTAGTTGTGGGTTACACAATCCCTGTGTACAGTTTGTACTTCAGTAAATTCAGTTTGCAATGGTCTTTGAGGATGAGAGGCGCTATGGAAACATAAATGGCTGTTATTATATGGGAAGGAAATCTGTTATTTCACTGTCCTGACTGAAATTGTGATTACACTGCCGAGTAATTTTTAGCTTTGGCAGAAAGATGATTTAACTTAAGACGACCAAAGATGTAGCTTAATCGAGAACCTGCCATAAATCTTGTAAACCGATGACATCGTCTCAGGCGCCATGCTCCATGAGAGTCAGGGCAGATGTTCTTTCCCGCCATACGGCACTGATGTAAGGTCTGATTTACGAACGTGATGGTTCTTGATGAGGTTTCAAGATGGCTGCGAGGTCAGAAGATCACCGAGGGCATTTACAAACAAAACCAAACCAACCCCTCCAGATGAAGCAATAACAGGGAGTCCGGGGAGGGATTGGGCCCCATGTTTACATTGCCCACCATATCCTGCCTACGCTTGGTAGCTTGCCAAACTCTATGGCATTGGTGCTTAGACAGAAGACACTGCTGTCATCCAGTCTGGTGTCCCTTCTGAGTGCTACACAGCTCCCGGAGTACATGCTACAGGAACGGGTGCTGCATTGCTTGGCTTGGTTGGAGGTGCTCTACGTTTTCTTGGACTTGAAAATGCTCAGGTTTAAACTCTCCTTTCTATTTTAAACCAGGCAAAATTTGCTAACCCTTCTCGTTTGTCACCAACGGCCTCTTGCACAATGTGGTTTGTTTTTCTTCCTAGTATGTGAAGACTGCTGTGTGCTAGGTTAGATATTTATTCAGAATCGTTAAAGGGGAAAGCAGCCCAAGATAATCATGGGAGCCTGAAGCGAAGTGCGAAGCTGAAAAAAAAACCATCATTCCCCAGTTTTGTACTGACCGCAGCTGAAAAGGAGTTAATTTCCTAGTTTTCTTTTTTACTTGGCAGAGAATGAAATAAAAAAAGAGCTGTAAATCACACTAAATAAAACCTGTAAAAGGGAATGTGTGTGATTTACCAAAAAAAAAAAAAATGTGATGGTCTTTGTCTCTCCCCCCATGGGACCTGTCTTTGTGGCTCTCTGAATGTTTGTTTATCCTTTCTTAATCCTCGTGCTGTGCTGCATGACGACTGTGGGTAACAGAAGTGGGTGAATACCAAGAATTATCTGGGTCTGTTCCGAGAGTTGTAACTAGGAAAATGGGGTACCGCTTGAGCAAGGGGAAGATTGACACAGAAAGTCTGTAAACATTTTTAACAGCATGTTCTAAGAGACTATGGACTCTTCTCCCAAGGGAAGGGGTTGGGGGAGGAGGGAGAGGCTTGAGCCATTTACAATTAAAGTGGACAGAACTCTGCCAACTAGACTGCAGGGGGCAAACCTGCCCTGGCGAAGGGTCTGGATTAGATACC
Organism: Mauremys reevesii; assembly: GCF_016161935.1. Lineage (NCBI taxonomy): Eukaryota > Metazoa > Chordata > Testudines > Geoemydidae > Mauremys > Mauremys reevesii. The sequence goes on along the minus strand of NC_052632.1, from coordinate 81,837,341 downwards.
ATCTCTATTTCCTCTGGGGCTTTGGATGAAGTGTTGCGTGTTGGGCTGTTGCATTCGTTGACTTCAATGAATGGTTGCGTGCGAATGCCAGAAGGCAGAATTTACCCCTCTGAGCTACAATAACAGTTCTGATTAACTTTTATTTTGGGTCCAGGCAGCAGTTTAAGCTCCCAAATTGACCTGCCTGTAAATATTTATCTGGGGGAGAAAAAGCCTTTTGGATTTAAATAAAAGAATACATAACGTACCCTGGGCGAGAGTCACCCTTCGGCAAACAGCCAACACAAACAAAGGCCGATGAACCATTTAAGCCCCATTTTGAAGTCTTAAGTAGGATTGAAGTGGCGTGTAGGTCTTCAGCACAGGGGAGAATTTCATCCCGTCTGACTAAACCACAGCCTCCCGTCACTGAGCTCTTACAACAACCTCATAGACGCCATTTGTGTAGAAGCTATGCAGAAATCATGTGCCCTGCTCTAGGGCTCCCCCTGCCTGCTCTTCACAGCAGCACATGTTCTCGCTACTCCGGTTAACAAATCAGAAAACAGATGCACGACCAAAGCCGTGGGGAGGGGAAGATTGCCAAAAATAAAGAATAATTTTTTTTAAGGGGAGTATGGGGGAAAGAAAGATTCTGGTTGTGAAACATCAACTTTCCCGCTGTAGAAGGTTGAATGGTCCAGTCTGTGTATTTGTGCTGGCAGTAATCGATCTCTGCAATAACAGCCGTCCCCTGTTTAGCTTTGCTACTCTTTAGCAACTCTGTGCCAGGACTTATTGGACTCCCCCGGACAGGCATTTAGAAAGTCTTTAAAGAATCAAGACACAAGAAACCAAACCAAAACAAAAACAACCCACCGAGTCTCTGGAGAAACTGGATTTGTTTAAAAAGAAATCCACAGTAGGGTGATCTAGTGCAGTAGATGTTTAGCATGACAGCTTTTAACAAGATCAAGAAAGGGATATCTCCCTGTAGCACTTGCAGGTATTAAATCATTAGAAAGATGAGTGGAGCGGCGAGACTATTTTCTTTCCCCTAGGAGGTTTAGTCCATGGTATGATGATAAAAAGAAGGGGTTGCAGGTTTCAGTCCTGAAGGGGAAGAGAAACAGACCTTGTTAGGAAACTTCCCTTGGAAGATCCGTAACAGGATTTATAATCTTGGGGTAATGAAATTATCCTTTTTACGATTCACTGAAAACGGCATCAGATCAGGATTTATTTAATTTAGGGGAACAGTGTCCCTTTCAGAAATGGGTCCAGGGAAGGTAGCTTGCAGAAGCGTACTCCCACCTTTGAAGGGGAGGGAGGTGGTTGTTCTCGCTCCCAGCCTCATTCCTGGAGCCCCTGTGCTCTGAACGGGTTGATGGCATCAGAATAAAAAAGGCAACAGGATTCTAGAGCAGGATTTACAGATGTCACTGCAGAGTCTGCGGCCAGGGCGGTAGCATTTCTCACTCAGGAAGGGCAGCTGAGTTTCTGAGCACTTCCACCACGGGACAGACCAGCCAACTGCCCCTGGCTGTCATTCCCCAGGGAATTTGCTGATTTAGGCTCTAAGGAAAATCTTGGGTTTCTATCCCAGCTTTTGTGTCTGTTGACTGAGAAAAAGCCTAGTGTTAACCATGATCTCCAATCCCAGGAGAGGCCAAGGCCTGCTTCTGGAGATGAGTTCTGCTGCATGGCTGTGTGCTCCTGTCCCCTCTCCCCGCTGCATTGCCCCCTGGCCGGAGGGGAGCTGGATAGCGAGGCAAAGGCCTGCTGGTGTTTGAGAAAGCCCAGACCTGCCACACCAAGAGAGCACAAACTAGGAGATCAGACCCTGGCCTGAAAGATAGCGTGTGTGGGAGGTAGACAGAGAAATGGGGCTGGAGAGAAAGTGGGGAGCAGGGGCAAAGAAAGACTCCAACATCTCCTCTTCTTACCCCCCATCCAACATTTCCATCTCCCCGTCTTTCCCTCACTCCCATATGTCACTATTTCTGCTCTCCTCCCACAGTGTCATTCTCCCCACGGCCTAACCTTTCAGAAGCTGGAGGGGCAGCAGGACAGAGATCCCCCTCTCCCCCAAAGCCTAAGGGTAGGGGACGGGGAGGCACCAGTGGGTAGGAGCCGCTGCTCCCCAGAGAGTTCTTAGTTCACATGGTTCCCAGGTGGCCAGTGCCTATTGCCTGGGAGCTCCTGGGCACTCTACTTGGTTGCAATTAGCATCATAATTGCTCGGTGCTTTGTAGGGCCAGGCCCCCTGTGGTCACTGGGTGGTGGAAGGAGTTGCTGAGCAGTTAGTTTGGGGTTGTTTTGGTTTGCTTGTGAACAGTGTTGGCTTGACAGGGACAGCCCCCTGCCCCACTGCCTTCGTTCCTCAAGACGCCCTGACCTGCATGAATCAGCTCCAGGGGTGGGAGCGGAGGCCGTACTCGTGGCTCGTTGGTTTCATGGCCCCACTGATGCGGCTGCCAGCGAAGGCGCTCGTTCGTGCCTGCACTGATGGCAATTTTGTGATGTGGATGTCAATCTACTAGGGACTGGGCTGAGGCCCCCCAAGCCCGTTACACCTAGGCCACCAAATGGCTGTCGGGCAGCCACGACTTCCTCCCTTTACACCCCTGGGCAGCTTGGAACGGGTGAGCCGGAGGTGAGGAAGGAGAGATGCTGCTCCTCTGAGGTTAGCTGGTGCCTGCGTTCATGCGGGTCATATACACGCCAGGATAGCGAATGATACCCGACGCCATACCCATGCGGATCGATAACCGCGGTGTGTGTTTGGGGGCGTCATGGCCGTTCAGGTTCAAAACCCCCAAAGAAGGGCAGCTCGCGCTTTCTTAGCAGGACGCCGGCCCCTGGGACTGCACCTCCAACCCTTTTGTTCAGCGCGAAGTAGGAAGAGAGCAGAGTCGCTGAGGCTCTCGCGGGCTGTCAGAAACCAGCACAGAAGCTGCCTCAGTCACAGCCAGCAGAGGCGAGGCAGCCTTTGGCTGAGTGCACCAGGAATCATTCTCATCTCCCACCAGAGGTCAGGAGGGAGGGATCAGGTGGAGCAGCAGTGGGCAGCTTATCCTGAGACCGGCTGCACCTTTTCAGGATAGCGGAAAGCTCTGTTGCTCTGTCCTGCCAGGGGCTGCCTTAGGCACCTGTCCTTCCCCCTCCACCCCATCCCCAGATACTTACTTGAATGCACAGCAGTGGATTTATCAGCTGCTAACATTTGGCAGAACTGCGGCCAGTTATTCTTCCCAAGCAGATCTTGTTAAAATCTTAGCTGTCTCTTATCTGGACTTTCAGCTTCTCAAGTGATGGGCAGAGTTAGATGTGCAACTCCCGTTTAACTCCTGAGCTCCAAATCCTCCCTTCCAGCAACATTGGGATCTCACCACCCCCATTGCAGCTCAGCAGATGTGCTAGCAGTGCCATCCGGACATGTTGCACATCAAAGAACTGCGAAGGTCTCTCTGTAACCCCCAGAGCACATGGAGCTAAATTGATCTTGGGTGTAATGCCATCAACTGCTATTTGACAGTTCTGCCCTAAATACCCTGTGTTTCCTGCTGCATTTACCTTCCCCATCATTGTCCGTTGTTAGGGTCCTTTGTGTGAAAACAGCCTGGATTGGTGGGTGGAATCCACCAGAACAACAAATGGCCATCCTTGCTGAGCTCCAGCATAAGGGACCGATTGGTTATGGTTTCCCATGCTCGAGTACAAGATGCTTTTGTAGGACGCAGCAGCTCCTCTGAATTCATGCCCCGCAGTAGGGCTGAATGAACGGCTAGTTTCTTTTGCTTTGTACTCACTGTGGGGCCTAGCCTCCTGCACAGTGGTATTTTTTTTTTATCTAGAACATTCTGACTATGTCACAAAAGATCTTCTAGTGCTAAGAGGAAGTAAACCAACCACCCAGATTATTCATGCCAGAAGCATGCAAAGCCATTCTGTCCCTAGAACCAGCACATCTCTATTAGGTTCTGATCGTTTTTGTTTTTAGAGGGAAGATATTTAAGGATCCTCAGCAGACGTATTCCAAATACATTCAGCATAGAACCCTCCAGCCCAAACAACCAGATTAAAAATACCTAGGGGGAGTTCATATCACTCACTGAACACTGGAACTTCAGAATTAAAGGAAAGGACTGTCATTAATAGTTTTGTAAAAACTGTTTTTAACCTGGTCTCATGGTTCAAAAGCAAGCCTAGGAGACAAGAGACCTGGATTGCAGTCCTGTGATTTTGGATAAGTCACTTAAGTCAACCATGAGACCAGGTCAGTGAGTGATATGAACTCCCCCTAGGTATTTTTAATCTGGTTGTTTGGGCTGGAGGGTTCTATGCTGAATGTATTTGGAATACATCTGCTGAGGATCCTTAAATATCTTCCCTCTAAAAACAAAAACGATCAGAACCTAATAGAGATGTGCTGGTTCTAGGGACAGAATGGCTTTGCATGCTTCTGGCATGAATAATCTGGGTGGTTGGTTTACTTCCTCTTAGCACTAGAAGATCTTTTGTGTTTTACACACACAGCCTAAAGAGACCCTCTTTACGTATGATGAAACAACTAGTGGATAAAACAAATAAATGGGTAGAGAGAACAAGGCAATCACTGACAGAATCCCAAATGGCTTGATAAGAAGCAATGACAGCACACCAACTGCCTAGCCCTTCTCAAGTGGTTTGTAGGCATTGTGGCAAAGGTGAGTTGTAAGGGCTTTGAAAGAAGACAAGGGAATGGGCTGGTTTTTTAAAATGAGGTGCTCCTCCCAAGCGTAGGGGGCCGCATGGGAGAAAGCCCAGAGATGTCTGATTGAAAGTTGAACTCGGGGGTAATAAAGGGACATTTATAAGCGTGAACATTTTCAATTTGAGCTGCTTTGGGTCTACTGTTCAGATGTGCGGGGCCCCCAGAGCTCCTATTGGCTTCAGCTGGAGTCCTGAAAAATCAGGCCCTGGGCATTCCAAAAAAGAAGGCCACTTTTGAAAACATCGGCCATTCGCTCTGTGTGTAGCTCCCGTTACCTCTGGGCGATGGGGTTAATCACTCACCGTCAGAGGTGCTGCGAGGCTAAGGGCAGGTCTACACTACAAACTCGTGTCGGTGCAGTTGCATGGATGCAGCTGCGCCACAGTAGCACTTCTGCCCTCTCCCCCTGTTCCTGCCCCAGTATTTTGTTGTTTAAAAAAAAAAAAAGCAGCCCAGGCAACATTTCTACTTGCATTAGGTTTTCTAAGCCTAAAGAGTATTTGGGGTTGTAGCATTTGACTGTGTGCGTTAGGGGCACTTTGCTTTTCGGGAGGAGAAAATAAGAACAACTGGACACTCTCATGGGTTGACTGACAGCAGATTTCATTGCAACATCATGAGAGATCAAAAACTGCAAAGTTCAGTACGATCTCCAGGTGCTGGAAAGCAGCACAAGGACAGTTGACTAGGTCCCTGTAGAATCAATGGGCCAACTCCTTTGTGGAGAATGGTCCCACCATGGACTGATAGAGTGGAAGCACCTGGGTGAAACAGACTCAGCTTGTAGCAGGGATTCACCTGGTCTGTCTAGTGCCTCGGTTTCCCTCCTGGTGCTGCTTCTGTTGTGACTCACGGCAGTCATCCATTGGCTCCCAGTGTGGGTAGGTCACTGAGGTGACTTTGCTCGCTGGCCAAGTCACAACCTCCTTCCCTCCCCCTTTCCAGAGTTAAGGACAGTCCAAAAGAAACATGGCACCAAATCTTCCACCCCAGAGTTTGCCAGGCACAGCTCTTCTTCTCAGGGGCTGTCCTCTTCCTCCACAGTCTGTAGCCCTTCTCCTGGGACCTAAGCCATTGCGTTCTGTGCTCGATAACTCCAGCTGCTCTGACTTTCCTTCCCAGGACCTCTTCCTGTGCCTAATCTTCTCATGGGCCCTCTTCCTGGCTGGTTTCCTACTCTTCAATGGAGCACTCGCTCTAGGTCTGTTCTCCCTGGAGTCTCTCCTGAATATCTCCCAGCAGGTCTGTTCTCAGTCACCTGTTGCCATTCATGTGACCCTCAGACTTGTTCTCATCCCCTGTGGAGGTGACTAGCCATACACAGGCAAGGCTGAGCCCAGCTCACCTTATCGGCCCATCCTGACTGTGATATAGAAAGGTGAGCAGCATAGGGCCTGGCTACATTCCAGACCTCCTCATCCTGATGGATCCCTGACCAGGGATCCCAGCCACCGTTTAGCAAACACCCCATGTTGCAGGGCAGTAGGCCTTTGCCATGGTGGGACAGTCCCACAGCCTAGGCTTCTGCCTGAGCCTCTGTCTATGCATCCGATGAAGTGAGCTGTAGCCCACGAAAGCTTATGCTGAAATAAATGTGTTAGTCTCTAAGGTGCCACAAGTCCTCCTGTTCTTTTTGCGGATACAGACTAACACGGCTGCTACTCTGAAAAGTGTCTATGCTGTAATTTCCTAGCCTCACAGCCTAAGCACCACGAACCCAAGTCAACTGACACGGACCAGCCATGGGTGTTTTATTGCAGTGTAGACATACCTACGGACGGCAGACAGCTCTGAATCAGTCTTCAGAATCAAACGGCTTCCCACTCCATGACCATACAGCTGCCCAGACGCTTGCAGTATGAATGGCTAAAGCATGTGGCCCAAAGAGCATTTTGGGGTTTGCTCTGCTGTTGGGAGCTGTGAAAATACTCCCTCTCCCAGGTGATTATAAGAAGCCGAGTCCCTAGCCCTGTCTGTCCCAAGGATTTTCTGTAATTAAAAAAGAGATAATGCAGCTGGGAGAAATATTTGCTGAAGTGCTGACTGAAGCCATCTGAAAGCAGCCCATTCTGGAGGTGGGCACGTTCCCCCTGGGCCAAGCCTCGGTGTGCCGGATTTAGTGGGAGACGCATGGAACCTGTTGAGGGGCTTCCAGTCCGGCCTGGCTCTCTTTGTGGGAAATATAAAAAGTGAACCGAGAAGTGTGGGGGAGAGAGAGAGGAGCCGTTTTCTAAACTGGAGGTGGATGAATGTTACATAACGCACCGAGCTGCTCCAAAGACACATTCTAATGATTAATTTGAGGTTCTGGCAGCCGTTCCCCTGTAATAATATTTTAAACATTACTTTTCCACTCCTGCTTGCCAGGGATCGTTATTTTGTGCCGTGGAGGCTGTAAAATTTCACTTCAAGGATGGGTTTCACTCCCGTTACAAAATGTGTCTGGAATGTGCAGATGTTTCCTTCGGGGAATAGAGAGCCAATCCGCTGCAACACAGCATCCCTATTGGGAGGACTCAACATGTTAAACCGGCCCTATTCACAAAATCACAAACAAACACATGCACACACGACCCTGTGGGGCTGTACCAGTGCTGGGAATGTCGCTTGGTGCCTTTGAAATGTACAAAGCCCACTGGCTCTGCTGGAGCCGCAAAACGCTCTGAGCTCGGCTTCTGCCAGCATGTGGACAGACATGTGTTGGCCTCGCCGAGATTCCATACTGCTGCCTTTTGTTAGCTGGGAGTGTTGTTTGTATCACTGGACGTTTACACAATGCTACACATTGTTATTTTATGGGGAATGACTGAGAGAACCATGAATAATTTGGCTAGCAGGGCGCAAGGTACCTGAAGAGTGGAAAGACGAAGGAGGGAGAGGAGTTGTTTAGGATAGTCTGGAAGGAGGTAAAACAGGAAGGAATGAACAAAAGAAAGTTCTGGTTTAATTCAAGAAGATTATGACCTGTTTGTTCCCCCAAAGGAAATGGACGCCCCATCAGTTGGGACATTTTAAACAGGGCTAGATCAAGCCCTGGAGAACTGTAGGGCTCAATCCCGCAAGGGGAAGAGATGACTTGGCGGCTCACTCCGTCTTTCATTTCGGTGATTTTCTTTTTCAATAGTATCTGTACGGCACAGGATCAAACCGCTGCTGGGAAGTCCATCGGTGTCATTGGGACTGGCCCCCATGGAGCTCTGACATGGGGTCATGAACACTACGCTAGAAAGCTGTTCATGCTGTAGGAATCCTCTTTCCAGCCCCCCATTTTTGCTCCCCAGGGCATTGAGCATTTTGTGCTTTTTCTACAGCTGCATTTGCATCTGCTACAAGATCAGAAAAGTCATTTCACTACTTCATGTAAAGAAAGCGTCGCCTTCACCGCCTGGGTGGTGCTGGTTTGCAACTTTGGTTGATCGTGCTTGGATTGTTTTAAACCTTGACTGGCTACTGATCCTAGCTCCCAGGGGCCTTTTATGTTTGCTTGTGTGTTTCTAAATTATTACTGATGAAAGGCACCGGATGAGAATATTTTTCATATGGACAGAAGAGATGCAACAACAGAGCCAGATTCTGTTACATCATGCCTGTCCTGAAAGGACCCCACCTCTGTGGGTGATAATGGAGTTCCATCATCTTGACCTCTTTGGGGAGAAGGTCATTTGGGGTGTTGGGATTGGTTTTGTGATGGGGACACCTCATTCTTTCTGCTCAATACCAGAGTGACCAGTATATAGAGCTATCCTTGTCATTTACCCTTGTTAAAAAAAACAGCTTGACTTAGAGGGGAACTGAAGGCATTTACAAATAAATAATATGTAACTTATGGAAAAAAGGGGAAGTTGATAGCAATGACTATCAATTAGAAGCTAGGAATAGTAGAAAACTGATAAGGGAAACAAAAGGACACAAGGATAAATTTATGGCCAGCAGATTTAAGGGCAATGAGGTGTTACAGTTTATTAGAAACAAAAGAAATCTAACAATGGCATTGGTCTATTACTGGATGGAAATGGTAGAATTCTCAATAATAATGCAGTAAAAGCTGACGTGTTCAATAAATATTTCTGTTCTGTATGTGGGAAAAAGACAGATTATGGATTCATATCGTATGATGATGATCATGATATATTTTCCATTCCAACAGCAATGCAGGAAGATGTTAAACAACAGCTACTAAAGTTAGACATTTTCAAATCATTAGGTCAAGAGAACTTACATCCAAGATTTTAAAAGAGCTGGACCATTAATGTTGGTTTTTAGTAACTCTTGAAACGCTGGGGAAGGTCCAGGGGACTGGAAGAAAGCTAATGTTGTGCAAACATTTAAAAAAAGTAAATGGGATGAGCTGAGTGATTATAGGCCTGTCAGCCCGACATTGCTCCTGTGCAAAATAATGGAATGGCTGGTACAGAACTCAGAGTTAATAAAGAAGTAAAGAAAGGTAATATAATTAATGCCAATCAGCATGGATTTCTGGAAAATATATCTTGTCAAACTAACTTGATATCTTATATATGTGTCTCTGTGTATGAGATGACAAGTTTGGTTGATAATGGTAATAGTGTTGACGTAAATCTTTTGACTTAGTACCACCCAACAGGTTAATTAAGAAACTAGAACAATACAGAATCAATACGACACACATTAAATGAGCTGAAAACACCTAATGATACACCTCAAAATGTAATTGTAAACGGGGAATCATGGAGAGGGTGGTTTGTAGTGAGGTCCCGCAGGGATTGGTTTTTGGCCTTATGGTATGTAACATTTTGTATCAGTGACCTGGAAGAAAACAAAATAATTACTGATGAAGTTTGCAGATGACACAAAGATTGCGGGGAGTGGTGAATAATGACGAGGACATATAGAGAGCTCTGGATCGCTTGGTATCCTGGGCGCAAGCAAACAATGTGTTTTAATACAGCTAAATGTCAAGTCGGACATGTAGGAACAAAGTGCAGACTATACTTTCATGATGGGGGACTCTGTCCTGGGAAGCAGCGACTCTGAAAAAGACTTAGGGGTCATAGTGCACAATGAGCCGAACATGAGCTCCGAGTGCAATGCTGTGCCCAAAGGGGCCAATGCGATCCTTGGAGCCATAAACGGGGATTCTGAGTAGGAGCAGAGAGGTTCTATTATCTCTGTATTTGGCACTGGTGCGACCACTCCAGGAACACGGTGTCCGGTTCTGGCGTGTCCACAAGTTAAGGATAATGTTGATAAATTGGAGAGGGTTCAGAGAAGAGCCATGAGAATGATTAAAGGACTAGAAAATCTGCCTGATAGTGATAAGATCAAGGAGCTCCATCTCATTAAACCACAGTCTCTAAGAACCTACATGGGGAGCAGTAATCGGGTAAGAGAGGGCTCATCAGTCGAGCAGACTAAGGTATAACATGAGCTAATGGCTGGAATTTGAAGCTAGAGAAATTCAGACAAGAAATAAGGCACAGGTTTTTTTAACAGTGAGGATAATTAACTATTTGAACAACTTACCCAGGGTTGTGGTGGCTTCTCTGTCACTTTCAGTCAAGACTGGATGTTTTTCTAGAAGCTATGATCTAGTTCAACTGCAGCTATCGGCTTCGAAGCCAGAATTATTTTATGGAAGTCCTATGGTCTGTGTTATATAAGATATCAGACTCAGTGATCTCAGTTGTCCCTTCTGGCCTAAAAACTGGATGAATCATCCTCTTTTTTCCTTGTTACTGAAGAAAGCAGATTGCCAAGGAAAGGGGAAAAGGGAAAGGGTTCCTAGCTTATCCCCCCAGCTGACTAATGTACTGGGAAGGTCGGGCTGTTTTAAAACATCTGGAGGACCTGTCTGTCATTTATTAAACCACAGAGAGTAGACATAACACTACGACTGCAAGGAAAACAAAAGCTGGACTTCACAGCAGCCCATGGTTTGGCCTGTTCTAGTGACCTGAACATGCAGCTGCTTTTCTCTTGCTGTAGCGTGGTTTTGGATTTGTTCAGTCAACATAATTGGGGGCGGGCTCTGTGTTTATTCTCAGCATCACTGTCTGCCCAGAGCGTGGCACCATTTATGTTATTCTGTTTTTAGATGGATTTAGTATCGGTCTGACAGCCCTGAAGTCTTCTGTCCTGTGCAGGGCTGACGTTTAGCTGGATAAAATTGTGCACTTGTCCAGCACAAAATGGACTGCAAGACATTTCCAAAAGTTATTCGTGGTCACTAGCTGCCTGGGGCCATAAATGAACCAATGACCTGCAGGTAGACGGCGCCACATCTCTATTACCAGTCCTAGCCTTTCCACTACCTCAATTATTTTTAGGTTACTGCCCAAGTTTTGAGCTAAACGGCATTGACAAGAGACCTGAACAGGAGAGCCTTTTAAATCAGAAGAGAATAGCGTTGATAAAAGGTACCAGAAATAAAATCTGCTTGCCAGACACACTTCAAATAAATACACCAAAACCTGTCTTAAGCAATACCTAGGGGTCTGCAAAATGTGATTGCCTGGTGGAAGTTGCCCTTAACTAAACAAAATTTTACTGGAAGCCACATGAGGAAGCTTTAAAGGGGTAGTTTGAGATGGGGTTGTTACTTTGTTGTAGTTATTGGGCTACTATGCCAATATCACCTCTGTCCGCTGATGAACAGAAAGTCAGACCTGCTTAGGTTCTTGTGACTCTTGTAAAGAGAACATAAAGCGCTAACATAAGCACAGATAACGAGGATTCATCTTGATCCCAAGTGGCAGGCACTTGTGGTTTGGGAATTTTGGAGCAGATTTCACGTTCTCCATGTGACCCAAGGTTTGCAGAACAGCTCATGAATAAATTGCCACAAAATCATTGCATTAGGTCTGGTGTTCGTTAATAGTCAGGCCACTTTACACCACTCTGCCAGTGTAAAGGGGTCTTAAAGCAGGAGCACATTATATTTATATCCACTTAGGGCCTGTTGACACAGCTAGAGTAGTACAGAGTGGTCTTAGTGTAAACGAGAATCAGGCCCGTTGTCCCTAGTGCAGCTGTAACCGTATTTTGAGTAGCTTCTTCCCCTGCATCCTCCTTACAAAAATTTTGAACCAGGGATGCCCAACTTTGCCTGTTGTTAGCAGATCAGTTTGCTGAGAACTATTAACTTCTCAGTCCTTCATGAGCAACCCCTGAAAGGAATGATCTTGCTGCTTTGTGGCTATGGCTTTCCTCCCTTTTAAGTATGGTTAGTGTCAGATTATATGCCAGAGATGCCCTCTGATCTGTTATCACCTGGGCCTTTTCCAGTCTCACCCCTTTCTAGCAGCCTTTCCGTTTTAGCTCAGCCACAAAGTCAGCTGGACATTATTGATTTAAAAATCTGCTATTAACTAAAAACCCCACTGTTGCATTTCAGATGAGCACGTACCAGCTGCTCAAACCAGTGATATAGCAGAACCAAGGGGATAGCAGAATTACGTGGTTCGGAGGTCTCATTGCGTGTTAATATCTAAAGTATCTTAGTGTTCCCCGGTGAAACAAAACGTGGATGTCCTAAGAGGTTTCTACAGTAACAGGCTATGCAAATATTTACTTCATATCATGTGGGGATGTTTGCCAACTTGATGCGTTCTTTTTTAGAAGCTTTACCAGGATTTCTCTCCATTTTCTGGAGCTAGCTCCTTCCATTTAAGCGAACTGAGGTCCTTTTTATATCATTTAAATATTCTCCGAAGCTTCTTGCATCTTAAAAGCCTTGTCTCTGGCGCTCATTCATTATATAGATCAATGCTCCTGGTGCTGGGGAAAATACTACAGAATTTCACATTATTTATCTCAGGGAGCCCTGCTTGTTTCTGGAACCTAGAAGATACCGCTTCAGCCAACCTGGCTGCACATTACCCTGCTAAGTCTGGTCCAGCTGAAGGCCGTGCATTGGGGATGCTTCGCTTTTAACCAAAGGACGTGTAGATACAGTTTTCTTAGCGGCCCACCTGCATAACTCCTAAATGGCTAGTGTAAGGTAACAATATAAAACATCCCCCAGCTCCAGGAGTTGAGCATACTGCCCTCTTGCAGCCCTCCTGGTTTTTGAGAGAACAGGGCTGGGCGTTGGGGAGAGAGCACATCACTATGGGGTTCTTCCAGAAGTTCGCTATTGGGGGAGAAAGGTGGATATCTTCATGGAAAACTATTGGGTTCAGAGTGCAGGCTTCTAACCTTATTCCCACCCCACCGCCCTTCCGTTCTGCTGTGTATGCAGGGAAGAGACACTGTTTTAACATATCTTTAGTTTCTTTGCAAAGTTTTGGTGGAACAAATGTATATTTGCAGGGCTGACCCTTAGCTGGATAAAATTGCAGACAGCTTGTTTATATGCAGCTCTAACTGTGACTGTTAACAGTTTAAATATTTGGGTGGTTGGATTTCCAAACTGTAAAGCCCTGTCTGTTTTGGTTTTAAAACATGATTTACCAGGGAGGGGTTGGGCCGGGAGTTCATCCTGCCATTGGAGTGTGTCTGTATGAGTGTGATGAATTAGGCCTAAGTTCTGTTTCATGCTAACAAGAGTCACCTGGTTAGATCTCCCATGAGAGAACTAGCCCTGGGGATGCAACAGTGGGGTCATATTGTTTGAGAATGTCTAGATGACCAATCAGGTCACATGATTGGCGGAACAATTGGGAAATGATCTTAAAAGTTGTGAAAAATACGTTTTTAACAGGGAAAGTTCCAAACTTGGGACCAAAAGTCAATAGCAAAACTCTCAATGACCTCCATGGACGTAGGAGGCGCTCAGTGAGTCATCAGTGTCTTGTTGCATTTGGCTTCATTGTTTAAATGTTGGGAACAAGAAGATGAAGGAAATATAATCTAAAAATAACTTGGAAAATGAACTGCACTGCAGGTCCCGAGCATCTCTCCAGTTCCTGGGAGGGCATGGTGTGAAAAGTCACCCCCCTCCCCATTGAATTTGGGAGGAGGAGGTATTGCATGATGCCCTTGCACCCAAGTGAGTGAATCAGCCCTGCCAAAGATGACATCGCTCCATGAGGTAACACGTTCCCTTTGTCCGAGTGGCTTCATCCCTGATCGCTCTCATAACCATATTTGGGAAAGTCTGAGGAGTGTTCTCTGGCCAGAAAGATGTTCATAACCGCTATTTAAATCTCAGATAGACTTCAGACAGATCCCACCTGGAATTACAGAAGTGCCCCTAGCTTGCCTTTGCCAGACACTTAGGGGATACAATCCGAGGTTTACGCTGGGGAGAACACATCGGCGCATGCCTGGCAACACACCAGCACCCTGTCACAATGCAGAGCGAGGGAGGGTGGGCGAGGGGTGGCGAGGGCAGAGGCTTGTGGGTCAGGACTGCTGGCTTCCATCCCTGGCCCTGCCTGCGTGTTGCTCTGTGGTCTTGGATGCTTCGCTTCTCCGTGTCTCTGTTTTGCTATCCATGAAGTGATTGATTAGTTGTATGATAGTAGCACTGAGAGGGCCTGTAACTGGTTGCCCTTTCCAGAATCAGGTCATTTGCTGCCTTAGTTTCCCTACCTTCAGTGCTCTGTCACAGGCTTTCTCCCCAGCATAGGAAAAGGGCAACAACTCCCAAAACAAACAGGCCCTCACAGCCCTTCCCGGGCTCAGACAGGCCCCTCCAGCCCTTGTTACAGGGCTCTGCCGACAGCCTTTTGCCCTTAGTGCACGCGTCATCACAGCCCTCTCCATAGGGAAACGTCAGCCACCTCTTCAGCCTTGGTTCGGGGTGTCCATTCCCTTCTCCAGGAGGGGCAACCGAAGGTGCAGGGGAGCCCAGTCCATCTCTCTACCCCAGGCTTCAGCGCCAAGGTCCTTACTCCAGCCTCAGGGGCGGCTCTAGATATTTCGCTGCCCCAAGCACGGCGGCATGCCGCAGGGGGCGCTCTGCCGGTCGCCGGTCCCGCGGCTCCGGTGGACCTCCCGCAGGCGTGCCTGGGGAGGGTCCTCTGGTCCCATGGTTCCACCGAAGCCGCGGGACCAGCAGACCCTCCGCAGGCACGCCTGCGGGAGGTCCACTGGAGCCCTGCCTGCCGCCCTCCCGGCGACCGGCAGAGCGCCCCCCGCGGCATGCCGCCCCAAGCACGCGCTTGGTGTGCTGGGGCCTGGAGCCGTCCCTGTCCAGCCTCACCTGTCCACAACATTATTCCATCAGGACTACTCCCTGCCCTCCTTGGGGTAGGCCTTTCCCCCAGCCCCATGTCAAGCCGTGCCTTCCTATGACTCACAGGCTCGATCTCTAGACCACCTAGCCGGCTGCTGAGAAGCGCACCTCCTCTGAGATCTTGCCTCTACCCTAGTTTCTTCCCAACTGAGCTGAGTGTTGCTTTATATAGTCCCCACAGGCAGTCACATGACCCTTCCCCGGCTAGGTCTTAAAGGATCCACGCTCCAGTAACAGGAAGGCTGTTAGCACGTAGCCTTGCAAATCCAGCTCACCCATTGCACTAGATGCAGTGTAAACAGAGAGTAATAGACGGTCCCTGCTCCAGAGAGCTCACAGTCTAAATAGATAGGCCGGACAGAGGGTGGAAGAAAGAATGTAGCATCATCCCCAATTTTCAGAGAGGGAAATGAGGCCCAGCGACTGGCCCAAGGTCACACAGTGAGTCTGTGGCGGAGCAGGGAATTGAATCCAAATCTCGTGCGACCCAGTGCAGCCCCTCAACCAGAACCCATTCTTTGTCCCCTACGGTTATAACAGCTACCTGGCAGGGGTGTACGTCAAGTTCTTTGCAGTCCTCTAGTGAGCGGTGCTGTCCGAGTACAAACATTGCTGTGTCCTTGCCTTGAATTTTCAGGCCAGGAACTGCGATTTTGCTGTGGAAAAATTTGCAGGGGAACATTGTGAAAATAGGTCGTCTTGGTCAGCACCCTTTCTGAGAGCTAAACATTGGGCCAGAATTTGTGACTTGGATTTTTAAAGAAAAATGAACACACCTGTTTGTTTGTTTTTTACATTACATTGGCATTGTACAGTGGCTGCCTTGGGTGGAAGATGGCCCTGGTCTCACAGGACTGTTGATCCCAGGAGGCAGGTGTCCAAACCAATGCTCACGCTCAGCAGTTCCCCAGGTCTAGCCCCAAGTCTCAATCTATGTCTCTTTTCCTGCCTCTGCACAGCGCTCTGTCTGGTACATTTAATCCCGACAGATCCAAACATGCTTTAGAAATTGATACCTGTAATGGAATCGCTGGGATTTCCCTGTACCGAAATGCAGCCACCTCTGGAGTGGAATGCACAGCACACAACAACGCTATACAACAGTTTGGGACAGAAAGGGTGAAGTGTGCCGAGGACCAGCACAGGGCCTATGCATAAGTTCCACTTCAGCGCTCTGACGTGAAATGGGATTTGAGCACCTTAATCTATTAACCTCATTTGGCAGCCAAGCCTTAGCCAGTACCCACCTGAGTCGGACTGAAACCAGGGATCCCATGGTGAAAGGCTCCACGTCCTTAATCCCCCCCCTCCCCCAGCTTGTTACAATGCTGAGAGAGTGCCATGCAGCACCACTGCTGAGAGAATATTCGTTTCCAGACTGGAAGCTGGGACATTCCTATATATAGCATGAGTCCATAAGTGTCACTTCCCCAGGGCCCAGCTCCGGACTTGTAATGAGACTTTTTTTTTTTAAATTCAAAGCCTTTGTGGCATAAATCTGGACACCAGCCTCCCGCTGCACACAAGCCCTGTTGCTTCCTTTCTGCATCTTAGGAGAGGCGCAAGCCAAAAAAGAAAAAGAAAAAAAAAGAATCATCAGCTAAAAAACACATTTTCCTGGCTCAAGTGTGCAAAAAACACCTAGGTTTTTTTTCATCCAGAAGCCCTATTTTTTGGAAAGGCTATTATGAAAGTGAGGCAGCACCAGGACACACATTTTACACAGGGGCACTGGCCTGCATTTTCTTCCCATCTACTACAAAAGCATTTGCCGTGTTAACACCTACTGCGGCATTCCTGCTGCGTAGGCAACCTTAGATAGCAGTCCTACATGGTCAGCTGCTCTGTGTGTCTGTATTTTAAAAGGGGGCATTTCACACAGTTTAATATTTTGCATTTCTGTTCTCCTACTCCCCTCCCCCCATGCAACTTGTCCCTCTGCAGGCTCCATTATTGTGTATCACATAATTGTACAATCTCACTTTTGGGAGGGAGTGTGAGCTGATGGTAAGAGCAGAGGACTGGGAGTCAGGACTCCCAGGTTTTATTCCCACCTTTGTCAGTGATGTGCTGCAGCGCCTTGAACAAATCACTTAACTTGTCAGTGCCTCAGTTTACCACTCGGTGAGACTTTGTTAAGGAGAGCTGAGTCTTGCAAGGGGCTTCTGAAGGCGCAACTCTGGAAATGTTTGGGGAAATAAGCAGAAGTTGCTGGTTGATTCTCCACCCTCCCCTCTATTAAGCAGGGAAGTTACATTTAAATAAACCGTCCCTGAACAGAATGTTAAGGTTACAATTTTAAACACTCAAAAGGGAGGCAATGCAGGCATCCTGGGGCCCAGTTCTCTTGTCAGATACACCTGCACAGTTTCCAGTTTAACTTCAATGCGGTTCCCCTGATTCACAGCAGGACCTGGACTTATCTGCACCCTGTGAATGAGCTACAGTTAGTACAAGCATCTTACCACACTGTAGCTTTGCCATGACTTTCCCACCCACGTTGGGGGTGTGTGTGTGTGTGTGTAAATACCCCTTCCGCCCTCTGTGATTTTCCAGGCTCTGACGACACTGGAGTTGTGATCTCACTCACGCGGGCTGCCCCACCCTGGCCTTGCTGAGATGAGCCGTGTGTCTCTGGGCTGAGGCATGCAATGGGGTTTTGTTGCATGGGTGCATGTAACCTGGGGGCTAGGAGGAGCAGGGCAGTGTCTATGTGTCAGGGAGGCGGGCGTTCCTCAGGAACACAGGGCAGGAGGAGCGGGAGCCCCATTGTGGGGACATTAGGAAATGCATCTTCAATTGTTCATTTGGGAATTCCATGACAGGAGGGGAGACTTTCTGGGCGGGGGATGCAGTCGTGGGGAGGCACGCCCTGCCTCCAGGTCTGCAGGGAAACCCTAGTCTCTCCCGAAGGAGAGAGCCCAGCTGTTGAATGTAGGCACCTACTTGGTCTCTTGAACTGGCACTTAGCCAGGGTCGTGCTCCTCTTCCCCCAAAGCCCTAGCGTGTCCTGTAAGGACCAGCCCTACCCTGCCTGGGAAGTTCTAATAGCTTTTTCCCCTCTGTAAGTCTATGAGCTTATGTGCCCCTGGGTGCTCGGAGTTCAGCCCCCCGCTGGCACTCAGGGCCTCTTAGCAGCAGCCACACAAGGATAAATCTCCCTCACTTTCCCTAATACTAGGGTGACCAGACAGCAAGGGTGAAAAATCGGGACAGGAGGTGGGGAGTAATCGGCACCTATATAAGACAAAGCCCCAAATATCAGGACTGTCCCTATAAAATCGGGACAGCTGGTCACCCTACCTAATACTGATGGGGCTTTAATGGACTCTGAGTCCTGACTTGCTGGTGATTCTTGTAATGAAACAAACAGGGCTTGACCCTGGCTGCTTCTGCTTCTCTCCAAACCCTGCCCCCTGCTCAGAGTCATGTGCTCCATCCTGCTTCAGAAGGGCAGGGAAACTCCTTTCCCCCACTTTCTCTCTGGGTTTGTTTTCTTCCCTGGCCCAGTGGCTTTTATTTTTGTAGCTTATAAACTCGAAGCTCGTTTATTAATGAGTCACTGCAGCCCTCTGTCAGCCTGCACACAAGCCTCTATCTGTGCAGACAGTTCTCTGCGGCTGTGGATGCTTTTCCCATTACTGTTCTGGCTGGACTCCATGCACCAAAAGGGCTGAGAAAGGAGTGATCCAGCGTAGCTCTTTTTTTTTTCCCCTGCCCCTCTCTTCCCTCCCCTTCTGCTTCATGAAAGGAAGGCGGGATGGGCCCGTGAATGACATAATGGGAGTATGACATCAGTCTTGGCAGCCAGGGGCAGGCTATACTCTGTTTAACATTATGTGTTCTTTGGACTAGGGAAGAGGGAAAAAAAGCACATTGAAAAAGTCCTTTCCCCACAATGCTGCAGGAATAAACACAATGGCTGTCCCAGCCCTGTAGCGCGTTAGTTGGCCAGTGTAAATTGAACAGCTTGACGGCTGCAAACCCTCCGCCTGTCTAAACGTTATGAATGAACAAAGCAGCCACCAGGCACCAGACCCTGCTGCTGGTTTCCTTCTTGGTCTGATCGCAAAGGGGGGTTCAGCTAAAGGGACCCTCTCTCTCTATCAAGTGTGTAACTGGTCCCCATCCCTGGGGTATCAGCACCTCACAATCATTAATGTAGCAATACTCACAGTCTGCCTGTGCTGTAATCCCCATTGTACAAGTGGGAAACTGAGGCACAGAAAGACTGAGTGACTTACCCGTGGTCACACAGGGAGCCTGTGGTAGAGCAGGGAACCAAAGATAGGTCTACCAAGTCCCAGGCTAATGGCCTACCCACCAGACCATCTTTCCTCTCTACATCTTTGTCTGTCCCATTTGAACCCAACTCCAGTGGGCTTTCAGCAATTTTGATAAAATTTGCTTAACTACACATGTTTATTGACTCAAGCATCTCTGAGCTTCCTGGTCATTTGGGGAGCTGTGAAGAGAGCTCTTTCCAGCTCAGTTTTTATTCCTTCATAGTAATAACTGCTCTTTTACTCTGCCTTCCAGCCAAGGCTCACAGAGCATTTCACAAAGACAAATGCACTGATCCTCACAGCCTTCTCGGGCAGTAACATGATCCCTATTTCACAGACAGGGAAACTGAGGCTCAACCTCTGAGCCATCCTGTCACCCAGGAGACTATTGAACTAATACTCCTTTTTTTTTTAAATTAGGGCACATGACAGCTTGCATGCTGGTTAAATTTCAATGAGGAGCCTTGTTCTCTTGCTGGCTTTAGTTTGGCTTTGAACCTGTTCCAAATTTCCTCGGTTCTGGCAAAGAGATGGGAAAATGTAGCCATGGCGGTTGTGGCACCGGACGGCTGCGTTTTGGTCCCATCCTGCAGCCTTAGTGTGGGGTTTTATTGGTCGGTAGTTTCTTTCCTGGCATGTTTCTTTTTATGCTGTAACCTTGTTTGGTTAAGAAGCAGCCCTTCCCATGCCGGTAAGGCATCAGATAATTTTCCATACGTGTTGCAGAGGAAATGGTGGGAAAAGATGATCAGTCCTTTGGAAATGCAGCTGGCTGAGAGTGACCTCCTTGTGCAGGTGGGGCTATGTGTAATCTCACCATTCTTCTCTCACCCATTATCACCTGTCACCAGGAACCTCGCTGTGGTTACAGGCCTTGCACACAAGAGATCTGGTGCTGCTTAAAATCAGGGAGATTATTTTAATCCGTTGTAGGCTCAGAGAAGCCGTGGGCTGACTAGCAGCCAGTGAGGGAATAGTGTTTTAGCTTGTATGTGGATTGTGGTGCCCTCTAGTGGTAGGACTACAGGGAGGATAAAAGCCTTACTAGCAGAGCTGGCTAAAGGAGCTCTCTTTTAACTCAGGTGATAGAAGCCTGGGGTTCTGCAGTCAAAGATGCTTGGATCTGTTGCCCGTGCTGCAATATGTGAGGTATAATCAAGGACTACGAGTTGGCAGAGCTATAATCCATCTGTAAACAGCATTACACTGTGCCTGGTCGCTTATGCTGGGCAGCTTGTCTGGAACTGGCCCAGGTGGAGAGAAGCTTCTTTTGACTCCCTGCCCTTTCATGGGGCAGGCCAGGAGGGATCATCGTTTCCAGTCTTGGTCCAGGGCAAGAGTGAAGTTTAATAATCCTGGGGAGCCAGGGCTCTTCGGCTGCATTCCTCGGGCTGGCCATGGAACCGCTCTGTGCTCTAGGTTTACTCTTTGACAAAACAAGGAGAATGATGCTCAACTACCTGAGGGTGGGGAGGGGTCTGTAGGGGCTCACAGAGGAGATGGAGGGCCTCAGCACTGAAATAACATTGGAAGATGGAGGGGTAGGAGCCACGTTGCTTTCCCAGAGTGCATCATTTCCCTCAGGGGCCTGTCTGAGGCCTGAAAGAGCCCGAAGCAATGAACTGTATGGTGAGGAACACCAAAGGAGCCCTGAGCAGACACTAGGGTGTGGGGGATAATGGAGGGGAAGCCAGGAGTACAGTAAGGTTTGGGGTACAACAGAGGGGAAGCCAGCTAAATCTGTCAGGTACATTAGGGAGAACAGGAATGTCAGCAGGTATCGTATGCCACCTGCAACCCCCACCTTGACAATGGCGTTATCCACAAATCTAACAAGGCCGGAAAAAGCCGTTGCCTCTCTGCATGGTGCCGCCCGGGCAGTGCTTTGAATGG